>NC_031989.1:104895437-104959783 GCF_001879085.1 Nicotiana attenuata | reverse complement strand
GTCGAGTACCGTTCCGTTATAGGTCGGGGGGGGGGGGAATCCGTACACAGTACATGTCTAATCATGACGGGGAAATGCTATTGGTAGAGCTGTATAACGGTTCAGTATGGATTTGTACTATTCTTTGCAGACTCTGTCAGTCCACATCACATTCCCTGGGGGTCTTACCCCTTTTCTTAACGGTCGTCAATTTCCATGCTACCTCGAGGTACGTCATAAGGAGTGTTCGATATGCCCTGACGAGGCGAGTGCTTCAAGAACGAGCCTTGGGTTGTGCTTCGATCCTTTCAAGGCCGGGCTCGAAAACGCCATGGAAGCCTAAAAATCGACCTTCCCTGATTTTAATCGTGTACAACTTTAAATCGTTTTTATTACATTGATATCATAAAAATCTTCTCTTCTTTGGTTCAGAGTTCACTACTTGCTTTCTTTATTTTAATTACCTTAGAGTCAAATACTTCTAGGTCTAGTTTTTTGTTCAGATAATTAGGATAGTCTAATTTAGTTAATAGTTGATAATAAGTCTTCGTAAGTTCGACATCCGACTTTTAATCGCTTTATTACTTGACGACCGCGTATATTTACGTGTGCGTATGACCGCAACATTGTTTCCCTGTTATTGTGTCATAGGTCTTACCATTTGCTGCATATGTTTGTTAGTGTTTGGTGGAATTATCCAACCTAAGTATGAAGTACGTTGTTTCTCAACTGGTCTCTTAGTTGGTACTATTTTCATTTGGTCTCCTGGCTTTCCACCCTCTTTGTCGTGCTCGTTTGGTATCACTGTTGTTTTATTTCTGACTTGCTCCTGCTGCTTCTCCTCTTCCTTATCACCATGTCTGTTAGGTGCCTCAGGTTTAGGCTTGTCCTTCTTCCTACAAACATTCTTTGATTGTCTATGTTTTTTAAAAGACTACATAGAGTAGGTGTCTGGTCATATATCACCTTCTGTTCCACCAAACTCCCGTTTCATTCCTAAACAACATCACATTTGGTAATATGGAACCATTTCTACTTCCACAAGCAGTCTGGAAGAGTTAAGTCTCATTTTCTTTTCAGTGTTGTGGTCTACCATTAGAGGCTTCCAGTCAGGCTACCAATCTTATTTAGCCCCTTGGAGCTCTAGTAATTGAAATTCAATCCAGGCAATTTAATCCAGATAGGTACTATAAATAAATCCTCCCTAATGATTCCATGTCAGGGTCACAAGCCTTAAGTATGAAGGGTTTGTTATCAAAATAATAAAGACCCCCTGAACCACCTTATTTTTCCCGTCTCTATATCAAATTTCATCAGGACAATACAATTTTTTAGCATTGCTATTTTGTTAATACCATACTTTGGCTACAGTCTTTGAATCTACCCATTTAGCATAGCAAATGGTGGGTGTTCTTCCAAGACATAAAAAAAGCACAGCAATTTTTCAGCACTCTATTTGTGAACTAAGATCCTCAACCTAAATTTCTCCGACCAAAGACTCACTTCGAATTTCCAGTGCAAGTTCTAATTTGAATCCTGTATTAGAGATTTTGAAGATGTCAAAACTATCCCAGATTGAACTCTTTGCCACTGGTGTTTCTTCCTTTTCCACCACTTCATCCGCATATGATTTGTGTCCATTTCTGGAAGTTTGCACAACTTCGGCCCATTCACTCTGCATCTGCACTTTGTATACGGTCGAAATCGGGCTCGTATACTACATGATCGTTCGGGCTCGGAACATGAGGGATTGAAGATCGACCTCGAGTTCCATCGAACTAGAACCCGAGGTCAGAATGTCCGTCCTCCAGAACATTGAGTCCATGATCCAAGAATCGACCCTACCTAACACGAGCTCGAGGAAACATTGTCTTTATAACAAACAAAAGACCGAAATATCCTTGACCGGTCGGGTATTACGGCAGGAATCTCGGCACGTATCAATAAGGAACCGGCAAATCAGCAAATAAGGAGACTTTGAACTTTTTCTAGAATTGTACATAAAATAGGAGTCCCCTACTACATAAAAGGAGTCTGATTACTTGTAAAAGACATTGTAACAATCTTTCAGAAGCAAATACTGTTATTTTCTCTTTAACTTTTTATTCAACCGTGTCTTGATACTGATCGAAGTGCATTCTGTTCAAATGTGGCTCACCCCCCAAGGTTGTAATTGTTCAATTCGTCTGGTTTTAATTTACTTTATCATACTTTATTTCAATTATAATTTAATTTATCGCTTCAAATCAATTTAATTCATGTATCCTTAAAACAACTTACAAATTCAATTGTTATCTGATTTTAAGGGTAAATAGTTTGGCGCCCACCGTGGGCTAAGGATAATAGTAGATATTTGATAAAAAAAAATCATAGCACACACTACTTTAGACTTGTTCTTTGAACTGCCTCTAATTTCAGGTTAAAGCTCGAAATGTCAAACTCACAATTGGCACCCTACCTGTTGACAATGAGTCCGGTCACCATGGTGAAAATGGCAACATAGCGCCTGGTAATGAGGTACCGCCTGTTGATCTCATCGTAATTCCAGTCGCGGACCCGTTCGACGCTAACCCACATGTAGGTATCGATAAAAACCTGCCTACTGACCCCGAGCAATAGTTGCACCACCACTAAGCACCGATAAGAAAGAAGGAAAGAAGAGTAAAATAATATTTTGGAAAAAAGAAATTTTACTTAAGTTTTGTGTTCCACTTCTCGGGGTACGGCATGCACTCTGCTGGGATCAGGTTCGAAGTCATCGCAAAGACAAAACGGCCTAGCCATCCTCGATCTTGATCTTCATCGATGCTCGAGAATGGGGCTATACTAGCTCAGCGTACGAGTTTGATCAGCCCCCCAAGAGTTGGGAACTGTATAGGCGCATAAGGTGGTCAACGGTGAACGAGTATTTATCGATCTTGCTCACAAAGAACCGGAGAAGGATGATGATCCTCCAGAATGAAGGGTAAATCTGGTTGAGGCACACCTCTTACTTTTTGCAGAAGTGAATGAATAGCGGGTCCAACCGGCCCTGCGTAAATGGATAAGTGTAAACACTTAAGTATCCCTCGATGTGGGTAGTGATATCTTCGTCGGGCCTGGGAACTACCACGTCTTTAACGACCCAGTTGCAATATTTTTTGACCGTGGGGAGAATTTCTTCAGTGATCGAATAGATGTGCTTCCAGACCTTCTCACAACTCCCCGGTACGGGTGAAGGTTTTTCAACCTTAAAATCGGCGATTACCGAGAACCCGCCAGGATTGAACGTGCTCAGAGGAGGTTCCGCTGCTTGTTCCTCGTTGACCGGCTGCGATGTAGAAGTAGTTTCTTTTTGGGGAACGGGTTTTGAAGTCTTCGCCATATCTTTTTAAAGATGGAGGAAAAAAGAAGAAGATGAATTTAGAGCAGTACTCTTAATGATTTGTGGTGGAGACAAACAAACTTCTTCACAAAGAACCTCAAGAAATCAGAGTATAAGTGCTAGAAAATAGAGACATTTCTAAGAAGCAAGGGTGGAAAGTTTGGAAGTAAAGTTTGAATGTATAAGGAAGGAGGTATTTATAGTTTTTAAATAATGGTTCAAATCCAGATGTGGCCGACCAACGATTGACAAGCATTTAATGCCATTAAGACATGACTGACGAGATGCTTCGTTCATTTTGTCGTTTCTGACGCGAAGTATCGAGGTGAGAATCGGAAGCTCATATCGTTTCTCGTCGTTTACTCTCCGAAAAACGAGGGGACTATATGTATATGGTCGAAATTGGGCCGTCTACTACATGACAGATCAGGCTCGGAACATGAGGGATTGAAGAGCGGCCACGAGTCCCATCGAACCAAAACCCTAGGTCAGAATGTCCGTCCTCAAGAATATTGAGTCCATGATCCCGGAATCGACCCTAACCCCGAACGAGCTCGAGGAAACATTGCATGTATAACTAATAAAATACTGAAATAATAGAAGGCCGAAATATTCGTATTCAGTCGGGTATTACTGTGGGAATCTTAACACGTATCAATAAGGAACCAGCAAATCATGAAATTTTTACATTTTATAAGATTGTACCTAATGTAGAAATCCCCTATTATATAAAGGGGGTCTGATTACTTGTAAAAAAAATATTGTAACAATCTTTCAGAAGCAATATACTGTTATTTTCTCTTTAAGTTCTTATTCAACCGTGTCTTGACACTAATCGAAGTGCATTCTGTTCAAACGTGGCTCACCCCAAGGTTCTAACAGTTCAATTCGTGTGATTTGAATTTACTTTATCATAATTTATTCCAACTGCAATTTAATTTATCACTTCATATCAATTTAATCTACGTATCCTTAAAACTACTTATAAATTTAATTGTTATTTGATTTTGTGGGTAAACACACTTACTTCGCTTTCGCTGCAGCATCTCCTCTTTGCTCTATCTGGCTTGGTACGATGTCAATTAGAGATTGTTCTATTTCCGGACCTTCCTTGGTCAAGCTATTTTTTGTTCCCCTTAATGCCGGCCCTTCGATGAAGATGTCTTCCCATTGCTGTTTTCCTAGATAGAACGCGACCCTTCTTTCCCATGGTTGTCTCACTTAAGCTAACACGCGCTAAGAGAGAGAAGCATTCGGAGTTATTTAAAAATTATATTTTTATTTTGGTGATCAATAATACTCCTTTTGTTTCAATTTATGTGAACTTATTTCCTTTTTGGTCCGTGCCAAAAAGAATGACCCCTTTCCTTATTTGGAAACAATTTACCTTTATGCAATGATTTATAGCCACACAAAATATATGTGCCACATTTTACACCACAAGTTCAAAAGTCTTCTCTCTTTTCTTAAACTCCGTGCCCAGTCAAATGGGTTCACATAAATTGAAACGGAGGGAGTATATTTTTTCCTACATGAAAAAAAAGTAGGCCACTTTTATTTAAAGACACTCAAAAGAAATATGAAATTTAACAATTTTTGCAGCTCATTAGTTTCTTTTTGAAGCTCTTTAACGACCACAATTATCCAGAATGCAGATCATAAATGTCTATATGTTATATGTTGGCCCAAGTAAAGGCGAGTTTTGAAGACTGACAAAGGAACTCAAACATGGACCAGTTCCATCCTAGTGAAGCACAGATATAGTCGACTCAAGCATGTGAGATGCACATGAAGGAAATAAACCTAACTTACCAGAAGTGATATCTCCTGGTCCTGATCGAAAAGGTTGCATATTGGATAAGGAGAATGACTCCTTACTCAAAGAGAACACGGTTTAAGTGAAGGATAGAGTTAGAGGTTGAGATCAACTAGAACTCTTCCACCAAGGAAGAGTAGCATCAGAATTCTAGTCAATATCTATTTACTAACTCCATAAATATCAGTGTTGTTCTCTTTTACAGTTAACACACATAAGCAGAAGTTAAACGTGAATTGAGAGTAAAATAGCAAGGCAATTTAGCATACAATTTGTGTGTGATTCAAGCATGCAAACTTGAAGCTAGTTGAACCAGATAGAAGAACCAGTTCCAAGTGTTTGTCTTTTATTCTAGTTCAATTATAGTAGGTGTTTTCATATTGTACCTTTTAGCTTTATGTAGAAGCAATTGTACTAGGTACTCAGAGTTTTAAAATTAGAGTTAACTTGAAGTTGTCGCAACAGTTGAGGCTGTGTGCTACAATGGGATCACAGTTAATCCTAGGTTTACAAAAGAGTTTTTGTAAATGCAGTTTTTGGCTCAGTGATTTTAGTGGAGAGTTTGGGAAAATCCTACTGGAAAGTAAGTCGTGATTTTTTCACCTTTTGAGCCAGGTGTTTTCCACGTAAAATCTTTGTATTTTTTAATTTATGTACTTATTATTCCGCAACAATAGTAGTTGGAACACATAGAAGAACCTGGTCTATCTATAATCAGGTTAAGTGAAAAATTGGGCGCCACATAAATCACTCCCCTCTTATGTGGTATTGAAGTATAAAACAGCATTATGTTTTAATACCGGTGTATACAAAAGGAGACAATGATCCATATTATTTTATTGCACACTATGATAAAATGTAAAACTCTAAAACTATCTATTTTCTAAAAAGTTAAAAGTATCATCTAATAATTACCTCTTATTTGTTGGTGAAGTGGCTCAATATTGATTATTGAGCCTTTATGGTACTTTGAATAATTCATGTGAAACGAAAGATGCTGCAGTGGGAAACGCTTAGAACCACAAAACCGCAAGTTTGGTGGGTAGTTCGTTAAGTATCTTAAAGTGCGAGATATAAACTGTTGGATCTAATTCTAATGCAATGCAATCTAAGATGGCGGATGGAATTCTGAAGAAATTGCCCGAAGAAATTTTTATTTATGTACTTCTGAGATTTTCAGTTAAATCTCTCTTGCGATTCAAGTGCATCTCTAAAACTTGGTACATTCTGGTACATTCCTCCACTTTCACCAATATTTATCTTAATCACACTCCAACAGCCAAAAATGAACTCATTCTCTTTAAACGCTCTGTCCAAGAGGAATATGAACGATATAAAGTTGTTCTGTCTTTTCTCTCCAGTGATAGTAGTGGCAATCTTAACCCTGTTTCTCCAGATTTTGATGTACCAGAGCTAACGGCCTCTTACTGTAGTGATTTTGATCAACTCATTGGCCCTTGTCATGGTTTGATCGCTTTGGTGAGTTCTACAGACACTGTCTTATTTAATCCGACTACTAGACATTATAGGATTCTACCACCCAGCCCTTTTGGTTGTCCGCAAGGTTAACTGTATCGGGTTTGGCTTTGATCCAATTGTGAATGACTATAAGGTTGTTAGAATTTCAGAAGTTTACACAGATCCGTACGAATATCCATATACTAAAATGAGAGAGAAAAAAGTTGAGGTTTATGAAGTCGAGGTTGATTCTTGGAGGGAATTGGATGATGTGGATCAACAGGTACCCGGTATCTATTGGTTACCGTGTTCCCAGAAGTATTACAAGGGTGCCTGTCATTGGTTTACAAATACTCTATACAGTGTTGCCATTTTTTGTTTCGACATAACCACAGAAACTTTTCGCATTATGAAAATGCCTGATTGTTGTCGTTTCTTAGGCGGACCACGTTATGGCCTCGTTATATTAGATGAATCTCTTACATTAATTTGTTACCACGACAGAAAACCTCAGGTTGATCCAATACTAGATTTGACGGATATTTGGATAATGAAGGAATATGATGTATTCGCGTCTTGGGTTAAGAAATACACAATTAGACCTCTTCCTATTGAATCTCCATTAGCAGGTTGGAAGGATTATTTGTTGTTTTTCCGAAGTATAAGTGGACTTCTGATTTCTTATGATCTTAATTCCGGTGAAGTCAAGGAATTAAATTTACATGGTTTTCCTGGAAGCTTAAGTGTTGTAGTTTACACGGAAAGTTTGACTGCAATTCCAAGAGGAAGTTCAAATTTTTTATAGAACATATAACTCTTCTGCTGTAACTTGATAATATTAGTACATTTTTTTTTTCTTCGCACATATTTGAACAGGTTTTTGTTTACCCGTAAAACGGTATAGTTCAATTTGTAACGTGGTTTATACACACTTGAATTAATTTGATCCAAGAATATAAAATAACTAAGAATAAAAATAAATTGATTAAATAAGCTTGAATAAAATACAAGCATGGCTGTATGATGAGCCTCCCCGGAAGCGATAATAAGAACAACATCTAAAGCAAAACCAAAGAAAGTTGTTCAATAGAATGAGAGCAGATTTTTGGCTTTTGTGTATATTAAATGTTTCATGTCCTTTATTGAATACAAATTCTGCTATTTATAACTCTATTCGGGGAGACAAGATCCCCAAATAAAACTCTTCTTTAATATGAATAAAACCCTTCTTGATGGCTGCATATTGGTTGAACATCAATACGAAGATTCTTTGTAACTGCTTCTCATTGAATGATGTCTTCCCCAACCGACAACCGACTTCCTTTCAGATCTTTGTTCTCGATTACAATGCCTTCGGAACTCATTCAGCATCGGTCACATACTTGTAATCGGTGCCAACTATTTGCGGACTCATATCTTACATGTCTTTACTTCCACGTGTTATTTCGTCGAACATCCACTTGTTGTTGATCAAATTTACCCTATACATATAGTCCATCTACTTTCTGGTGACAGAACTTTGTGTTACCGGAAAGTAGATAAGACCCTTTTTCTTGGCGGAAAAGTTCCTGAATTGTTTCTGACGCTTGAAAGGATGCATGCTTCCTTGCATTTAATGAGCCGAACACGTGTTATCCCAGGATTCAGCAAATATTTTTGACAGTTTTCATGGTAATCATGACCATGAATTATGCTGCCTATAAACTTCTCCATTACTCATCACTTTTACCTTTCACTTTTACAAACTCTTCTTCTTCGAATTTCCTTAGAGATCTACTGCAAAACCATACATTCTCAGAAAAACCTTCTTATGCAAATTTTCTACCACCATGTCTTGTATTACTTCTGCCCCCTGAAACTTTGGTCTTCTCATCGGTGGTGGCCCTTCAAAAAAGAAAAGAACTAAAGAAGTTGATGTCGAAGTCGAACCTCCAACAGTCAACACAATCATACCTTCCCAACTTAACTCTCAGACGGACCTTCAAGTTCAAAAAGAAACTGTCAACCCCAAAAATGATAGAAATTGGCATGTCCGTAAATATCCCACTTCCATTCACCCCGTTAGCATTCCATTGGTAAAGGAAGAATGCTACTGGAAGAACATCGAAATCTTTCCTCAATGAAGTGAAGAGAGTCACCTTAAGCAAACCAAGGTTCATGTATGTTTATACATACCCGTTTACCCTTAAATAGGGTCAAAAAACTGATCCTATTATTTTAGAATTTTACTACCACTATCAAATCTGTTTGACTCAGATAACCACATCAATATGGTATACGGTGGCTTACCTTCGGATATTGTGCTCCCAGGCTGGAGAAACCCTCACTCTTGCCCATTTGATCAACCCCTAC
Source organism: Nicotiana attenuata (assembly GCF_001879085.1). NCBI lineage: Eukaryota > Viridiplantae > Streptophyta > Magnoliopsida > Solanales > Solanaceae > Nicotiana > Nicotiana attenuata. The sequence continues at coordinate 104,950,814 of NC_031989.1, read as the reverse complement.
TCCCCAAAACATTTTGATGAAGGCGTGATCAAACTCAGGAAACTTGGCCACCATGATATCGTCACCATCGTTAACGATGATAACTTGCTACCAGGGACATCCTTCCGGCAATAGCCCCCTCCATTCCCGAATCTTGGAATTTTACTCATAAGTTTTCAGCTATCTTTTTCCTATTGTGTTAAGAAGATTCTATTCTTTGCTAACTTTTATTTCCCTTATTCCAGCTACCCGTTGGAAACCGCCATCGGTTAAGAACCTGACCCAATAGGTACAGAGAATTTTAGATATTTTCATATTAGATTCCCGTCGATGGAAAGAAATTGCACCCAAATTCAATTGAAAAGCCCAAAATCATGGGAAGTAAAAGTTTTCCTTTTTTCCCTTCCACCTTCACCACGATTTAGAACCAATTTGGTGACTTCCTTTCGTAATACGCAGATGAATGCTCTTGCTGCTGAGTGTCTGATCAATAGCACCATGCACCTTTCAGCTCAGGTATCAATTCACTCTTCTTTATCTTCCCTTTTTCCTTGCTAAACCTTGTCCTCATAACTTTAATTTTTAACCCTTATAGACTAATCTCCTTGCCTCTGAGGGTTTACAAAAGATGATTTTGGACAAAAAGGAGCTTACCGTTGAAAGAAATCAGCTTGCCGCCGAACGAAACCAACTTCTCGAGCGCCTCCCAGTTTTGGAAGCAAAAGTTGCTCAAATAGGCAAGCTCGAAGCTCAAGTGGAGCAATTCGAGCAAGAGAAAATGGCCCACAGCCAAGAGTCCTCTCAATTACATAAAGAACGTAAGGAGTTGAAGGCCAAGTGGATTGAATTGCAGGATGCAGTAACAGTCGCAACCGAATGTTAGTCTGCTTCCATGGAATGAATCAATAACCTAAAGAAAACTTACATTCCAAAACCAAGGAGGTTATAGATTCCGATGAGAAGAGAGCCATAACGGAATAAAGGTTCAAAAGGTCATGGAGCAGAATCAGGAACATGCAAGAAAAAATACCGACCTTGACAGATCTTATGGCACTGTGGGGGATGAAAACGATCATCTACAATCCAAAATTGAGAAGCTCCAAGCTAAACTCCAAGATCAAGAAGAATCTTTCCTCCTCGAGAACTTATGCAATTTACCAGATGAGGACGAAACTTTGGAGGAGGCTAAAGAAGGTATTGCAAATAAAGATGATTGCATTGCTAAAGCTCGTGAATTAGAGACAACTTCCCTTGACAACATTCCTGCTCGGCCCACCGCTTCAAGTTCTTCGAACACTAGCTCTGATTATTCGGGAACCGAAGGGGAAGATGAAGAAGAAGAGGAAGATAAGGATGAAGGCCTCGGACCAGATGTGGAACAACCTTCATTTGCAAAAGAGGCAGAACAACTTCCTTCGGACTCTACGTGCAAAACCAATTGATGTATATATTTTACTTTTTTTTTGTAACTATGCCGAAACTTCTTATTGAATTTTGAATTTAAAGTAATGAAAGAAATTTTTTGCTTAATTATTGTGCAAAAATATTCTTTTTTAATTAACTAATAAAGCTCAGGAATTCTTTTTACATCTGACAACTTTAATCTGGGCATTCATACTTCTGGTATCTACCCTTTGACTATGACGATTTTATAAGAGAGGGCCCTTATGTTTATGGTGATCTTGAAGAGGACGTCTCTTGCTTATTCTGGAACAAGTATTTGAAGTTCTAATTAACTTTCAAATGAAAAGGAATTTTGACATGTCATTTTGACAAGAAATAAGATAAAAATAAAATGACATTGATTTATCCCTTTCATTATTAAAGGTATACTTACATAAATGTAATTTTCTTAAGTAAATACAGCTGCCAATACATGAGGCTAATTTGTGCAACTTATTTCTACGGGGCTAATCATGCAGTCTTTGATTCTTATAAAGTAAAACTTTTGGTTCTAGCAGTCCCCGGTCTTTGTGACACTTTTAGTGTTCTAAAATACTATGGTTCCCCCTCCAAGTGTCCGGATGCTAAGTATGAGAATTCGAACACTGGAGTTCTTGATTTCATTGATGATCCTTCCTTGTAGTATGCTTTACGTTGCTGCCTCATTAAAAACCTTGACAGAAAAATCCAATTGGGACAAAAACTGGTCGAAGTTAAAAGGAGTGCAACACATATTTTTAGTATCAACATAGAACTTCAACAGTAATACGTTTTGAGGTGTGTCATATTCCAATTGCTTGGTAATTTTACTCCATCTTGATTTTTCAACTTATATGATTCTTTACCGGTTATAACGAAAATCTGGTAAGGTCCTTCCTGTGTTGGTCCTCGCTTCCAAGAATTAATCTCTCGGGTACTTTGAGTTAATTTCCTCAAAATCGAATTTCCGACTTTGAAATAACGAAGATTTGCTCTTGAATTATAATATCTTTCGATCCTTTTCTTTTGTGCCACCTTCCTTACATATGCTAAACCTCGATGATCTTCCAGTAAATCTAGTTTAATCAATAGAGCTTCATTATTTGCGTCCTCGTTTGTCATGGAATACCTTATGGTCGGTTCTCCAATATTCACCGGAATCAAAGCCTCTATGTCGTACACAAGGGAAAACGACGTTTCTCATGTGCTTGACTTCACCGTCGTTCGATATGCCCATAACACTCCCGGTAGCTATTCTAACCAACTACCTTTAGCAACTTCTAATTTCTTTTTGAGGTTCCGCACTTGATAATTGTGTTATTATTTTGATCCATTTATCTACTACTAATGTTGTTTGACCTTTTTCTTTAGAAAAAGAATAATCAGATATTGCAGCTAACGATGTGAACAATTCATAAAACATTGAAACAAACAACGAGCGTAATGATGTGTTACAAGGTGATTATTCAACTAGTGAGACTCGCAACAAAAAAGATAAAACAACTCCGAGTCGCGAAGAAAAGAATCATCGGCATGCGAGAAGTCCAATTCCTGACGATATGGAAGATAACATGTTGTTGAAACGGTCAAAATTTTGAGGGAGAAACAAAGGAAAATTATGATCATATCTCAAGACAGGACCGGGTAATGATGGGGTTGAAGCAGGCACTTTCGGTTGCTTCTAATAACTCTAATGGAGGAGTTCGAATCCCTCCCAGCATGTCTGCAAATCAAACAGTGCAAAGAATCAGTAATATCACCTAAAATATGAGGCATGTGGTGTAGGTAGTGTATCTGGGAACGACAACAACGCTAATGATCCTTTCAGAACCAAGATCATGAGATTCATGAGGGAAATGAATGAACGAATGGACAAAAATGCTAAATAATTTGCATGCTCAGATAGATCAGATCCCGAGAGCACCACCGATGTTGAAGGAAACAGATTCAAAGAAGTATACAGTTGCCGTTCAAACCAAGTGCGCCCCTAGAATTGATTCTGAAAAAAATCAAGATGCCCGATATTCCGAAGTATGATAGAACTTTGGATTGACAACTGCATATTACAACTTATACTACATCTATAAAGGAAAACGACTTGGCCCCGCACGAGATCAAATTGTCTTGTTGATGATTTGGCGAAACCCTAAGGAATGGTTCATTAACATGGTATTCCATTTTACCTGAGCATTCGATTGACTCTTTAGAAATGCTTGCAGATTTTTTCATCAAATCTCATGCAGGGGAAAGGAAAGTCCAATCTAGGAAAGACATATATTCACAATCGCCCAAGGAGAGTCTAATTTTTTATCCGATTCCGAAAGGAGAGGATGTTGTTGATGGAAGTACCAGATGAGTGGTCAGCTGAAGCGTTCTTAATCCTATAAGCTTCGATGCCTCTAGAAAATTAAAGGAAAGCCTGTTGGAGTTTTAAGCAACCACTTGGGTAGATATTCACAATTGTTATGAATTAAAAATCATAATTGAAGATGATAAAATGAGTTCTTCTGTGTCATATAAGGGTCGAAATCACGATCGAAATCAGGAAAAGTTCAAAACTATCGATGTAGATCAGAGGTCCTATAGGAGTTGCTTCCAGCCTTACAAAAAACTAATGGGCATGGTGAAATAAGGGATTTCGGTCAGATAGGTTTTTTCTGATAGAAGGGCAGATCGTGGTTGTAGTAGCAGAGCTTTACAGAAGAAAGAACCATAAGGGTCCCTGGATTCAGCATACCCCCGGTTATCCGATTACAACTTCAATGTCAGATTGTTGCAACTAGTTTTGGCTATGAGAAACTTTAAGGAGGTAAGATTTCTGAAACCGATTTGATCTGATCCTAGTCAAAGGGATCCTAATCTATGGTGCGAATTCCATGGAACTCATGGCCACAGGACTAGGGACTGCTGGCACCTTCATGAACAGGTTGCAGCGTTGCCAAAGAACGGTGCCCTCTGAGATTTCTAAGAGATTGGGCCAAGAATAATTATTGCAGAAATTGGGATATTGCCAACAAAACCGGCTACAGGGTCACCTTTCTTAAGGATAAACATGATCTTTGGTAGTGTTGAAGTAAACGGAGCGACGTTTTCAACAACAAAGAAGATAAAGATATCGATAACTCGTGGAAAGAGGATCCGAGGAGCATCAGAGGATGACGAAATCACCTTCACAAAAAAATGCTAATGGAATTCCTTTACCACACAACGATGCTCTAGTAATATCACATAATGTTTTAGATTTAAAAATTTAATGTGTGTTGGTTGATCCAGGCAGTTCAGCCAATATCATAAAATTGAGAGTTCTAGAGCAAGCAAAGTTAACCGAAAATATAGTTCTGGCAATAAAACTTCTGGTTGGGTTCAACCTAGCGAGTGTAACGACCAAAAGATAGATCTTACTACCTACTCGTGCCGAAGGCGTAACGAAAACCACTTTGTTTTAGGTGGTAGATAGAGATATGGGATATAACGTCATCCTTGGCAAGCCTTGGATCCATGATATGAAGGTTCTGCCATCAACTTATCATCAGTTGCTAAAGTTCCCATTGCCGGAGGGAATCAAAAAATCAGAGGTGATCAACCTGCAGCAAGGGAAATGAATGCAGTAACTCTATCCAGCAGCAAGGAAGAAAGAAAGATCAAATAGAAACTAAATAGCCGGTGTCCTCGTCCATTCCGGTCAAAGTTGATAAGAAGAGGAGTAATTAGATTTTTATCAAGTGCCTAGGTCTTTCTAGGTACCAGATGAAGCATATGCTACAAAATCGATCATGGAGGAATTAGAACAATTCGCTTTGTTTGCGGAGTCTCCGGATAAGAAGATTAACCTAGGAGGATTTCATCCCGAACTCATGCTTAAGATTATTAAGTTTTTAAAAACTATTTTTGATTGCTTTGCATGGTCTTATTATGATATGATAGGTATCCTGCTAGATGTAGTTGTCCATGAATTAAGTTTTGACCTCAATTTCCCGCTGGTGAAGTAAAAGAAACGGCCAATAGCTGAGATCAGGAACATGTTTGTTAAGAAGGAGGTAACCCGGTTATTAAATATAGGTTCAATTCGCAAGGTAAATTATCCTGACTGGCTAACTAATATAGTAATTGTTCCTAAAAAGAATAATAAATTTAGGATGTGTGTGACTTATAAAGATTTAAATAAGGCATGCACTAAAGACTATTTCCCATAGCCGAACATTTACCAGATGATCAATGCTACGGCCGGGCATGAGTTAATGAGTTTTCTTGATGCTTACTCCGGTATACTCAAATTAGGATGCACCTGGAGAATCAAAAAAAAACCTCGTGCATAACAAATTTTGGAACTTATTGCAATAAATGATGTCTTTCGGGCTTAAGAATGCCGGAGCCACTTATCAAAGGCTCGTTAATAAAATATTCGAATAGCAAATTGGTAAAACTATGAAAGTTTACATTAATGATATGTTGGTTAAGTCTCTTAATGCAAGAAGTCATCTGACTCATTTACAAGAGACGTTCAACATTTTGAGGAAATACGACATGAACCTGCGCCAAACTGTTTACCCGTAAAATGGTACAGTTGAATTTGTAATGTGATTTATAAACACATAAATTAATTTGACCCAAGAATATAAAATAACTGAGAATAAAAATGAATTGATTAAATAAACTTTAATAAATTATAAGCTTGGGTGTATAATGAGTCTCTCCGGAAGTGATAATAAGAACAATATCTAAAGCGAAAAGAAATAAATTTATTTAATAGAATGATAGCAGATTTTGACTTTTTATAAATAGAATATTTTGTGTCCTCTATAGAATACAAATTTCTCCTATTTATCACTCTATTCAGAGACACAATATCCCAAAACAAGCTTTTGTTTAATATGAATAAACCCCTCTTGATGGTTGCATAATGGTTGAACATTAATACAAAGATTGTTTGTAATGGCTGCTCAGTGAATGCTATCTTCCCAACCGATATCTTCCTCTCCAAACTTCGTTATCCGTTCCAATACCTTCGGAACTCATTAAGCACCGGTCAAATATTTGTAATCGGTGCCAACTATTTGCTGACTCATATCTTACCTGTCTTTACTTCCATGTGTTGACTCGTCGAGCATCCACCTGTTGTTCATCAATTTACCTCATAAAGTTTTTTTGGTTGTAGCTTGTTCTCTAAGCTTTATTAGATATGTCAAGTGGTTAACAGTAAACATGCAAATATATTTATTTATTTGTGTTACAAACTCAGTAAAAAACCGTTCGACTAGAGCTTTCATGGGAGAATGTGGGGGAAAGACCCCTTAAGTCTTGAAAGAAAGATTAGGGATTCTCAAGTACATCACTATCCCAAAATAATAGCAAACAGTGGAAATGAATGACAACAAAAGGTGACTCTAGGTCCTAAGAACGTCAGGCAGGAATACCTTGAAGTCTCCAGCCGTGCAGATACAACTCTCCAAATAAATACGATCAGAAGTACCTGGATTTGCACTAAGGTACCCAGTAAGTATCAAGACTAACCTCGATGGTGTAGTGACGAGGTAAGTCGAGACACTCGCTAGACATAAAACCCGTGCAAGATATTAACATAAATCTAACAATGGAAAGAACATCAATGTAAAGCTAATAACGTAGATATTATTAATATAAAACCAATAAAGGAATAATAGAAACATAAATGGACAACAAACAGTAAACGAGTAGTGAATCAGCAACATATTCAGAACATAGATGAAATATGGATGAACTCAATTAAGAAAACAGATGACAATATAAATGATCAATTTGTTCCCAACACATTAGTTACAAAAAGAATTACCCCGAGGCACCACACCTCGTAACCATAAATCATGAGCCGCAGTTCCAATTCTAACACGTATGGCACCCCGTGCCCACATTAACAATCACCTTCGCACGGCAAAGTCCTCGTGCTACCAAGTATATTATATCTGTGTCAAATATCAGATAAAATATTCAAGAGATTTATTTAAGCACAATAAGGCATAATATCAAATCTTGAATAAGGGAAGGCGTCAAATGAGATAATAAGTGTATTTTAGAAATCAAATAAAGAAAAATAATTTATGGTATATACAAAATAGAGTATCAAATGAGTTTAGTTAGAAATCAATAAGGTAAAGGAAAATAATATTTTTAAACAAAACAAAATATTAGATAAATTAACGAATTAAATATTGAATTTGTTAAAATAAAGTGTGGTAACAATTTTAAGTAAAGTAAAATATCAAATGGGTAATGAGTTTAATTTGAGAACCATTTAAAGTAGGCATGATGACAATCTTAATATAGTAAAGTAAAGAGTGAGATCCCAAGTTTTATCTTAAGAGTCACACAAAATAAAGCATATTGACCATTTCTTTATTTAAAATCGTTATGTTACCAATAACTCAACAGAATATGAGTTGATGTATCCCCGCAATAAATTCATCTTGACAATCAATTCACCAAGTAACAATGGAGGCGCATATTGGCATATTAAAGTAAAAAAATAAATCACGTAGAATGCATGACTCACACAAGAAGTCACTATTATACAAATAATAGAACAACAACGGTCAACCAAATACGATTAAAAATACAAGTGAAATGATATAAGGAAAAATAACAACCGTTCAACCGATAGACCGTTCCAACATAGAATATACCGTGAGAATCACAAGCGTGGATAACTTTACCGTCATAAACAATTACAAAGTATCAATCCATTGCGGCGTGCAGCCGGATTCCACATATATAATATCATCCGTCCTTATCTCTCCATTTCATATATTTCTAAATTCCATTGCAGTGTGCAACCTAATCCCGACAATATCAAATTATTAACATAAATTACTCAACACCGATATTTACAAAATATCAAGACAAAAGAAGATGAAACATACGGAACATTAAAGAATCACCAATACAATGGAGTATATCCAACAACTCGAAATCCCAAACAATATGAATTAAACAAAAAAACTACAACCAACTACGGTGTATTACAAAATTAACAAGTAAGGCATGTAACTGATAAAGAGATGAATTCAACAAGTAATTGCAATTAACAATTAAAGCATATAAGAGTAGAGTTGACAACGAAAGGTAGAATATGTAATAAAAATTTCAATTTAATGCATAAAAGAAGCCGAAGAGTCTAAACCGGTCAAATACCACATATAAGCCCATGTACACACTCGTCTACATGTCTTCCACGTAATCCAAATAGCACAATCAACCCAAATCCTAAGGGGTAGTTTTTCCAACATAAAGTTAGGCAAGATACTTACCTCAATTAGGCCAAATCAATACTCAAAATAGCTTTTCCTTTAAATCCACCTCCGCTCAATTCAAATCTAGCCAAAATCGACTTAATAATACCAAATAATGCAAGATAAACCAATTCTAATTAATAAAGCTATGATCTTTATATAATTCTCCAAAAGTCAACAAAAATTAACCTCGGGCCCGCTAGTTAAAACCCGAGTCGAAGGGTAGGTCTCAACTACCCTAACCCCATGATTTCATATATGTGATTTGTTTTCAATTTCAAGTCCAATTCAACTCTCAAAACTCAAATTTTTATTTTTCAAATCGTGGACAAAAATCCCTAAATTTAACCTTTAAAATCCCTTGATTTTGATGTTAAATCTCATAAATAAACATGTAATATAAATGAAAATTGATTAAAATCACTTACCCAATAGTTTGATATAAAAATCTCTCCACAAATTTGCCTCCTGCCTATCTATGGTTCAAAATATGATAAATGAAGTTAAGTCCCGAAATACTCAGCTATAAACAAGCTGCAGATGTTACATTTGCAACCTAGGGTTCACAAATGCAAACCCCTCAAATGGCGTAAAAAGGATCGCAAAAGTGAAAGTAGAAAGACCTGCTAATGTCACATTTTCTACAATAAACTTCGCAAATGCGTAGGTGTTTCGCCCGGCGGCTCATCGCAAAACCCCGTGGAGATGAAGCATGGTAAGAACCCTGTGCCAACAACGCACTGACTGATGACTGAGTTGGGCGTGCACATTAGCGAACCCTGCAAAATTGTGGAAAAAGGATCGCAAAAGCGAAAGTAGAATGACCTGGTAATGTCACATTTTCGACAATAAACTTCGCAAATGCGTAGGTGTTTCCTCCCAGCAGCTCGTCGCAAAGCCCCATGGAGATGAATCATGGTAAGAACTCTATGCCAACAACACAGTGAATGATGATTGAGCCGTGTGTACAATGTATGAATTATTGCTAATTGAAGAACCACGAGAAACATGGCGAGATGCCTGAATTGGTCTAGACGAGCGACCACTGCTGTAATGGGACTGGCCTCCAGACGAGACACTATTCACTACAAGAAAATTGGCTTTTAGCGAAGGGAAATCAAGTCGTTAAAAGTTCAAATCCGGTCGCTATAAGTCAATAACGACCAAAGAAAATCCGGTCGTCGCCGGTCGCTAAAGGCTCTGTCGTTAAACGTTAACGACAGGATTAGAATGCGGTCGTTAAATTCCTTTAACGACCAGAATACTTCCCGTCGTTGTTCCTATTTAGCGACCGGTGTTCCTGTCGCAAATTGCCAAATTTCCCTTCACTAATGCACCTGTAACCATTTCATAATCCTGTTGTTAAAGAGTTTTAAAGACCACATTTCCCTTCGTTGATGAGACGACGACAACAACAACAACAACGACCCAGTGAAATCCCACTAGTGGGGTCTGGGGAGGGTAGTGTGTACGCAGACCTTACCCCTACCCCGAAGGAGTAAAGAGGCTCCCTTCGTTGATGAGAAATTTTAACAAATATAATTACACCAATTTATATTTTTTTCCTGTAGTTATCCAATAATAATCATTACCATATGCTTTCTCACACACACATATATACAACAACTAAAAAAATACCAAATAATCAAAATTCATACTCAACAAAATTTCATTGTTCAAAGAACCGAAGGATCACAATGTCTACAAATATACCCAACCAAATTGCATGACACTATTTTTATCAACTCCTAAGAACAGACACTAGAACTGTAGCACGATGTACAAATGACAAAATTTTAAACCACTGCTAACAGAACAAAAACTGTATTGTGCTTCAACTTGCTCCGCACATTCTTCAAGCATAGCTTCTTCAGACTTCAAGTTCCTGATCTGTTGTGTAACAGTGTTAGGTCATATTGATGAAAAGGCTGCCATGACTGGAGCTGGCTTTGTTCCCAATTGAGTCGTTGGATGTGTAATGGAAGTTGTAAGTGTACTGCATAAAACGTTTAACAAGAAAATGAAGTGGCATATTCAGACAGTCTACACCGATAGTGTATATAAGTTAAATCTATTCATAAATTGTTATACCTTGTTGAATTAACATAAGCGAAGAGTTCAAGTCCATCAGTATAACTAATTTGCGTAGCAGGTAAGACGTGAGGATCAATAATAATTTCATCGCCAGATGCATAATCGTTTGCTAGAACCATTCCAACTGCACCTGCCAAAACAGGTTGCTGTCCTTTGTCAACCCTTGCATTATCTCCTCTTAGATAAACTAAAATATTTCCCTTTACCTTCTTAGGGTCTAATTCCCCAGCTTTGCATAAGCGACTGCAATTAAACTAGAAAAATATAGAACTAAATGTCAGCCAAGCAAAGTCTCAGATTTATTTGTAGTAAAAGATAGTGAAGTAAGTTGATTATACTCACGCATCGTCAGTTGAAGCATGGGGAGCTTTTGCTGAAGCAGCATTTATAATAGGGAAGAACTTGCCTTTGGGCAGTGTTTCAACTGAAAGACTTTCTCTCTATAAAAAATATTTCATTTAGTAAAATCAAGACAAGAATATACATACACGTTCAGTGGCGAAGTCAGGGGTATTAAAAAATTGCAAGTAGGTTACACCTCCTATACATCTTTATCGGTAAAATAGTGCACAAGAGAAGGAAAAGAAAGCCTTACTTTGTATTGCTTTTTGTTTCCTAGGATGATATAGCTGGGAAACTGACAATGGATAGTGCTCGCGCTAACAGTTATGAGCCAAGGTGCAACATTTAATACTGTACCAGGACTAGAGTTATCAGCAGAGGTAACAATAACAATGCCATGCTTAACAACATGAAATGAACCAATAGCTATACTGTCATTGACATATGCTCCAGCATCTCCTCCAAGTGATACTGAAAGCACTTCCACACCATCATCAATTTCCATATCAAAAGCAGCCAAGATATCTGAATAAAAGCACTCATTGCCCATAATTGGAGGCCAGCAAACTCTGTAAGCTGCTACTCTTGCCTTTGGTGATCCACCCTTTTCTGTTCCGTTTCTATACCCGAAAACACTTGATACTTGAACAACGTGTGGGAACCATGTCCATTAGTGTCTCGTGGTGTGTTGAAACTTGAATTGAGAAATCCTGCTAGAGTCGTGTATCCTTTGTTGAAGTACCTTGCTCCAATTAGCTTCCTTTATTTAAGATGGACATAACTTCAATTCAAAATCTTTATTCAATACTAAAATGTAGAATTCATACTTTGAAGTAGGATATTTTCACTAGTTAAGCCCATTTTAAGTTATCCTGGATTAGTGATTTAGGGAACAGATCAACAATCACTTTACAATTACTTATGTTGTCCAAAACTTACAAATTATTACAATATAAATATACAGAAAGATGTATGGTTTGATTTTTCGTGTGGGTGCGATGTTAGTGAACAGGATGTTCTAAAGTGCAATATTCTGCTTGCCAAGCTGTGAAGATAAGATGCCAAAAGAAAAAAAGTGGACTGAGGGAAACAGTACCTATTGCACTGAAAGGTCTGATCAGAATCATTTTGGCAAATCCCTCTCCACTTTGATGGAATTGGTCCCAATTCATCATCAATACAGCTTTCTGATTCAGGCCAGGCACCTGGTCCACACCCATATCACACAAAAAGTTGAGCATTGAGATAAGAAGTAGTAACTCATAATGTAGTAAAGAAAGTTATTCAATAGTGTACTTTTTCTGTTATTTTTAGTCTGTCAGTTTCCAAGTGAGTGGACTATTGAACATAAAGATTAATTTTTATCCCTTATTGTTTCAACAATGCTAAGAGGAGCCTTGGAGCACTTCGTGTGACCTATAGGTCACCGGTTCCACCATGTAAATGGACTTCCTTTGTATCCTTGCTCAAACAAACCACAAGAATTTACACAAAATGCAAAATCCTCGTATTCAGGCGGATGTACCGGTAGTCCTCCTATTTTCTCATAGAAATTTTTTTGAGATGTGCAAAAGCTACAAGGAACCTAGCATCATGGAAGCTTACCTAGATAGACCTTCACCAACCACCACCAGCCATTCTTTTAGCTGGTGGGCAGTAGATCAGAACATTGACGTGGTATTTTTTTGTTTTACTGATGGCGAAGGACCAAAGTGACATGCTCATCAATCTTGAGGCAGACAACAATTTTTTCTTTTAGATGAGTATAACATCCTATGATCCTAATATTAAAATATCAATTTCTGAGCGGAGCTATTTGAGGGGAAAAAAAGTGAAGAGAAGATGATAGGATACAAGTCAACTAGCAGCAATGTAGCAAGAAGGGAAATATTTATAAGAAACCTATCCTTAGGAGTTGCAGGCATGGATATTTCACTAGTTGAACCTCAAGAGAAACTCACCTTCAATTATTGATGTTTGAGCCTCATCAGCTAACTACAAGAAACAACGAGTACTGACCATGAGAGCTTTTCCAAGAAAGAAAAAAAAGAAATAGTAAAGAAATAGATTTTTAACGAAAGCAATAAGCATTTAAGGGAGTTAAAGTTCAGCTACCATTTGCATTCTCATCTCCTCATCATTGCGACTAGCTTCATCATGTTCACTGAAGGTGATCTTATGCCCCCTAAAGGAATACATGGTCAGAGCAATAAAAAATTGATAGCTAAAGGGGCTAAGAGTTTATTGTATTTAAGCTTTCTCTTTTAAAAGTAGAAACATGATAAGAGAAAGTAGACTTCTCAGACTAGGTAGAGAAGAACAATCAGAATGTCAGAAAGAAAGACTGTAACAACCTGCTCTCATCCATCATCGAGGCACTTTGAGGAACATGTTTAGCTGATGACTGTTTGCTATGATCATCATAGTAAGTCTGATAAACATTCCTGCTGGTACTCAACTGAGAAGATTGCAATTCATCCTACAGACATAAGGCAAGACTTTGCAGGTATTAGCTTCTAGATTGCTAAGTAGTTTCCTAACGTGACTTTGCCTAGAATTGCACTGAAAGCAAAATGACTTTTCTATTTTCAGACAATCAGAATACTAATTTCAATTCAAAGTATCTAAACTAAAATATTCTGTAATTGACCCTACCAATCCAAAGATGAATAAAATAATCTACTTCTCCAATGCTTACTCTTTCAACTGCTGAAAGGTGCAGACATGATTCAGCGTGTTAAATACATTAGTTAACTGATGATACATCGGAACAATCACATAAACAATTCTTCCAACAGGAAGGTGCAACTGAGGACACAATATCAAATAAATAATCTTTCCGGAAAGAAAGCTTTAAATGATTCAAGAACAACAAAAAAAATATTTGATCAGAATTCATATGATACAATGAAGTGCAAATTTCAAGATTGCTTCAATGAGGCAAAAGAGAGTTTATACACCTCGCGCTCAAGGCTTCTGGGCACTTGAGAGATTTCTTGCTTTGGCAAACTTGGCAGTTTAGACTTAGGATTTTTATATCCCTTGCAAAGATACACTTCTCTAATGTGACATTGGACCTTATAAAATAAAATTTTCTAACACCTATAGCGGATATCAGTAGAAAGTAGTCCAATTTAACTCCAAGAACATATCCCATAACGAACTCAATCCTAGATATGAATAAAAAGGGTAAACAGCAAAATGATCTCTCAAGTCAATGCTACTAAGCACCTAAACTTCCAAATTAACCAGACATTTCAACTGCAGGCCTACTCAAAAGTCACAAGCACAGGTAAAATTCCACAAAAAATTACTTATGACATGTTAATTTTTTCCACCTGAACAGAAGACCAACCACACCAAAAAGAGCTAGTGCCTCATTGTGCATTTCTCTTAAATATTTCATCAAATTATAAGACTATGAAAGACAAAGTACTCTCTTTATTTATGACAGTGGTGCCGAGCCATTTTGCGTGCAAAGTACTCCTATTTCTCAAGCCAAAGAAACAATATGAACAAAATAATATAACATAACAAAAAAAATTACTAGGCATTTTATCAACAAGTCCAAGAGAGACATCCAATTTAGGCATTTGTTTTCTCCAAGCAAACGCAAATAAATTTCCTGTACAAATCAAAATCCCCATCCTTCACTATCCCAAAAGTTACCAAATACTGCAAGAAAGCATCCGGCGTCTTTTCTTCTATTATGAATTCTAAATTGATGAAAATACCAATTTATAACAGAGAAAACCTTAGGAATCAACTGAGTTGAAATCAAAGTAAAATTGAAATTCAATTAAGCACGTTACACACCCAGAGAGAGAGAGAGAGAGACCGCACCAATTGGAGAGGGAGGACAGCAAGGCAGTGATAGCAGAGAGTCTGTGCCTTCCTTATTTTGCAATTTGGGGCTTAGGGTTCTTTAAATAGAGTGAAAGAAGAATTTAAAATTTAGTGGACAGTGTTGGCGCTTTTTTATTTTGGATATGTCCGCCGAATTGTCTTAGCCATTAACGAGCGGATATCTTAATATTAACGAGCCAAATATTATTTTTTTATTATTGTAGAATTAAAAGGCATCATCAACGACGAGAAATATTGTTGGTCTTTAAAAGTGTACTTATAACGACCGGATTCACATCCCTTCTTTAAAAAGAGGTCGTTATAAGTCAAGTTTCTTGTAGTGATTGAAACAACTTGAACTACGAGGCCTCTTAGCCTCCCTCTCCTCATGGTCCTGCCTCTGAACCAGCTCAAAGAGTCTAGCAACCTCGACCACCTGGTAATCCTAGAATTTGATGCAGCCTCCCGAGCCATAATGAAGCGTAAACAATGGTTAGGGCTATCAATGAAACTCCTAATCTTCTCCCTCTTAGTGGGAACCAACCATACCGCGTGACGGGCCAACTCTACAAACCTTATCTCATACTGGGTCACTGTCATACCCTCCTGGAGTAGCTGCTCAAACTGCCTACGCATCTCCTCTCTACGAGTATGTGGGGAAAAACTTCTCCAAGAAGAGAACTGAGAACTCATTCCATGTAAGTGGCACTGCATCAGCTAGCCTTCTAAACTCATAGGCATGCCACCATTGATAAGTTGCCCTTGTTGGATGAAAAGTAGTAAATGAAACCCCATTTGTTTCCAAAATACCCGTCGTGCGAAGAATCTGCTGACACCAGTCTATATAATCTGTAACCTCTGACTCTGCTCCACTGAACTTTGGAGGCTTAAGCCTCCAATATCGCTCAAATATCTTATGCTCCTCATCACTCAATTGAGGACCCACCTCGGTTTGAGCGACAGCAGCCGGCTGAACCGGTAATACACTCGGTGTCTAGTGACCCTGAGCTAGCTACTCCGAAGTACGAGCGATAGGAGCCTGGGCACCTCCCCAAGCCTATGAAGTTGCTGGTGCAGTTGGAACTGAGACTTCTTGAGCTATGCTCGTGCACATAGTCAAAACCTTGGCTAAAGCCTCCTAAAGGCCAGGAATAACGATGGGCACTGCTGGTGCGTGAGCTGGTCCCACCATCTCAATCACATCAAGTACCTGCCCTTTTGCTGGAGCAACTAGGTGCTGCTCTGGCTGTAGTACAATACATACCTCGACCTCTTCCACGGCCCTAACTGGTTGCACTGGTGGCTGTCAACTTGATCCAGTAGCACGTGTCATCACCATCTGTGAGAGAATAGAAGAGTCAAGTTTAACTTTCGGTAATAACAAATCTCCACGATAGTAATACAAGAAAGTGAAGTTTCCTAACAGTTCGGTAGCCTCTCAAAGATAAGTACAAATATCTTCGTACGGATACGCAAGGCTCTACTAAACTTGCTCATGACTTGTAATACCTATGAATCTAGGGCTATGATACCAACTTGACATGACCAAAAATCCCAACCTGTCGTGATGACGACTAACACACTTGCTAGGAAAATCGAACATAATAAGTAAAGAACCAAAATAACGAAAATATATAGAAATGGCAAGACTGAAATCTCAAGTAACAAATACCGCTAATACAAGATAAATCCCCCATAAAATGTAAATACAGTGTCTTGAGCTCCACAATGGAATACAAGTATGAAAACTATATAAAAATACTGTCTGTACTAAAAACAACAGTACATAAGAAAAGACAAGCAAAGACTGTGAGCAGAAAATGCAGCTCTACCTCGTCTCTTGATACTCAGCTCAACAAGCAACACTACTACTGATAACTGGTACCAACGCCTGGATCTGTATAATTAAGTGTAGGGTGTAGTATGAGTACAACCAACCAAATGTACTCAATAAGTATCGTTACTAACCTCGACAAGATAAAAAAAAGCAAGAATTATAAATGATACCTACTATAACTTGGACAATTTCGTCAATTTAACATGTATAGAACAATGATGTAATCAGGTCATAGAGCACAGAAAGAACCCTCTGTGTGTGTGTGCATGTGCATGTGCAATTACTCAAGTTCTCTAATCAGCAAATGATACATCATATAGAGACGATATGCAATAAAATAATGAAATTAACCATGGAAATTGCAAGTAAAAATGAAATGCAAATCCAGAAAAAATACTGGCCAGACTTTCCTCAACCTTTCCATATCTGTACCAAACCACTGATCAGTTTTCCTCATTAACCACGTGTACACCAATCAAGGGAGAAACATGAGAGGGTGACCCTAAGGGGATGGATCCATGTCCACATGCTGCATAGACAACTCACGTGCTACACAGACAACTCACGTGCTAATAATATGAACTGCACGGAACTCACGTACTCCACAGACAACTCACATGTGAATAATATCAATATTTGGATCTGCACGAACAACCCATGTGCTGCACGAACAATGCACATGCAAATAATATCAACTGCACGGATAATTCACGTGCAAATAGTTACAATCTGCTCGGCGTGGTCACATGCTACCAATCCAGATCGTAACATATAGAAAGCAAGTATATGGGAATACATGTACATGATCAATGATTATCCAGTTTCATATTCCTGGACTGGTATAAATGACATATTATATTGTAGCCATGTGCAATGTGCGCTATCACAGATAGAATGAACAATTTCATCATGAAATAGCAGTTTGTCATGTTCAATCGGAACAATAATATCAACGAAATCTCAAGTGTGGTACAACTAGATCATAAAGGGGTACAAATAGGGGAAACATCTCAACTTGAAGCTTAGCAATCAATTTAAGGCATGGCATAACCTAAACACAACCCCGAGCATGAAATTAGTACCCGGTGCACGCATATGGGCTCAACCCCACACATATGCGCCACTCATAGCACGTAACTATCACACTAATTCAGGCAACTAGTGTCTTAACCAAGATTAGATAAGATACTTACCTCAAGCCAGCCAAATCACTCCTCTAACAAGCCCTTCCCATGCGTAACAATCTCCGGATGGCTCGAATCTAGCCGAAACAACGCAATACCATCAACAAAAGACATAGGAAGTGATTCCAAAAGACAAAGCTAAGATCTTTAACTCAAATCAAAAAGTCAATCGGGGCCCATATCTCGGAACCTAACAAAATTCACAAATTCCAAACACCTATTCAATTATAAGTCCAATCACACCAAAATCATCAAATTCCAACAACAAATCGACCCTCAAATCCTCACACCAAATTACATAGTCCAAAAATCCCCAAATATTAACTTAGATTCATGAAAATTAGGCGTAATAATCAATGGGTAATTAATATCTAACACCAAAATCGAATAAACATCACTCACCTCTTCCATTGGGATAAGAAATGCTCCACATCAAACAATTTCAAACATACCAACGAGTCCTAATATACAACACAAACCCGCTCAAAGCCTCAAATCACATCAAACAATTCCAAAATCACGAATTGCACATTGATTCAAGCTTAATGAACTAATGAACTCCCAACTTCTAAAACCAATGCCGAATCATATCAAACCAACTCCGATTGACCTCAAATTTTGCACACGAGTCATACATGACATAATAGAACTATTCCAACCCCCGGAACCAAAATCTGAATTCGGTATCAACAAAGTCAACTCTTGGTCAAATCTGTCAACCTTCCAAACCTTCAACTTTCCAACTTTCGCCAAAAAGCATCCAACCAACCTACGGACCTCCAAATCAACATACCGATATATTCCTAAGTCCAAGATCACCATACGAAAGTATCAGAACTATCAAAACTCTATTTCGTAGTCGTCTACATAAAAGTCAAACTCGATCAACTCTTTCAACTTAAGCTTCAAACTTTGAGTCTACATAAAAGTCAAACTCGATCAACTCTTCCAACTTTGAGACTAAGTGTCCCAATTCACTCCGAAACGGAAGTGTCCCATTTCACTCTGAAACGCCCCCGGAACCAAACCAACTATCCCGGCAAGCCACATAACCACAAATGAACATAGATGAGTAATAGGGTAACATGGCTACAATACACAAATGACCTGCAGGGTCGTTACAATTGCATTATGAGCATTAACATCTTTATAGCGTGCCTCAATAGAGACTTAGAAACATAGTTAGACCTGATTTGAATTACACTTCACAAGAATAAATAACTTAGACATCCTTAACTACTAAAAGTAGAATCATTTATGAAATAACATTACGTTTATGTTTCGTACCTGGATCACGCCCAAATAAAGGAAGGATTAGCCTTAACATACCTTATCTACAAAGATATAACTGTTTCACAAGTGCTTGCACCTCTTACAGAAGGTAATATATATTGTTGCACCCTATTTTTCACAAGTCAAAATAATGTACAACTTAATGTACTCTACAAGGTTAGTTAAAGTTTAGAATCACCACCTAGTATTTAAGGTATACTAGGAGACCTTTACTATACTATGTAATGTACATTTGATTATGCTCTGTGAAACCGTTGAGATTCTAGGTAAGGTTAAAGTTATCTCGAGGGAAAGGTGTCAAGCATCCCTCAAGATCCTGGTTCCTGTGGACTCAATCAAATAAATAAGGGAAGGTTCAAAAGAATGATTAATTTGATAAATACAAAGAATGGTAAAGTGGCTTGAATAAAGAGTGATCGAACAAAAATGTCACATGGTGAAAGATAAATGTAGTAAATTTAATTTGATTTAATTTTTTATCAAATTAAAAAATGCAAATCAAATATGTAGTAACAAGCGAAGTATTTTTGTGAATTAACTAGATATATTGTAGTTAAAGAATGCACTTGGAAAAATTTGATTTTTGTCCAGAGATAAACTATTTTGAGTAATAGGCTAAGAGAAAAGAAAAACTTACTTTAAAGTGACTGGCCATCAGTGGGAAAGAATCACCTTGAATAGTTTTGTGTAATGAGTAGGATAAGAAATAGTTGGTTTAACATTTACAAGAAAATTAAGAAAGTGAATCAAATAGAGAACAATTAATTATGGCAAGCGAATAGTAAATATTTATATTTAGGTGCGTGTGTAATAAAATCTAAATGGACAAAGTGTATGCAATAATTACATCTTGAAAGTCAGTGCACAAGACCTAAAGAAAAGAGTTTGGTATTTTAAAAGAATGGTTTAAGTAGATGAAAAATGGATAATGTATGTATTTGACTAAAGTAAAAAAATGAAATAAAGAACAATAACAATAAACAAGACAAGGTTAAATGATATACACACACTATGTCATGCATTGTTAATTAAATGAATAAAGTATAGAAGCATTTGTTTTGAAATAAGTGAACAAGTCACTACTGGAAAACAGGTCTAGTGGAACAGTTATTTTGGCAACGGTTCTTAAACAGTTGCAATAGAGTAGCTATGGTAACGGTTACAACCGTTACAATAGAGTTTGGATGAAATCAGCACGCTTTAGATACTAAACCGTTCCAGTTGGCAGTTCACCGTTACCATAGGTATTCTATATAGGAACGGTTTTGTCAACCGTTCCAATAGGACTATTTGTAGTAACGGTTTTAGAAATTTTTGTAATATGGGAACGGGTATTTTGTTCCCTCCTCATTTTCCCCCTGAATTTTGCTAAACCCGCCAATATAACCCCTTTTTCCTTTTATTTGTTATTTATTTTATTTTGGTAAATATAATAACTAAATTAAAATTTCTTCTTCCAATGCACTCGTCTTCCTCAAGCTCTGGCAGCAAACGTTCCAAACCTAGCAAACCTTCACCTTCCTCAAATCACCAGCAAACCTATTCTCACCTTCCTCAAATCACCAGCAAACCTAAATTCCCAAATCCCCAAATCTATTTGTTAACCAAAAATCCCTAAAATTGCTAACCCAAAACTCCCAAATCTCCAAAGTCCCAAACTCCATTTGTTTCACTCGAAGGAAGAGAGGAAAAATTAAAGTTAGAACATTTACAGTAAACGTCGCCGCGGTCAGGTTGGCCCCCCATCCCCCCCCCCCCTCCCGGAAACTCCTCTCTTCCACCAATCCCCTGATGTTTCTTCTCTTCTTAGGTGTTTTTTTCGCGATTCTCTCTGGCGACCGGAAGATTCAGAATTTGAGCTCTCCAGATCAAGATTCTTCATCTTGTAAGCTTTCTATTGATCTATTTTTCTCATATATCAGTACTGTGTTGTTATTTTTTTTTTTGATTTTTTGGTTTAGGGTTTCTTTCAAGGTTAATGCGCAAGTTTTGATGAGGCCTGTTATTTTTTCAAAAATCATAGTTATGGTTAATTAACACATAACTATGATTGATTTTTAGAGTTAATATCTGTTGGTTTATAGGGTGTTGCTAGGTTTTTGATGGAACTGGTCAGTGAGAGGTCTAAGCAAAAAGGCTAAGTTAATCTGGAATATAATTTCAGCTTGTGTGTTGTGGGTCATATGGAAATGATAGATGATTTGAGGGGAGATCAGAACCTATTCTCGTGCTAAAATATATTGTTCACATTTTCGTGCTCTTTGGTGTAAACTGAAAGATTTATATGTAGGGATACATTTAATATATTTCCTACGTAATTTACAGGTATAGCCTGTCGTTATCATTGTTGATTTCCTGCACCTGCTTGATGCTATTACAGTTATGAATAAAACTTTTATTTGCTTATCAAAAATTATTAATAGGAGTAGTCCTACAAGGAAGCATTTAGGTAAAGAACCAATAGCTTTCGCGTAGCTCAGTCTTAACACATACAGAAGCAAGCAAAGTGCCAACCAACAATCTGACAGGGCAACAACTTTCAGTTAGTTTACCATTTCTTATAAGAGTGAAAATCAATTGCTCACATTAGATTCAATCCGCTAGAACCTTCACCGCTAGTAAAATAAAAGTTTGCATATAAGATTTGCAACAATCTCAAACTTTGGAGTGTAACATGGAAATGTAAGGAAAAGGTGAATATATGTTTTCAAGTTTTGAAGGTGAGCGAAGAAGATAACTTAAAAAAAATGTAATTAAAAGGGTGTGTATATGTAATAACACTATGTAATAATTAGATAATAGAGTTACTTCTTAACGCCCTGTGGAACGACGAATTGTTCGTAATGATATGGAGCATTCATTTTTCTCTCTTCTCCTTTCTTCTTATTCTTCTTCTTCTTCAATTCAATTCAATTCCTGACAATTCCAGTGAGCGGCTATCAAATATACAGAAAACTTGATTTCATAGCAGCAGTTATAAGAACAAACTTGTTGACTGATGGTTCATACAGAGGTGTTGTGCTGGTTGCTTTAACTCAGCCTCCGTCGTTCTATGCTGAACTGTTGAAAAATAAAGTTTTCGACATTTCTTCATCAAGTACATTGTTAGAATCATCCTCCTTTTAGTGAATCAATTTTATTTATTATGAGAATAAAATGCGTATTTTTTTGTTAATGTATTGAATTTTGCTCAGGCTAAGAGTTTTAGATTGCTATTCGGATCCTCTTGGATGGAAAAACAAGTTGATGGAGAGAGGAACAGTAAGAAATCCGTACGAAGAGACCTTACATAAAACTAGTTTATGTAAAAACTTGAAAGAATTGGACAAGGTTTTGTCTTCGATTGTTGAACTTGGAAAGGGTAAGGCTTTGAGAATTTTTGTTAATGTAAAATTTATGTTGTGTTTTGATGAATTCAGACTGATCTTATTTTTTGTAATTGGCAGAAATTGTTGAAGACGAAAAAGGGAGATTTGCAGTTGCAATACACTCGATAATGCTACTTAATGTCAGTTTTGATTTAGTGAGCTAAGAGTGGATGCTGCTTGTGTGTCAACTCTCAAGTGACTTCATCATTGATTAGGAACAGTTGGTTTTGTTTTCATATCTGCATACTGTAGTTTGTTGCGAAGATGTGTAGTGATCACTAGATATTGAGCACCCAATAAGTAGTTTGTCCTTTTTGTTGAAGGAAACTTCTTCATAGAAGAAGTCGTGTAGAAAACTTGGTCCTGCATTCACAGAGAAGGTTCACTTCTCTTATTACTGCGAAATAGGAATCCCGACTTAAGCGAAAAGCATTTATGCCTTCAGTCATGCGTTTCGACGGATGAAAATTTATTTTATACATTCTCTAAAGTTGAAATATCAATCACATAGAAAGCATGGCAATCAGCGGACTTAATGTACTACTGCACCTTACATTTTGTCAATAAGAAAAACTGACCCCTTAAATCTGTACTTTAGTATTAAATCCAAAATGAATCACTTTAAATAAGCTACAACTTTGGTCGATTGCCTATGATAGCAGTGAATCAACTATTTAAATGTTTTTTATCATTACAAATAGATACTAAGGCACGTACAGTTTGAAGGCTATGATGATAAATTTAAGTGAACTACTTAAGTTTCAGTTTTTGAAGAGACCAACTGTATTCTGCACTAAGATTTAGTCATGCGTAGCTTTTAATACTCAGAAATCCATTGATATTAGTTTGAACATTTGCATATTAGTGTTCATTTCGATACAGCAAATCTCTCCCTTCTCATCCTTCTTCCATTTATCTTAATACCATCATATTAACTTTTGATTTCCTTTTCCAGGTAAGTGAGATCTTGAGACATTCATCTCTACCTTCTGTTGCAAGAATCTTAAGTCATCTTCGCAGTCATGGTAGGCACAATTATTTTCAGGCCATCATGTGTTGTAGCTTAGTAATGAAAATATGTGGTGAAAATGTTATGACAGCTGGCTATGAAATCAAGTTTTGCTGTTGGTTTCCATCTTTATCAATTCACCGCCACATTATATGTTAACATAGACAACTAGATATTCCTGCCTGCCAGAAACTCATGATATCTGCATCTCCCAGATTTAGGCACCAAAATTTTTCTTATGCTAGATATATGCTGTATTCAGTTTATCGTGGTATGCGTTAGGAGATGTCATGCTGCCTTCATAACTTCTTTCTGATTTAGATGTGGTGGTTTTGCTATCTATAGCAAATTGTAATTTGTTCTTATAACTGTTGCTTTGTCTGGATGTATCAGATACTCTATCAGTGTTTAGGTTTCCATTTCCGACCAAACTTTGGTTATGTCATGTTACAGGACATATTGTTTTAAGTGTTTGGCATGGGTAACCCACATATTCTTAATTGATCAGAGTCTGAGAAAGCTCTTAAGTTTTGGCGCACTAAAACATTTATTACTGCTGAAGCTGATTCAGGAAATCATAATTGTATATGGTGTAAAGCCTTCAAAGTTGATCTTCAACCCAATAAAAATATTAGTATATGCAAAAGAAAAGTGCTAAGATCAAATTTTCACATAGTCTGCGCAACATAGCTTATTTGAGACTCTTAACTCAAGGTGATTCGTGCTCAAACATTACTGCAGGTAACATTATTTCTGGTGTTAACTAGTTTTTACATTCTACCTGTGCATGTTGTGCGTGTGTGTGTGTATTACTTTGAGCACAATATATATACCTATTTATCTCATCTGCTCCAACTTATTTTGTAGTTGGACTGGTGACAAGGCCTTGAAAGAGCTACAAGAAGCCAATATGACGAAGCAGTGCTTTCCCATTTTACAAGAATGTGCCGTGAAGGTAAATTCTTGTTGATGCCGGTCTGTTTTAGTCTTAAAATAATGGTAATGGTTGTTAAGTCCCACATTGGTTGAGAGAATGGGTTGTGACCCCCTTTTTTGGTGTTGGGCAATCCTCCCTTGAGAACTAGCTTTTGAAGTTGAGTTAGGCCTAAGATCAAATTTTCACATGGTTTCAAATCTAAGACACATCGATCCCTGTTGTTCTGATTCTCAAGTTCGGGTCCATGTGTCATGGTATCCACACTCCAATTGTTCTGTTCGGTGCGTTCTGGGGTGCTAATTCCCACATTTGTTGAGGGAATAGGTTGTGGCATCATTATATGATATTTGCACAATCCTCCGCCCATGACCTACCTTTTAGGGTTGAGTTAGGCCCAAGGTCCATTTCTTTCACAGTGGAGATATGAGGACAAGTATAAGTATTTATATAATTGCACTTGCTCTCACCCTAATCTCTTATCATTTTTTCCCTGAAGGCTATTAAAGCTGCTTCTGAAGCTGAGCCACAAACAGCTCATTTGAGTGGCATGGCAGCAGCTGTATTAGAGGGTACTGCATCTTATTTCTGATTCTAAATGTTAAACTTATCTTTTAAAGGAACCTTATGTATATTGACAATTATGAGTATCATTCAGGACTATTCACCTCACTTCGTTACTTCTTCTCGGGAAACGGTCTTCATGTGTGTGATTATCAGCTAGCTTTACAACGATATGTCAAGAAAAGTCCTCGTAAGTATTGATATATGTGTGAAAGATGCTGCTTACTGTTCCTGTCTTCAGGCACACTAGGTCTCCGATTTTATCTTATTAAACTAAATTGCATAGATCATTTAACTTATTTTGCTGACAAAAATAATCAAAAATATTTACAGATATTTGTTATGAATTGTAACAAGTGTATGTATAGACACAAAAGTATTAATGCAGAATTGGCACAACATGTGTTTAAAAGTATTAAGTTGATTGTTATAATATCAACCTACCATTATTCTTTACTTTGCCATCATAGCTTGTTAGTTTGAAAGTCTTGGTCCTTGGTAATAATATCAGATTGTTATAATGTTGTGTATTATTTGTTGAGATGAATAAGTTGGATTAATAAAAGAAAAACGTAAATAGTTAAAATGCTTGAGTATTCTTAGACCGGGTTCTCTTGAAGGGTAGTAACTTTATTTATCCTTTTTTGTAGGTGGAGTAGATCAAGAAATGGATGATGAAGATGATGAAGAACTAGACCTTACTTGAGATGAATTTTGAATTGTTATCGATGAATGTTCTAGGAATCTTTTGTTATCAATATTTTTTGAAACTTATTTACACTCTAGAAATGTACTAAACTTATGCACTCATGAGGTAGAACATTTGCTTTATGGATATTATTTGCTTGATGGATAATTTTGTATTATTAATAGTTTTATTCTATGATGTATTTAAATTTTTGTGTTATTATAATTTATTATATGTATAAATATTTATTTATAACAGGTGCTATATTTTGGTTTTAACTGAACTGATACAATAGCCTACCAGAACCGTTGCAATATGACACAAATGGCGTTCCAGTAAGCAATGTAAACCGTTGCCATAGGTCCCATAAACTGTTCCAAAATGATCTACAAACCGTTCCAAATACAAATCTAACCGTTGCGATAGCTTAAAGAAACCGTTGCTATATCCAACATAACCGTAGCAATAGCTCATACAAGTGTTTCTTTGAATAATATGGCAACGGTTAAAACCGTTGCATAAACAATATAGTAACGGTTTAAAACCGTAACAATTGAAAAAAATAACCGTTCCAACAGAGAAAGGGAAAACCATTGCGATAGACGTATCTATTGTCACGGCGATGCAAACCGTTGCAAGAACCGTTCCAATAGACCTATGGGTACGCCGGCTGATGTGACGGTTTGTAAACCGTTCCAGAATCCCTACGGCAACGGTTTAGTAGTCTATGGGATTGCCATAGGCTAATTTTCCAGTAGTGCTCCTCTAAAATCAACTCCTGAAGCCCATCAACATTGGGTACACATACCCGACCCTGCGTCCTCAATATCCCGTTCTAACCAATGGTTACATCTCTAGCATCACCATGCATAACCTTGTCCTGGAGGACAAGCAAATGAGGGTCATCATACTGACGCTCTCTGATACGATCAAATAACGAAGACCGAAAAATCACACAAGCTAGAATCCGACTGGGCTATGAAAGATCCAATCTCACAAACTAACTGGCTAAGGCCTGAACATCCATCACCATGGGCCTCTACGCTGCTGGTAGATAAGCCAAACTCCCCAAACTCTCCACCCGACGACTCAAAGCATCGGCCTCCACATTGGCCTTGCTCGGGTGATACAAGATAGTGAGATCATAGCCCTTCAGCAGCTCTAATCACCTCCTCTGGCACAAATTAATGTCCTTCTTCTTGAACAAATGCTGCAACTCCGGTGATCAGTATAAATCTCACAAGGAACACCATACAAATAATGACGCCAGATCTTCAAGGCGTGAACAATAGCAGCTAACTCGAGATCATGGATAAGATAATTATTCTCATGTACTTTCAACTGTTTGGACGCGTAGGCAATCACCCTACCATCCTGCATTAATACCGTTCCGCACTTTCGTCCACTGGAATGGAGCACCCTTCTGGGTTAGCCTGGTCATAGGTGCTGTAATGGGATGAAAATCCCTCAACAAATCGACGGTAATAACCCGCCAAGCCAAGAAAACTACGGATCTCTGTAGCTGAGGATGGTCTGGGCCAACTCTGCACTGCTTCCACTTTCTTCGGATCCACCTTTATCCCCTCACTAGATACCACGTGACCTAAGAACGCCATAGAATCCAACCAAACTCACATTTCGAGAACTTGGCATATAACTTCTTTTCTCTCAAAGTTTGAAGCACTGTCCTCAGGTGCTGCTCATGATCTTCCCGACTCCGGGAGTATACTAGAATGTCATCAATAAAGACAATGACGAATGAGTCAAGATATGGCCGAAACACACTGTGCATCAAATACATGAAGGTTGTTGGGGCATTGGTCAGCCCAAATGACATAACAAGGAACTCGTAATGACCATACCGAGTCCTAAAAGCAGTCTTCGGGATATCCGGCTCCCGAATCTTCAACTGATGGTAACCTGAACCCAAGTCAATCTTAGAAAACACTTGTGCACCCTGTAACTGGTTAAACAAATCATCAATATGAGGCAAAGGATACCAGTTCTTCACTGTAACTTGTTCAACTGGCGATAATCAATGCACATACGCATAGAACCATCCTTTTTCTTTACAAACAAGACAGGAGCACCCCAAGGTGATACACTGGGCCGAATAAAACCCTTATCAAGCAATTCCTGTACCTAATCCTCCAACTCCTTCAACTCAGGAGGAGCCATACGGTAAGGAGGAATAGAAATGGGCTGAGTGCCCGACAACAAATCAATGCCAAAATCAATATCTCTATCGGGCGGCATGCTCGGAAAATCAGCTGGAAACACATAAGAAAAATCCCGTACTACTGGGACTGAATCAACTGTAGGGGGTATCAATACTAACATCTCTCACATAGGCTAGATACGCGTCACACCCCTTATCAACCATTCGTTGAGCCTTAAGGAAAGAAATAACTCTACTGGGAGTGTGATCTAAAGTACCCCTCCACTCCCGCTCGGCATATACAATTTCCCCCCTCTCAGACTGAACACAAGGCATCCCAAAACCTAGAATCTCATGAAATCACAAGCTATGGAAAAGTCCATAGTGTTCTAACTCCAGAATGTCAAATCAAAAGTAAATACAGGAAGTCTAAAGCTAAAGGGAAGAATAGAGAGGGAATCCTGGATCCGCAGACGCGGCAGATATACCTCGAAGTCTCTGATATCGATTGCCTCACTGATAGAACGGCTGAGCAGCAGAACCTGGATCTGCACACGAAAAACATGTGCAGGAAAGGGCATGAGTACACCACAGCGGTACCCAGTAAGTGCCAAGCCTTACGTCGGTCGGGTAGTGACGAGGAAGGTCAGTGCCCTGGTTATATATATATATATAACAAGATAAGCAGTATGAAATGAATCAGTATGATTAAATTACTAACAATCGATAAAGGATAAAGCACAGAAGGAATATAACTCAGTACACGGAGATAGCAACAGGGGGATCTACGAGGTTATCGTCCCGAAGTCCCAAACGTAAATTTGCGGGGGCATTCTTAAACTTCTCTATTATATTACTTGTATTTTGGCTAGTTTCGTGTTTTGTTTTCCTTTTTCCGCAAATTGTTAGGCTTACCTAGTCGTAGGGACTAGGTGCCGTCATGACAGTTCATGAAGGGAGAACTTGGGTCGTGACAAGTTGGTATCAGAGCTCTAGGTTCATAGGAGTCATCATGAATCACAAGCCGGTTTATTAGAATCTCGCGGATCGGTACGGAGACGTCTGTACTTATCTATAAGAGGCTATGTAACTGTTAGGAAAAATTTCACTTCATTTGATTCCTTGTCCTGCGAAATTATTGACTTAGAAATTCTAAACTTATGTCTTCTATTCTCTCAAGATGGTGAGGACACGTGCTACCGGAGATGACCAGGCACCCGCGCCCTCTGCTGGAGCCGTCAGAGGTCGGGTCCGGGGTAGAGGCCGAGAACGCGCATGTGGTGTAGCTAGAGCACCCATGCGAGCTGCCACCAGTAGCTCCAGCCGGAGCCCAGGCACCTGATACGCCTACTGCTACTACTACTCCAGCACTTCAGGAGACATTAGCACAGTTCCTAAGCATGTTCGGTACATTGGTTCAGGCGGGATTGATTCAGGTTGTACCAACTACTTCATAGACCCAGACTCCTGCCGCCCCCACTCCAGAGCAGCGAGTTCACCTTGGTCAGGTTCCAGGTGTCTGGCGACATAGCCTGTTGTCCCATTTCAGCAGGTGGTAAGGGTCGCTTGCTGAGAAGAGGACAGGTGGGTCTAGGAGAGAGAGGACAGACGAGGTCAGGAGAGAGAGTACAAGGAGGCGAGGAGACCTCATAGACCGGAGAGATCCATTGGTCCTTATTTTGGAGGCAGGGTACGGCATGGTAGAGGTTTTATGGGTCAGCCAGTTCAGTTTGCATTTGAGTCTTCGCACAGTGTTTCAGGTGTTCAGGGGTCCTAGAGTACCCGTACCGCACAGTTCCCACAGCCACGTCGGCAGTGAGGTTGTTTTAAGTGTGGCGATACATGCCATATGGTGAGGGAATGCCCTAGATTAGGGAGGGGTGCACCTCCACAGACTTCTCAGCCACAGCACGCTCCGCAGAGTTCCCAGGCTATGATTTCAGCACTAGTTGCTACCCCACCTGCAAGCCAGCTAGAGGTAGAGGTTGCCCTAGAGGGGGAGGCCAGGCCAGATATTATGCCTTTCATGCCCGTACTGAGGTTGTCGCCTCCGATTCTGTCATCACAGGTATTGTCCTGGTTTGTCATAAAGATGCATCGGTTTTATTCGATCCAGGCTCCACTTATTCTTATGTGTCCTCTTATTTTGCCCCGTATTTGGGCGTATCTCGGGATTCATTGAGTTCCCCTATTTATGTTTCTACTCCTATGGGAGATTTTCTTGTTGTGGACCGCGTTTATCGGTCGTGTTTGGTTACTCTTAGTGGTTTTGAGACCAGAGTCGATTTATTATTGGTCAGCATGGTAGATTTTGATGTTATCTTGGGCATGGACTGCTTATCGCCCCATTATGCTATTCTTGATTGTCACGCCAAAACCGTGACGCTGGCTATGCCAGGTGTACCGCGAGAACGGATCTACCGAAATACCGATCTGTAGTCCCAAAGTAAATATCCAGTACAGGGGAGTCTACCGGGTGCTGACCCGTAGTCCCAATTATAAATGTGCAGGGGGATCTACCGGAATACCGATCTGTAGTCCCAAAGTAAATATCCAGTACAGGGGAATCTACCGGGTGCCCGTAGTCCCAAATATAAATGTGAAAGGGGATCTACCGGAATACCGATCCGTAGTCCCAAAGTAAACATGCAAGGGGGATCTACCGGAATACCGATCCGTAGTCCCAAAGTAAACACACAACAGTCTCAAGAAAGAATCTACAGTTCTATCCAAGTTCATACCAAGAAAAGCAGAGATTTCTATTCTAAACATGCTGCACAGATTTCAAGTAGACAGTTTAAGCAGATAGTACAGTTAAGTCACTTAAGCATGCTTTCCTAAGCTAAACCATAGGCTTTAAATACTAGTAGTGCTCAACAAAAAGGGAAACACAGAGATTTACTTAAATGAAAACGGGGTTTTTCAGCAATTAGCACGTGTACACACTTGTCACCTCACGTACACGGCACTCATATAACAACAATACCAAAATCCTAAGGGGAGTTCCCCAACACAAGGTTAGGCAAGACAGTTACCTCAAACCAGCTCAATCAACTCGAAATCACGTTCTTGCCATGAGTACCCGACTCCAAATGGCCCAAATCTATTCAAATTAATTGCATAATGTAAATATAACTTCAAGTAACTAATTTAACTAATTAATTCGAAGCTAACACGCGAAATTAAAAAAATCGCCCAAAAAGTCCCCCGATCCCACGTCTCGAAATGGGATAAAATTTACAAATTCAGAACCCCCGATCACTCACGAACACACTCGAACAAAAATCACCAAAATCCGACGTCAAAGTCTCACTCAAACATGGATTTTTCAATTGGGGAACCTTTCTCCCATTTTCGAACTTCTACCCCCAATTTCCTTAATTAGAAGAGGAAAACAACAATAGATTATAGTTCTAGGATCAAAATCAAGATAGAAATCGTTACCTAATGTTTCTCCTTCAAAAACCCTCGAGAAATCGCCCTCAACCGAGCTCCAAATTGTTTTTCCAAGTTACGAGTTCAAACCCTCATTTTTTCCCCTTTTCTACCCAGCGATTTTCGCACCTGCGAAGGCCTACCGTACGTACGGTCCTGCTTCTACAACCTTTTGTCCTCACCTGCGACTTTTCATTAAACGACCATAAGTCGCACCTGCGATCCTATACTCGCAGATACGGTCCGCTTCTACGGTTCTTGGGCCGCATCTGCAACCAACTCTACTTGGGCCTCAGACCGCACCTGAGATCCTCATACCGCTTTTGCGGTGCCGCACCTGCGGTCCTACACACGCAGGTGCGGTTATGACAGGTTCAGCAACTCAGATTTTGCTTAAGTCCAAATTCCAATCTGTTAAGCATCCAAAACTCGCCCGAGGCCCCCGGGACCTCAACCAAACAGACCAGGCAATCCTAAAGCATCATACGGACTCATTCCATCCCTCAAATCACATCAAACAACGCTAAAATCACGAATCACCCTCCAATCCAAACCTAAAGAACTTGAAACTTCAAGAAACCTACAACCGATGCCGAAACCAACCAAACCAAGTCCGATTGACCCCGAAACTTGCACACAAGTCACATTCAACCCTACGGAGCTATTCCAACTCTCGGAATCGGATTCCGACCCTGATATCAAAATTTCACTATTGAACCAGAAACTTCAAAAATTCAACTTTCGGCATTTCAAGCCTTAATAAGCTACGGACCTCCAAAACACAATCCGAACACGCCCCTAAGCCCGAAATCACCCAATGGAGCTAACACAACCGACCGAATTCCATTCTGAGGCCGTCTTCATACTACTCCGACTACGGTCCAAATTCTAAAGCTTAAGCTCTCATTGAGAGACCAAGTGTCCCAAAACACTCAGAAATTCAAAACGAATCCTCCCGGCAACTCACAATAGCAGAAACAAACACGGGGAAAGCAATTAATAGGAATCGGGGCGTTAATTCTTAAAACGACCGGCCGGGTCGTTACAAAATCCCTTTATAATATGTTTCATATTAGTAATGACATCTCCAAAATCCCTCAAGATACTTCTATTAATTGCATTTGGAAGATAAGGTTGCTAAATAAGATAAAGTAAATTTGAGTTCTATGCCAAGTAAAACTACCCACTAAGTATCTCTTAAGTAAGAGATCAATTTAGCTAGCTGAAATGAACCATACATCGATCCGAATATACCCTTCAAATTATTTTTCACTAAAGCAGCACATAATAGCCACATATCCAAAAAAAAAAAGAAAAGAGACAGACATTAGAATTCTAAACCTTATAAGAAATATGCAAGAGAAGAAATTAAACCAAATAACTTATAAATCAAACATCATATGATGTTAAAAAATAATCCAACCTTCTATGTGAATAAAGAACACCTGAATCAAATATGTGAGTAAAAGTAAACTTGCAAAAACTTACAGTGTGACCTATTTTATACAACCAATCAGCCGTACTCCAACCACAAATATAACCAAATAACTTCTACATAATCCAATACAACATTTTCTTAATCCTTAAGCCCTTTGTAAAGTAATTTTTCTTTTCCATGGCAGAGATAAATCCAATTGTGCAACTAAATGTGGCAAACATAAACAGCCTTTTCGATTTGATTGTCGCATCAAATGCACATATGCAAGAAAAGGAGAAATACTCGGTCACTGCAAAGTTTTTACCAATAACTTAAACCAACTATGTGTGCTTAAACAAAGCATTGTTCTTTTGAAATTATCGGAGCCCATCTGGTTAAAGTGAACCCAGCACAACTAAACCCTTAGGCAATAACTCCAATATAATGTAGACACGTAAAAGATTATAATTAACATTTTCCCAAAATAGCACAAGCTAGAAAACCAGGATTCTTTAAAATGGGAGTGCAACTATCCCTGAAACCCATGTGAGGTACCCAAAAAACATATACATAACTTTCTTAAGTTGAAATTAGACACGAACAGAAAGTAAAAGCAATAAACTAAGGCCACACCCATAGTAATATCAATTCGTAATTTATAGTTAAAAAGATTGTAACGGCCCGATCGGTCGTTTTGAGCCCTAGCGCATCGTTCAGCAATCTGAGGCCATGAGCAGCTTCATTTCAGGTGTCATGACTTGTACTTGTGGTCGGAATTGAATTTCGGGAAATTCGGAGTTGATTCGGAAAGAGAATTCTCATTTCATAAGCTTTAAGTTGTAAGAATTAGCTAAGATCGGATTTTTGAGTAAACGACCTTGGAATCGGGATCTGAAGGTTCCACCAGGTTCGTATGATGATTTCGGACTTGGGCGTATGCCCGGTCCGGGTTTTGGATAACCCGGAAGCGTTTTGACGCCTATTGTGGAAGTTAGCATTTTAGAAGAAATTTCATAAGTTTGGCTTGAAGTACATTTTAGTGTTATCGATGTCCGTTTGGAATTCCGAGTCAGTGAATAGCTCCGTATGGTGATTCTGGAGTTGGGAGCGCGATTGAAAGTGAATTCGGAGGTCCGTAGGTCATTTTGGAGTCATTTGGCTAAAGATAGGATTTGAAGGTTTTTGAGGAGTTTGACCGGAAGTGGACTTTTTGACATCGGGGTCGGAATCCGATTCCGGAAGTTGGAGTAGGTTCGTAATGTCGAATATGACTTGTGTGCAAAATTTGAGGTCAATCAGACGTGATTTGACGGGTTTTGACATCGAATGTAGAAGTTTAAAATTTCAAAGTTCATTAAGCTTGGATTGGAGTGCGATTCATGGTTCTAGCGTTGTTTGATGTGATTTGAGGCTTTGAGCAAGTCCGTGTTATGTTTT
Source organism: Nicotiana attenuata (assembly GCF_001879085.1). Taxonomy (NCBI): domain Eukaryota; kingdom Viridiplantae; phylum Streptophyta; class Magnoliopsida; order Solanales; family Solanaceae; genus Nicotiana; species Nicotiana attenuata. The sequence continues at coordinate 104,916,545 of NC_031989.1, read as the reverse complement.
TAGACTTGTACGAGTGTTTGGTTTGGAGCCCCGGGGGCTCGGGTGAGATGCGGGATAGCTTCGGAGTGATTTGCTAAGAAATAAGATTGCTGGTACTGGTATGATCGCATTTGCGAAGCATTGGTCGCAAATGCGACCTCGCATTTGCGAGTTTCCGTTCGCATTTGCGAGCCTAGGCTTCCAGGGGAAAGTTTGCATTTGCGAACGTGGGATCGATTTTGCGAGGCTGTCACCTTCGCAATTGCGAAGGATATTGTCGCAAATGCGACCAGGACAGGGTGGGCTAGGCTTCGCATTTGCGATGCAATTGTCGCAAATGCGACATCGCAATTGCGAGCCTGGAGTCGCAAATATGACTTCTGCGTCTGGAGCTGTGGCTTTTTATTCCGAGACGTAGCCCATTTCCCTCATTTCCCACTTGGCCTTAGGCGATTTTTGAGAGAATTTGAGGAGGGATTCCATCATCATCAAAGAGGTAAGTAATTTCTACACATCATAAGTTAAATACATAGATTATGGGTAGATTAACATGTGAAAATTTAGGAAAATTAAGAGTTTTAGATGAAAAACCTAGAATTTGGTATAAACAAGATTTGACCACGAAAATTGTTAGGGAATGAAGTAAAAATCATATATTCTTGATCCTTAGGTTATGGGTAACAATTTTCTTCAAAAATTTCCAGAATCCGGGCACGTGGGCCTGGGAATGAATATTAGGAACCTTGCATTTAAAGTTGGGAAATTGGTTTAACAATTAGAATATGAACTTTTGAGCATGTATTGACTAGTTCCTACCCTATTTGAATAGTTTTGGAGTGTTCGGCTCCGAATGTGGAGGTTTGGGCGTGTTCTTGAATCGGAATATAGGCTTCGGAGCAAGGTGAGTCTCCTTTCTAACCTTGTAAGAGGGAATTGTCCCGATAGGTGAATTAATTGGATATTTGCTCCTATTTGTGGAGGCTACGTACACACGAGGTGACGAGAGTCCGTGCGTAGCTACTATTATGCTATTGTCCGGGTAGTTAGGACCCAAAAGCATGCTATACTTGAATTATCTGTGAACCTATCGATAGCTTGAATTGCTTAAAATCACATCGAAATAGTAAATGAATTCCTAAACAGATAAAACATCATTTTTCTTAAATGGTTAAAAGAGGATTTGTTTTCATTGGATAATTACTCCGTGTGGACTTCTTGATTGACTGTCTGTGTGTTTAATTTTGGAACGGGCTGAACGCCTCGGCAGATTAAATAGATGCATCTATAGTTCGCGCCGTTCGAACCTCGACAGTGCACAGTTTATTTTCTGTTGGAGCGGGTCGTACGCCTCGTCATGATTTGCGCATGCTTGTATTGCCGCCTTGAACTTATTGAAGTTGTTATTGCCTCTTCATGGATTGAGAATATTTCGATAAATAATGAAAAGGAATTTTGGGACACTTCCTATAAAAGAAATAATTTTTTATTTGTTTCCCCCTATTGGAAAATCATGTTTATAAGAGTCCACGATTTAATAAATTATTGACATTATTATTGGACCACTAGTAAATGTCGAAGTCGACCATCTCGTCTCTACTTCTTCGAGATTAGACGGGATACTCATTGAGTACACGTTGCTTTCGTACTCATACTACACTTCTGTGCATTTTTGTTGCACAGGTATATGTAACTCTAGTGGCCTAATGGGCGTAGCAGCACGGATGATTTGGGGATTAGGTGAGTTGCATTATTCGAGGCAGCCCGCAGCTAGTATAGTCCCTTCCAGTATATTGTATTTACTTTCTGTCCACTGTATTCTGGACGGATGTTGTATTATATTATTTCTTAGAAATTGCTCATGCACTTGTGACACCGGGTTCTGGGATGGTTTTGAAATATTTTGTATTAATTGCTTATTATTTAATTTGAATTGAAGCAGTTGTCTCTTTACTTATGAAATTAGAAGGAAAATCTGGGTTTTCAAAACTGTCTAAATTGGAATCTAATTAAGTATTTTAGTTGGCTTGCCTGACAGCAGTGTCCGGCTCCATCACGACCCTCAGTGGATTTTGGGTCGTGACAACATGGCATCAGAGCACTAGGTTCCTAGGGTCTCACGAGTCATGAGCAAGTCTAGTAGAGTCTCGTGGATCGGTACGGAGACGTCTGTACTTATCCTCGGGAGGCTGCAGGACTGTTAGGAGTACTTCCCTTCTTGATTCCTTATCGTGCGATTTGATCCTTGGAGGCGTATGCCTTTAAATCATTCCTACTCAATCTTATGTGACGCGAACCGCTTGTTATAAATTGAAATTGAAGAAATGTAATGGTACTACAGATGTGATATGGGATGTTTCTTTCGGTATAGCTGACCGGATTATTATCGTCGCTTTGTAGAAGTATACTTTATTGTTTCAGCCCAGTAGCGGTACTTTTGAGGGCTCTGAGGCTAGGCACAAGTTGCCATGATGCTATAAACTATTGGTCCGCAGTATTGATATGATGGTAGGACATTTGCCTACGTGTCGGGGCAGTGAATGACTTAAAGGGAGGTTTACCCAGTGCATAATCTAGAGAATCAGTATTTTATTCCTGACAGGGGAAAGGCAATCGGGCTAAGAATGTTCAGATTTGGGTTAATGGAGTAGCGAGGCTGGGTGTTTTCAAGTGTGGTGTAATCTTCATCTGCGACGTGGTATTGCCGTCCTCAATTGTATGTGTTAAGTTCGCCGGTGTTATGGTCTTCTGCAATTCGCCTTTTGGGGCAAGCTATGGTGAAGTAGTATTGAAAATGCGGTTGTCAGATATCCCAGGGTGCGGTAGTTAAGGATTCAATTGGTGTTTCTAATGTCGGCGGCTCGAGAAAGATGATCTTCAGAAAGGTTTAAAGTTAGTAGCGATGGTGGGTACAAGTGCTACGAAGATAGATTTTGTTTAAGGCAACAACTGAGCAGCAAAGGATAAGGATAGACCTACGGGAAGTGTCAGGCGGTGGCTAAAAATTTCTAGAAGACCGAGTATAAGGGGCCAAGGGTCGAGTAGTCGATTAAAGGGATGAGTTCCGCCAAAGTGGGAGAGTGGCGGAGTTGCATATGGGCATTGTGGTAGGGTGACTATGCACCTTAATAAGAGTTTAGAGAGATTTGGGGAAATTTTAGTGATTGGTGATTTGGGCCTACGAATTAATTTGAAGTATGGGATATTATGCGGCAGGAGATTTGATATAACGGGAAGGAGCTGCTTGAATGAAGAAGGATGCAATATAACTTTGAATTGGAAGAATGTTGCCGCACATTTGATTGACGTCTACGAGGGGCGAATGGACTTGTGCAGCTGGAGAGTAAGCTTGGACTCAGGATGGGTTATTGATGTCGTAGTGATTGTACCCCGTGTAGCAGCGCTGGAAGATGTTGGGAAGTGATTTCTATAGGTGGGTTATTCCTGTGAGAAGGTTAGCGGTCACGTGGTTGGCGAGGCTTCTGCGAAGAATTCTATTGGTTATACAGCAAAGGGATCGGTCGTGCAAATGTGGTTGATGATTCAGAGTATAAAAATGGGGTTTTACAGTAAAATTCCGAGAATTTTGGTGGTTGATTGCGCAAGGTTACGTCAATAAGAGATAAAGAGTCCTGGTGAATGCCAGAGTTGTGTAATAACGGCTTCAAGCTAAGTGGGAGAGTCCCACCGCCTATGATTGGGTTGCATGGTTAACTACTTGCGAGGTTTCTGGTTATTACCATATTGATGGGTTACTCCAGCTACGGGAAAAGAACATAAGTGGTAATTTGAGCAAAGGAATTGTTAAGGGTGTGCTATGGTTGGCCTTATTGGCTCATGTTCAGATTCGGAAGGGATTCAGGATTCGTTCTTTGTATAGATGCGGGTTCCAAGGGAAGTGATTCGGCCGGGTTCTTCGCCGAGAGGGTATTCATGTGATAGAAGATTCATGGAGTTTATTAAATTCGGGGCGAAGTTAGAGCGGGTGGCTCTCAGCAACGGTCATAGTGAGCTCAAAAGTTAAAGTGCGATGCCTAATGATTTCGAGCCTATAGGTACGGTTAAGCATCAAGCTTGATAGCAGCCTAAGAGAAGAGGTACATAATGTTCTATGATGTTTTGACTTGCGATGTAGAAATTGGGAGGTATGAAATGGTTCGTGGGATTTGAGACAGCATGGTCTCGTGATTCAGGGTCACTCGGGATGAGTGTGGATGGAGTGTGTTAAGTGTACAATGGGGTTATCATTGTTTCTATGGCAATCAAGGACAAATTGGAAGAAGAGGGATTGGTTAGCCATAGTCGAATTGGCATGTTGCTGGTAATGATCAGTTTTTTTAGCGCGATCAAGTTATGCAAGTGAATTGTGACGGTGTGTGCGAGGCTTGACGGCCGTCGTAGTTAGTGTTATTCAGAAGGTATTCTACCGTTGTGGCCTGTTATGTTGAGGTGGACCCCGAAAGGGCTATGGTGGTTTAGACCACTACTTAGAGATTTACATATTCTACGGTCATGAGAATTCACCTGTGTGTTGCTATGGTCCTCCTGAAGTGAGTTAAGTGTAAAGTTTTATATGATGAAGTGTTAATCTAATAGTGGTTCCGAAGCTGTGATGAAAAACGAGTTCTATTGTATATCGGCATGTTGGGTGCAGTGAGTGGTATGGAACTTGAAGTGAAGATCAAGGTAGCAGTTCAGTGTTGACAAGGATGTCACGAGCTCGGATGAGCAGGAAAGAAGTTTCGATGTTTAAGGTAAGTTGGTTTTGTCATCAGCGTCACCTGAGATCGGTGTTTTGTAAAAAGGGCTTTGCATCCTGGTTAACGATTCTTGATCGCTTTTCAGCGTTAGTGCGGCCGGTGGTTTGGAGGTACGACCTAGTTAATTGTTATGGTAAGTTGTGGGAGTCTGTCCCACATGAAGATTGTATAAGTGTGGCAGGTAGTCACATGATTGATTAAAGACTTAAACAAAGTATGAAGGTTGTGATAATATCATTTATTTGAGAATATATGCCTGGAGGGCACTCAGTCTATTGAGTCATGGACTGCGGATGATTTCTCCGAGTATGATGGATGTTCTTATGTGTTATGAGCGGAAGAAGAGTTATTATGGACCTTTTAAAGGTAATTAGCCTAGTTCAGTGCGATCAGAATCGGCTTGAGGTCGGTGGATGGATTCAAATGTGAATATGGTCTCTATATCAGGCCAGACGTGTTCAATTCAGTAATGCGCTCCTTATGGAGGAGTAGACAGGGTGTTATTTTATTGTCAGATATTTCATGTAGTGATACGTTGCGCCGTGTAAGTTGGGGAGCAGCTTGAGAAATTGCTTATGTGTTGGGGATCCGCGTAGAGATGACGTTATATGAGCAGGATGGCTTTTGAGATTTTAAATTATATATCGCACCTCAGTTGTGCTTGAGTTTTGTGGCTTCTGTCGCTATATGTCTCCCCAAAGATGGAATTATGCACTTAGTGTGCCTATGACCAATATTCGGTATATTATTCAAATGAGCAATCTAGCTCGGTGCGTATCTCCTTATGTGAGTTTTATGGGTGGATCGGGTGGCACACCGCCATGGTTATGTTGTTCGGATCGGGTTGTGCGCCGCAACAGTGTGAAGCTGAGTACAGTTCCCCGTATCTGTTTTTATGTGTTTTGTTTCCTATTTTATGAGGGAAGCTTATATTAGATGTGTGCCCGCGTCGCATGTATGATTCGCAAGCGGGCTGTTTATTTAATTAAGTCGACCGCGTCGCATGTATGATTCGCAAGCGGTGTAGTTGAATTTCCTTCTCAAAATTTGCTTTCCTTTATATCTTGTTCGATATGGTAGCCCATTGGCACATGGTAGCATCATATGGGACTTTTGGTCATGTCGGGGTGTCTTATTGCCTGAGCAGTTCGTACTGGATGAGACGAGATCATTGAATTCGAGATCAGTGCAATCTGAGTATATGAAGTATATCAAGGAGCTAAGACCATTGTTTGGTTCAGAATGAGGTGATAGTTCTTGCCAGGAGTAGAGACCCAATGAATTGTTGTTTCGGCAGTGGTTAAGAATTTATACACATCTCATCCGTCGTGTCGGTATTGTAAGAGTTAGGACAAGACCTATGTATGTCATGCGGTGTAATGGGAGCATCAAATTCGTGGAATTCCGACTAAATTGGTCAGAGAATGTTATTGTGGTCCTATGAGTAAAATGGTGCACAGTGTGAATTCAGCTAAGGTATACAGTCACGTCATGGTGCTGCGTGTAGATGTTGATATGGTGAGTGTATGTTGGAAACAGGCCTAGCATGGAATTCCGGATGTTGGAATTGGACTTAAAGGCTTATTTGCTTGAATAAAAGGAAATATCTTCAGAATTGATCGAGCTAAGGTGCTCAACTGAGTTATGGTAGCACGGGAAGGTGCACGAGGTGTTAAACAGTGATTTCAGACTACTTCAGTGTAGTTCTCAGCACATTCGAGGACGAACGTATGTTTAAGTGGGAGAGAATGTAACGACCCGACCGGTCGTTTTGAGCCCTAGCGCGTCGTTCAGTAGTCTGAGGCCATGAGCAGCTTCATTTCAGGTGTTATGACTTGTACGCGTGGTCAGAATTGAAATTCGGGAAATTCGGAGTTGATTCGGAAAGAGAATTCTCATTTCAGAAGCTTTAAGTTGTAAGAATTAGCAAAGATTGGATTTTTGATTAAACGACCTCGGAATCTGGATCTGAAGGTTCCAGCAGGTTCGTATGATGATTTCGGACTTGGGATTGTGCCCGGTCCATAACCCGGAAGCGTTTTGACGCCTATTATGGAAGTTAGCATTTTAGAAGAAATTTTATAAGTTTGGCTTGAAGTGCATTTCAGTGTTATCGATGTCCGTTTGGACTTCCGAGTCTGTGAATAGCTCCGTATGGTGATTCTGGAGTTGGGAGCGCGATCAGAAGTGAATTCGGAGGTCCGTAGGTCATTTTGGAGTCATTTGGCTAAAGATAGGATTTCAAGGTTTTTGAGGAGTTTGACCGGAAGTGGACTTTTTGACATCGGGGTCGGAATCCGATTTCAGAAGTTGGAGTAGGTCCGTAATGTCGAATATGACTTGTGTGCAAAATTTGAGGTCAATCGGACGTGATTTGACGGGTTTCGGCATCGAATGTAGAAGTTTGAAATTTCAAAGTTCATTAAGCTTGTATTGGAGTGCGATTCATGGTTCTAGCGTTGTTTGATGTGATTTGAGGCTTTGAGCAAGTCCGTGTTATGTTTTTAGGCTTATACGAGTGTTTGGTTTGGAGCCCCGGGGGCTCGGGGGAGATTCGGGATAGCTTTGGAGTGATTTGCTAAGAAATAGGATTGCTGGTACTGGTATGATCGCATTTGTGAAGCATTGGTCGCAAATGCGACCTCGCATTTGCGAGTTTCCGTTCGCATTTGCGAGCCTGGGCTTCCAGGGGAAAGTTCGCATTTGCGAACGAGGGATCCATTTTGCAAGGCTGTCACCTTCGCAATTGCGAAGGATATTGTCGCAAATGCGACCAGGACAGGGTGGGCTAGGCTTCGCATTTGCGATGCAATTGTCGCAAATGCGACATCGCAATTGCGAGCCTGGAGTCGCAAATGCGACTTCGCGTCTGGAGCTGTGGCTTTTTATTCCGAGACTTAGCTCATTTCCCTCATTTCCCACTTGGCCTTAGGCGATTTTTGAGAGAATTTGAGGAGGGATTCTATCATCATCAAAAAGGTAAGTAATTTCTACACATCATAAGTTAAATACATAGATTATGGGTAGATTAACATGTGAAAATTTAGGAAAATCAAGGGTTTTTGATGAAAAACCTAGAATTTGGTATAAACGAGATTTGACCACGAAAATTGTTAGGGAATGAAGTAAAAATCATATATTCTTGATCCTTAGGTTATGGGTAACAATTTTCTTCAAAAATTTCCGGAATCCGGGCGCGTGGGCCCGGGAATGAATATTAGGAACCTTGCATTTAAAGTTGGGAAATTGGTTTAATAATTAGAATATGAACTTTTGAGCATGTATTGACTAGTTCCTACCCTATTTGAATAGTTTTGGAGTGTTCGGCTCCGAATGTGGAGGTTTGAGCGCGTTCTTGAATCGGAATATAGGCTTCGGAGCAAGGTGAGTCTCCTTTATAACCTTGTAAGAGTGAATTGTCCCCATAGGTGAATTAATTGGATATTTGCTCCTATTTGTGTGGGCTACGTACACACGAGGTGACGAGAGTCCGTGCGTAGCTACTATTATGCTATTGTCCGGGTAGTTAGGACCCAAAAGCATGCTATACTTGAATTATCTGTGAACCTATCGATAGCTTGAATTGCTTAAAATCACATCGAATTAGTAAATGAATTCCTAAACAGATAAAACTTTATTTTTCTTAAATGGTTAAAAGAGGATTTGTTTTCATTGGATAATTACTCCGTGTGGACTTCTTGATTGACTGTCTGTGTATTTAATTTTGGAACGGGCCAAACGCCTCGGCAGATTAAATAGATGCATCTATGGTTCTCGCCGTTCGACCCTCGACAGTGCACAGTTTATTTTCTGTTAGAGCGGGCCGTACGCCTCGACTAGTAAGTGTCGAAGTCGACCATCTCATCTCTACTTCTTCGAGATTAGACGGGATACTCATTAAGTCTACGTTGTTTTACTCATACTACACTTCTGTGCATTTTTGTTGCACAGGTATATGTAACTCTAGTGGCCTAATGGGCGTAGCAGCACAGATGATTTGGGGATTAGGTGAGTTGCATTATTCGAGGCGGCCCACAGCTAGTATAGTCCCTTCCAGTATATTGTATTTACTTTCTGTCGACTGTATTCCGGACGGATGTTGTATTATATTATTTCTTAGAAATTGTTCATGCACTTGTGACACCGGGTTCTGGGATGGTTTTGAAATATTTTGTATTAATTGCTTATTATTTAATTTGAATTGAAGCAGTTGTCTCTTTACTTATGAAATTAGAAGGAAAATCTGGGTTTTCAAAATTATCTAAATTGGAATCTAATTAAGTATTTTAGTTGGCTTGCCTGACAGCAGTGTCCGGCGCCATTACGACCCTTAGTGGATTTTGGGTCGTGACAAAGATATAGTTAAAATGAGTTTACGAACTCACCTTCTTCGTGTGAACAACTGAAAAAGGTGATAGTGATTGTTGGTGATCGTCCATTGAGTTATCAGAAACCTATTACAAAAGAGGAAGATCACAACAATTAAAAGAAAACTAAATTACAAGATTATCTTAAAAACAATAAATTTTTGCACCTGCTCTTTACCAAACAATTTCCCATTTGAGCCAATAGTAATACCCAAAGACTGTAGATATGCACCTATACCCAACTTTACTTTATCCTCTAATTTTGCTTCCATATTCTTTGTTGCTTCAAATATTTTTTCCCCCATCGCTTTTATTTCTTCTTTTGCTTCAAATAACTTTTTCTCCTTCGCTTCTATTTCTTCTTTTGCTTCAGACAATTTTTCTTCCATGTCGATTCTTATAGCAGAGGTAGCTTTTTCAACTTCTATCTCAACCCTTCTATCAAATTCTCTTTGCTCGGCCTGGGATCTTTTATATGCAGGGCCATAAACAAACCTTGGAGCTGCTCTTTTTCCTAGAGTTCGAACATTTCCATGAGTGTCCGGTCCCATAATTTGTGCATACACATTATTTGGAGCACTTTCAGGGACATTTAACTCAGGATACAACTTAGCAAGTTCATCCTTTTCTTTCTTTTGGAAAGAAGAGGTAAAAAGGAAAAGGTAAAACAATAAAAAGTTAATAAAATTTATATTCGAAAGAAAGTAATTTTATATTCATAAAGAATGAGAATTTACCATAGTTTCATCAGCTATCTCATTTACTGGTTGTTTATTCTTTCTCCTATGTGTTTCTTTGAACACCTCGATACGACTTGGTTTTACACCATTCTTCTTTGTCATCTATTTAAATAGTAAAAAAGGTGTTGCAAATATATTTAAGAAAATAAGTATTGATATATAAAGTTTATAGTAAACATGGCATACATTATATATAATTTGAGAATGACTTTTTCTTCCTGATGTGTGTGGCATAGTCAACTTCCTTCGACTTTCTTTGTTCCACTCGCTTTTTTCCTAGAAAAGTTACACATAATTTTATATATTAGAGATAATTCATGGGGAAATAATTTTTAAAAGAAAAAAGATAAAAAGTAAGAAGAATGACAGAGGAAAAGCATAAAAATATTTAAAGGAAAAAGTATGACCCGCATACGGAATGCGTTAAAAGCATGTGCTAAGAGCGAGAGAGGAAGATGCTTGATGCATGGAGAATACCTTTGCTTCATTAGAGCTCCAATAATGAACTAATGCACGCCACTGGTCTTCTTCTACCCTATCTGAAAGTTTAGCTAAGCGCTCAATATCGTTATTGTATGGCTCATAACCGATCAGTTTTGCTTCATGCTTCCATTCTTTCCATTTAGATCCAACCGATATCATACGTCTCATATCCTCAGTTGCATCAGTATTTTCCTGCAAACATCAACATATAATACATGTATAAAAGCATAATATCAATAAGCATCTTAGTATATAATATTTTTCTTTATTTTTCTAATCACCTTAATATGAGACCATATCCTATCGTTGTACAGTTTAGGCACAAACCTCCAATCTTTATGATTTAAGGGAGCTAAAATTTCATTTCGTGCTATGACACCAAGTTTTGAACTCAATCTAGCTGCATCAGACCCAATAGCTTGGCTAAGATCATTGAACTCAACATGTAAAATGCCACCATCTTTTCCCCATCCTGAGTGCATCATAGTAGGACCCCTAGGTCGCTTAGATCGCTCTTCACTAGCACTGGAGTCTGCAATAACCAAATATAAAAAAGAGGCTGCTTATGAAAAAGTGTACAAATACACAAAGTGTAACTATTCCAGAAAATAAGATATTATACAGAATAAGTACCTAGGGAATTTTCTATTTCATGTGAATTATTTCTTTATTTACCAGATCGGATAGCTTGTCCTTCATTTTGTGACCAGTTTTGAGGTGGTTGGGGCATCGCCGCACCTCCCATTTGTTCTTTTTGTTGCTCCGAAAAATCAGGCAGAAGCATTTCTTGACTGAAATTTCTCTGTCTTTTTCTTGCCATCACAACAAAGTTGCTCAAAAACTATTAGTTCCTGCAAAATTGAATTTTTTTCTGCTATCCAAAAGTATAAAATAATATCAAACTAACAAGCCAAACAAAAAGACACATGCACATATGAGATTTAAACAACTAAAAAGCATAGTAAGAAATTTCCAACTCGATGATCTATATATGTTCAATAACTTTCCTTACTAAAATAGGGACAAAAATAATAAAAGTAACTAAGATGTGTCGTTTTCTTCATCATATTTCTCATTAGTTTCCAAAGTAAGTGGGTCAATTTTTATTCCTGGCACACCTTCTCTAAGCCATTCAATGTCCTCTTCATTTTCAAATATAGTATCATCCAGCTGTTGTTCGGGCCATAATTCCATGGGATATTCCATTTGCTCATTTGTTGGTTTGGTTTCACCTAAATTATAAAAACCTCTTGGTTTAATTTCAACTACAATCTGTCATTCTTTTATCATTGGATGATGGACATAAAACACTTGTTGAGCTTGAGAAGCAAAGATGAAAGGTTCATTTGACGGGTGCTGCCTTTTGTAGAGTAGATGAGAAAAATTAACAAGAGTAAATCCATAATCATCTTTCACAATAAGCCCCTTGTTATTGTCCACCCATTCGCATCTAAATAGAATAAACTTGAGGTTTGCGGTATAATATAACTCAATTATGTTAGTGAGAATTCCATAAAAGGTGACTTCTGCTAATATGGGATTTCTGTCTCTTGCGCTTGCATAGCTCTGATTGGCAGCCTTTACCATAACTCCACTATTTTGTGTTTTTAGCTTTGCATCACGAGACTTTGTTAGGTATCTAACTCCATTACTTATATATCCGTTCATCCTTTTTTCTCGCTTTGATGGACCAATTGCTAGATTTTGAATTTCTTCTGGTATTTGCTCACCAGCCATATGTATCTTCTCAACCTATCAATTATAAATAAGCAAGAACTAATTAAAAAATGATATTGTATATAGTGTGTGTGTGTGTAAAAGCATTTTAGCTGGTTCACAATTACATGTTTTCTAAACCATATGTGAAACTTTTCATTGTGAATCCGATCCACATCATGTCTCGATAGACGAGGATTTTGCTTCTTGATTTCTTTTATATGCTCACTGCAAAAGTAAAACACATAAAAACTTAATAAAAGAAACTATAAATATTTTAACTTAATAATTAATTATAAAGCAGAATATTGTTGATACTTACTCGCGGTATGGAGTTGTGGTAGTAGAATTAAATAAAACATATCTATATGCTTGGGCATGGGTAATGTCATCAAGCGTGAACCTGTCAATTTTAGTTGACTGACGACCCTCTTGATTTGGAATCTCATTATACAAACCATAATTTGTTAAAGGCCGATTAAACTTTGTCTCCACATCATGTAGATATCTTGAGCAAATTGTCATGCACTCTTCTATCCAATATCCCTCTGCAATTGAACCTTCTGGATGGTTTCTACTCCTCACATAATTTTTAAGAGTAAGCAAGTACCTAAAATAATAAATAATATTATAGTTCAATATAATAATTCATAAGTACTATAAATAAGAATAACAAAATGGTACCTTTCAAATGCCCACATTGAACGGTATTGTGGAGGTCCACCAATCTTTGCTTCTTCAGCTAAATGGATGACTAGATGCTCCATGATATCAAAAAAAAAGATGGAGGAAATATTCTCTCCAAATGACAAAGAGTTATTGCAACTCGATCTTGGAGCTTTTCTAATTCACTTATATTCATAACTGTTGAACAAATGCCCCTAAAAAGTTACTTAATTCGATCATTGGCTTAAGGACATTCATTGGAAGGAGACCTCGCAAAGCAATAGGAAGGAGTTGTTGCATTAAAATATGGCAGTCATGACTCTTCAATCCATGCACAGTGCGTTGCTTAATATCAACACAACGTGATATATTTGAAGCATATCCATCTGGTACTTTCACATCTCTTAAAACTTATAAGAGCATATCTTTTTGTGCATTGCTCAAAGTGAAACATGCCGGAGGTAGATATTATTGCCATTAGCTCTTTTTATAGGGTGCAACGCCTTTCGAATCCGCATCTCTTGTAAATCCAAACGAGAATTCAGATTGTCTTTTCCTTTCCCGTCAACATTTAGTAATGTCCAGAATATATTTTCAAATACATTCTTTTCAATATGCATTGTGTCAAGATTATGGAGAATCATATTGTCTTTCCAGTAGTCTAACTCAAAAAATATGCTCTTTTTCTTCCATAAATATTGCAACATGGCATCATCAACATGATTAAAATTCTTCCATTTTCTTTTCTAGGATTTGGTCAATGGATGTTTTCCGAATTTATTTTTAATGCCTTTCAATTTCTTAAGAATTTCAATACCTGACAAACATTTAGGTGCTACCTCTAACTCCTTAAAAACATCAAATAAAATTTTATCTTTTCGAAACTTGTGACCATGGGGTAACCATCGCATGTGCGACATGAAACAATATTTTTGCGCATAATTCAATCTCAGATATTTAGTCTTGGTCAGACAACATGGACAACCATTTCTAGTTTTCACACCATATCCTGATAAGCTACCTAGTGCTGGAAAATCACTTATTGTCCAAAGCAATGAAACACACATTTAAAACATATGATTCTTTGATGCATCATAAGTGTCAACACCAACCCACAATTCTTTTAACTCATCAATTAACGGTCGAAGATAGACATCAATATCATTGCCCGGTGCATGAGGGCCATCAATAATAATCATTGATAATATCATATATGGTTGCTTCATGCACAACCATGGTGGCAAGTTATATGGAACCAAGACAACTGGCCATGTGCTATGTGAGATAGACATAGACTTGAATGGATTAAATCCATCTGAAGCCAATCCAAGTCTAACATTTCGAGGATCTTGAGAAAAATCTTGATGCGATTCATCAAATTTTCTCCAAGCAATACTATCAGCAGGATGCCGCATTACCCCGTCTTTAGTGCGACCTTCCACATGCCATCTCATATCAGTAGATGTTTTAGATGACATAAATAATCTTTGAAGCCTCGGTATCAATGGAAAGTATCTAAGCACTTTTGCTGGAATTTTTGAGGTTTCCAAACTACCAGATTCACCTACAAATTGTTTGTATCTTGGAGCTTCGTAAAACATACAATTAGTTCGATCTTTTATCTCACTCCAATAGATCATACAATCATTTGGACATGCATGTATTTTTTTGTATTTGAGTCCTAAATCTTTAATAACTTTTTTTGCATCATTAAAGGACTTAGGTAATATTTCACCTTCAGGAAACACATCTTTTAACAACTCTAACAGGATGAAAAATGAATTGTTACTCCACTCATTGAGATACTTTAAATGTAATAGACAAACAAGAAAGACAGAAGTGAATATTTGCTTCCGGGATATAATTCACGCTCAGCTTCTTTCAATAAGTTAAAAAACATCTCTATTTTCTTATCAAATCCCACATTATGTTGATTTGACCCACCAAAACTATCACCATGAGTGTCCATATGTCACGATCCGAATTTCTCACCCTCGGGAGTCGTGATGCCACCCACTCGTGAAAACTAGGCAAGCCGAATGTTACATATTTTATTACCATTTTTCCCTAACCTTTTAACTATTTCAATTAACAGGCGATTAACAGCGAAATAACAATAATAATAAAAGAAATGCGGAAGACGGAATTCTAATAATATAACTAAATACTAGTACAAATCCAAAGTACAACTCTACCCAGAATTTGGTGTCACAATATCACGGACTATCTACGAATACTACAAATAGCGGTCTGAATGAAAAAAATACAAATCTGTCTCGGAACTACATAAAAACAAAATGAAAAGATAGAAGGGGACGCCAAGGCCTGCGGACGTCTGCAGGACTACCTCGGGTCTCCACCACTAGACTGAAGGCAGCAACCTCACTGTGGTCCAAAAGCTTCGGCACCAAGATCTGCACATAGTGTAGAGTGTAGTCTCAGCACAACCGACCCCATGTGCTAGTAAGTATCGAGCCTAACCTCGGCGAAGTAGTGACGAGGCTAGGACAAGACTACCAAATAAACCTATGCAGTTATATCATATGCGGCAACTAATAACAACAATAATTAGCCGTTAAAGATGGGAAGGGGGAACATGCTGCGGGGGATATCAAGTACTAACAGAATTTCAGTAGAGAAACATAAAGAACACCATAATTTCATATCAGCAAGAATAAGGAAAACAGTAACTAGTGCACGGCATCACCCTTCGTGCTTTTACTCTCGTCCTCACCATAAGAATCAATATTCACTTTCATTCTTTCTTGGTGCGGCGTGCAACCCGATCCCAATCATATAATGCTGTTGCGGCGTGCAACCCAATCCCATATAATATTGTTGCGGTGTGCAACCCGATCCATATATAATATTATTGCGGCGTGCAATCCGATCCATATATAATATTGTTACGCCGTGCAACCCGATCCATATATAATATTATTGCGGCGTGCAACCCGATCCCAATATACAAATCAACTCCAATCACAAAAGAATCCTGGCAAGAGAACAATAGTATAACAACAATATCCCAGCAAGGGAAACAATAGTATAACAACAATATCCTGGCAAGGAAATCATTATCTTAAGCAACAACATCCTGGCAAGGGAAACGATATCATAAACAATAACATCCCGACAAGGGAAACGATATCATAAACCTCTCCTCATTTCCACAATCACTTCACAACATAAATCTCAACTTGAGCCAACGCTCTATCATGTTCAATTACCAAGAATACTTCCATAAGCCTTGTTCCACATTGGAAATCATAATATTAAGCATGGACAACACATAACGGAGTCACAATAATCATGGTATAAGACTCAATCGTAGTGTAAGACTCATGGACATGCTTGACACCAACGTACAGATACTCGTCACCAGACCTATACGTCGTACTCAACAATTAACATATAGCAAATAAGACCACGACTCCTATTCCCTCAAGCTAAGGTTAGACCAAACAGTTACCTCAATGCCACGAACACAATCAAGCCCTAACTACCGCTTTACCTCTTGATTCCACCACCTACCCACTTGTATCTAGCCACAATTTACTTAATAATGTTAATAATTGCTAAATAAACCAATTCCAATGCATGAGAATAGATTTTCCCATGTTTTCCCAAAAAGTCAAAAATCGGCCCCGGGCCCGCTTGGTCCAACCCGAAATTCGGACCAACACCCGATTACTCATTGACCCCCGAGCCCGGATATATAATTGGTTTTGGAATCCGACCTCAATTTGAGGTCTAAATCCCCAAATTTTGATATTCTTAAGTTCTACCCAAAATACCCAATTTCCACCATAAAAACCCTAGATTCTAGGATAAAATCTTGTGAAAAGAAGTTAAGGAGTGAAAGAAATGAGTTTAAAATCACTTACTTGTGTTTTGGAGAAGAAGGAGTGTTTGAAAAATCGCCTCTTATGTTTTAGGGATTTTGAAAAATGGAAAATGGCTGAAAAGTCTCGTTTATATATACCCCTCTCAGATCCTCACCGCTGACTGCAGAAAAAGGACCGCGGCCGCGGAGCTCCTCCGTGGACCGCGAAATATCGAGCGCAGCCGTGAAGATATAGCCTTGCTCACCGTTGACTGCGATAACCCCACCGCGGTCGCGAAGATTCATCGCGGACCGCGAAGCTTATTTTAGAGACCTGCAACTTCTCTGAACTTGCAACAGTTATTTTCTAAGTCTAAATTCACTCCGTGGCCTATCCAAACTCACTCGAGCCCTCGGGGCTCCAAACCAATCATGCACACAAGTCCAAAAACATCATACGCACTTGCTCGTGCGGTCAAATCATCAAAATAACATCAACAACTATGAATTAAACCTCAAATTCATAAAATTACTCAAGAACATCAAATTCTATTTTCTTAACTATACGTCCGATTTATACAAAATCAATTCCGATCTTTACCAAATTTCACAGATTCAACTTAAACATTATTTTAAACTTGTACCGAACTCCGGAACTAAGATACGGGCCTGATACCATCAAGAATTTCATCAATTCACTTCTAAAAAGCCATTATATTTTCTAGCAAACAATTTTCTTTAAAAATTCTTTTCTCGAGCTTGGGACCTCAGAATTTGATTCCGGGCATACGCCCAAGTCCCATATTTTACTGTGGACCCTACGGGACCGTCGGATCACAGGTCCGGGTCCGTTTACCAAAAATGTTGACCAAAGTCAACTTTAATCAATTTTAAAGGCCAATTTCATTATTTTTCTAAAATTTCACAGAAAAGCTTTCCGGTAACGCGCACGGACTGCGCACGCCAATCAAGGCAAGATAAAAGGAGGTTTTTTAAGGCCTCGGAACACAAAATTGACTCGTAAATCAAGTGATGACCTTTTGGGTCATCACATCCTCCACCTCTTAAATAACCGTTCGTCCTCGAACGGACAGAGAAAAGAAGTACCTGAGTCGGGGAAAAGATGGGGATATCGGCTCCACATATCGGACTCGGACTCCCAGGTAGTTGCCTCGGCAGGCTGACCTCTCCACTTAACACGAACTGAAGGGAACTTCTTCGATCTCAACTGACGAACCTTCCAGTCTAGAATAGCTACCGGCTCCTCCTCATAGGTCAAGTCCTTGTCCAAATGGACAGTGTTGAAGTCTAACACGTGGGATGGATCATCGTGATACTTCTGAAGCATGGACACATGAAACACTGGATGCACGGATGCTTAACTTGGTGGCAACGCAAGTCTGTAAGCCGCCTCTCTCACTCGATCAAGAATCTCGAAAGGACCAATGAATCTAGGGCTTTGCTTGCCCTTCTTCCCAAATCTCATCACGCCCTTCATAGGCGACACCCGAAGCAACACCCGCTCGCCGACCATGAATGCCACATCACGAACCTTACGGTCGGCATAACTCTTTTGCATGGACTGAGCTGTACGAAGCGTATCCTGAATAATCTTAACCTCGTCTAAGGCATCCTGTACTAGGTCCGAACCCAAAAACCGAGCCATTTCCGGCTCAAACCACCCAACCGGCGACCGACACCGCCTATCATATAATGTCTCATAGGGAGCCATCTGGATGCTCGACTGGTAGCCGTTGTTGTAGGCAAACTCCGCCAATGGCAAGAACTGATCCCATGAGCCTCCAAAGTCAATAACACAAACTCGGAGCATATCCTCCAAAATTTGAATAGTACGCTCGGACTGCCCGTCCGTCTGAGGATGAAATGTTGTGCTCAACTCGACCCGTGTACCCTACCCAACTCATGCTGTACTACCCTCCATAAATGATAGACACGGGCACGATACGAAGATGAACAATCTCCCGGATATAGATCTCTGCTAACCTCTCTGAAGAATAGGAGACTACCATAGGAATGAAATGCGCTGACTTGGTCATCCTATCAACAATAACCCATACAGCATCGAACTTCCTCTGAGTCCGTGGAAGTCCAACAACGAAGTCCATAGTGATACTCTCCCACTTCCACTCAGGAATCTCAATTTTTTGGAACAAACCACTAGATCTCTGATGCTCGTACTTTACCTGCTGACAATTCAAACACCGAGCCACATATGCAACAATATCTTTCTTCATCCTCCTCCACCAATACTGCTGTTGATACCCAATTTTTCCCTATGTATTTTTTACCCAAAATACTTCCAAAATAGCATATGTGTGCATATATAAGCACACCCATGAGTTTTGGTATTTTTTATGATTTTTAAACCAATTTATTGCCTGTTTTAATACCACAAAAATCCAAAATTATTCCCAAATTGTCATTTTTGATGAGTAACTTATTTCATTCTCATGTTTACACCAAAATATAAGTAAGGTAATTTTTGCATATTTTTTACAATTTCATTTGGCATTTTTAAAGCTAAATTGCATATAATTGCAATCATAGCCTATCTTGTAATTTTTAGCATTTTATAATTATAAAATTAATCCCAGTATTTTTAAATTAATATTTATAAAATATTTATTTACCCAGTACTCTTAATTTACTTTTAAAATTGTGTTACTATATTATAAAAAATTAAAAAGGGAAAATTGGCTATTTACGATTTAGCCCCAATGCTTTTCAATTATAGCCAAATTGATAACCTAATTCAGCCCCAATTTGAGCCCAAATCATCCCAGCCCAATTACCCAATCAACCCGACCCAGTACCCATTAAATCAAACCCGCCCGCTTTCTTTTAATCTGAGTCGTTGGTCATTTTGATCAACAGCCCAGACCTCCCCTTTCCTTTTTTAATTTCAAACGACCCCAAACCCTACCCCATTCCTCACAATACGCCGCCTCTGAATCCTCCTCTTTTCTCAACTCTCTCTTAACTCACCTCAAACCCTAGCCGCCACCTCTCACCGAAACCCTAATCCATGGCTTCCGAGACTCATCGGAGGCCTATACCGGCCTCCCAAGGCTTCTATGCTCTCATCTCTGAGGTCCTATGACCAGATCTTGAAGGGGTCTCGACCAAGCCATTGCTCGATGGCTGTTCTCCGGTCGCCTTCAACCTCTGTCCGGCCAGCCATGGCCATTCGAGCTCGATCTTCGACTATCCTGCCTAGATCTGGAGTTTCAAAAGCCTTTCTCATCGCCTGGGTTTCTTATGAAACCCTAGCTCTAAGGTTCCTTCTATTTATTTCTTAGATCTGCTCCAGATCTATATGTGTTTGAACGTTATGAGCATGTTTCTCAAAGTTTTCCTAATTTTTTTCTTTCAAAACTCTTTGTTCTTTTAACTATGGTTTTAGGTTAAGTTATTTCGAAGTTCCCCTCTTATTCTTGGCATGTTTCTGACTTTGTTTGTTTGTTTTCCTTATCTG
The DNA here is from genome assembly GCF_001879085.1 of Nicotiana attenuata. Taxonomy (NCBI): domain Eukaryota; kingdom Viridiplantae; phylum Streptophyta; class Magnoliopsida; order Solanales; family Solanaceae; genus Nicotiana; species Nicotiana attenuata. The sequence continues at coordinate 104,896,515 of NC_031989.1, read as the reverse complement.
AGTAAGCATGTTGAAAACCCTAATTTTGTGATTGTTTGAGTCTGTTTGTTAAGATTTCATTCGATTCATACGATGATCATCTCTAGGATTGTTTGATGTTAAAAACCCTTATTTCATGAATTTATTCGAGTTCATGAGCCTATCTGTTTGGTTTACTGAAAACCCTAATTTTTAAAGGTTTCACATGGGACTCTGAAATTGCTTGTTGTTTCACCTGTTTATCGTCTCTAAACTCAACTGATTTGAAAAGTCTAGTCTCTTTGGTGGCTATTCAAAGTCCTGTGAGGTTGTTTGTGCATGCTTGTATGTTTGAAATTATTCAACTTGATGCCTTGTTTCAACATTTCTTTTCTCTATATGGTCTACGCTTGTGATTCTCACTCGACTCTCTGCATGTTTTCGACTCCTTCTCTCTCTATTACACCTTGAAGCCTAACCAACATGCTTTGAATGTCTGCTCTATGCTATTGCTGCATGATGTTTCTTTTGCCATAACTTAGCCTCACATGTCTGCTATTTGTGCATGCATTATATACTGAGTACCTCATGTGATTTATTTAACTCGAAATTGATTTCAAAAAACTTTTCCTTCCTTGAGATCCTGATTTTACTAGCCTGTCAAAGTCTAATTGATTCCTTTTCCTTTGATTGGCCCCACTGAATCTTTCCAAAAATAATTTCAAATCCTGTACTTAGACTTAATTGCCTATTGTATGACTTTACTGTTTCTTTTATGGCAACAGCCATTCTGCTTGCAAGGCTGGTTCTCCTTTCCTTATTTGGATACGGCTAGTATCCGTTTGAATAAGAATTCCCTGATTAAAGGGGAGTCTTATACTAATTGATTCTGATTTGTGACCATGCCATATTTCTGTTAGATTTGTACTTGTTACCTTATTTCTCTACATGTTTTCAAAGCTATAAATATCTCCTCCCTTTTCTTTGAACACACGAACACAGAACGCAATTGGAGTCCACAAGTCACTCTCACTTAAAAGCTCTTTCTCTTTTACTTGTGCTGCTGTGGACTTTGTTTACTCTACTTTCTCCTGCGCTCTTTTGCTTCTCTACTGGTATG
>NC_031989.1:104891792-104894763 GCF_001879085.1 Nicotiana attenuata | reverse complement strand
TGAGATTCCTTGGAACTTTGAAGCACCTTGGATAAAGAGAAGGCTTTGAAAATCTGGATCCCGGGAGTGGCTTTATCGCATGTTATTAGACATTAAGGTTGAATTAGGCTACTCGAATCTAGCTGTTAGCTTTTGATGTATCCTTTAATTTCCAGTTTCATTCATTGGGTTGTAATAATTTTGTATGAAACTCGGGGAGTATAGTAAAAGGGTGTGGGAGGGGTCTTTACTTTTCTTGTATCCCAGGGGTATAAATCATGAATTAGGATTTTATTCAAACTAGAAATCCTGCCTATAGGGTCTTTAATACTAATTCAATCACATAGAGACCATGCCTATAGGGTTTAACGCTTAACTTTACCGCAAAAATCACCTAGAAAGCACGTCTATAGGATTTAACATTCATGTTCTGTAATGACACATATAGAGATCATGTCTATAGGCTCTTGCATTTCTGCATATATAAATGTCATTAGGAAAACCGTTTATAGGCTTAATAACAAAGTTGCATATAGACATCATGTATATACGACTCTTATTGATATCAGGAAAGGGTGTTAAAATCAATAAACATATAGAAAGCATGCCTATAGGAAACCTCGTCTTTAATAGCATCATTCGTTCTTAAACAGTATCGATTGCTGGAACTAGTGTCTTTATTAAAACTGGCAATTTTCTACTTCTGAAGCCCGCTAAAATTGGTAAACCTTTTTCCTATGGCCAATCTACACTCCCCAGAAACTCGTAAACCTTTTAATCAGTCTACATCTTTTCTGAAATAACTGGTAACTCTTTTCTAAAAATCGGTTTGCATCTTTTCTCTTTGTTTAAACGGATAATTCTTTTTTCTAAAATCAACTTGCATCTTTTCTGAAACTACTGGTACCTCTTTGCATCTTTTTCCTGAAATTAATAGATCCTACGCCTAGGTTTTTTATTTCAACTCATAAACAAGGGTTGGCTAATTAATGAATTGGGTCAGTCCCTGACAACTGTATCCGAGTTGCCTAATGCAGACTCTCTGTTTAAATACATGTGTTGAACCAGTCCGCCCGCTGCTTAATTTAATCTAAGACCAAATCAGTATTTGTCAAGGCATGCTAAACTAAATGATTGTTTGACTTCTGGGTTAATTTGAGCCTTGTATGCTTGCTTGTCCTCCCCTTTTACTTGATACTTGTTTTGAATGTCGAGCTAGAATTTTATCCTTTAAACTCCACAAAGGCCCCCATCCCTTTCTTCCCCTTTAGGATTAGAAGTCCTAATACCCCGGGACTAATAGGATTGGGACGGGTAGTAGCATGCGATAAGTAAATGATATCATTCCGCGCTTTAATACCTTAACAGGGTGGAAAGGGTAGACATGGAGATGATGATTACACATTAACACTCCGCGCACAATTGAGTACGAGTGTTGTGCGAATGATCCATGTAATGTATAAACCTAGGACCCCTTTCTCCTTCTTTATTAGTTTAATAAAAATTTTTGAATCTTTAAAGCTATTGCATTTTCAATTCCTGCTTCTCGCATGATCTTTTCGGATTATTTGCACTAAGTACTTGACCTTTTTCTCCACTTGCACGTTTTTTAAAAAATTGCTCCTTTAAAATTCAGCACTTCTTTTAACCTTTTTTGCTTCTTGTACTTGTTTATTTTTTACATCTAAAGTCACAATTGTAGCATGGCCGGGAACCACACTAGTGGATCTTGAGGGGTGCCTAACACCTTCCCCTCGAGATAATTTCAAGCCCTTACCCAAAACTCTGGTCTGCATCTTTAATTCTTCTAAAAGTGTCCTAATGCACTATAATCATTAGGTGGCGACTCTCCAAACTCTCAAAAACCCCAATTCCCAAAGTGGGAAAAGAGTTGTATTCCCAAATGTCGTGAACCCGATTCCGCGAGGAAAAAGGGGGCGTCGACAGCTGGCGCTTAGGTCTTAATCGTTGAGTCGGTATCACCTCCAATATACACTTTATTTTTCCCTCTTTAAAGACTTTTTTGATGTGTTTGTGTTCGTCCGACTCTTAGATGATTCGATAACAATCTCGATGCCGTTATCTGATGATAAATGAGCACCTCGGGAGGTTTTGCTCGATGGCTGAATTTTTTCAAAGCATTTTTCATTGTTTGGAGCTGACATGATCGAAGCTCTTTTTCTTATGCCGAGGGTAGCCTGATTAACCGGTTCCTTTCGAAGTATTTTCGAAATTATTGAATGCCTGTAATTTTATGGCGACGGTCGGGCGTCCCCGAGTCGCGTTAGTTTGGCTGGAGCCTTGTGATCGTAGTCATTGTGTTTGGCCGTAGCCTTTTAGTCCCCGATGGAGGTAGCCTCGGCGTCTATATCGAGGGTATGCCTTTTTAGGGGTCTTACAAGTTCGAATATATAGCCTTGACTTTGAGATTGGGATTATGCCTTTTGTATGGTCTTATGAATTTGAACATGCCTTACTTGAGGTCTTACAGATAGGTTACTTGGCACAAGTATAATTCATGCCTTGCTTGTGGTATTACATATTTGGTATTGCCTTACGGAGGTCTAATGAGCTCGAGGTTGCCTTATAGAGGTCTTATACTCTTGATAATGCCTTATGGAGGTCATACATTTTCTAGCATTGCCACATGGAGGGATTTCAGGCTCGAGGTTGCCCGCTTGGGGTCTTATGGCCTTGAGTTTCTGATAGCTCGATGGGGTGACAATCGCCGACAGTCCCCGAGACATCGAAAGTTTTTGGCTCTGGAGCAGTTCTGATGTTTTATACTTCAATGCCACACAAGAGGGGGCGTGATTTGTGTGGTACCCAATTTTCACTTAACTGAACTATAGAAGGACCTGATTCTTCTATGTGTTCCAACTACTACTGTTTGCGGAATAAGAAGTAAAGAAAATAAAAACACAGAGATTCTTACGTGGAAAACACCTGGCTCCAAAGGTGAAAAAACCACGACCTACTACACATTAGGATT
>NC_031989.1:104888978-104891692 GCF_001879085.1 Nicotiana attenuata | reverse complement strand
AGTAAAACTTCCTATCATATGTAGGCTGCTTATAGGGGACCCAAACATCTAGGCGTACAAGTTGGAAAATACAGTATGTTTTACTTGTGCTTTCTGGAAATGTTGGTCTATGTTGCTTTGCCATTGGGCATGTTTGAAATTCCTATTGAATATGCTCATTTGCTAAACCTCTCAAGGTAGGAATATACTGAATTGCTTTCATGGAGGGATTTCCTAATCTTGAATGTCATAGTTTTGTGTTAAATAGTCTTTGGTTCATCAAGACCCGGGACTGCACAACCAGCCCCGTAGAAATAATTTGTACAAATTAGCCACATGCAATGATAATTTATTTTCTTTCAGCAACACAAATGCTTTTGTACTTTTGAAGATAGAAGGAATAAAATAAAATCTTTTTATTTTTATCTTATTTCTTTTCCAAACGATGAATGGATTTTATCATTTGAAAGTTAATCAAGTACTTAAAATGCTAGTGCCAAAATTAACAGGAGACGTCCTCTTCAAGAGCACCGTAAATATAAGAGGGTCCTCTCTTATCAAACCCTCACAGTAAAGGGTTCGTCCTGGAAGAGTTAATGCCTAGAACTCGAATGCTATCAGGGAAAAATGCACCCGAAGCCTTTCCTAATCTGACGCAAAAGGAATAAATTTTGTGCAGTGCTTAAACAGAAAGGCACTTTTACTTATTAAATGTACCAAACAGCACAAGTACAGAAATACAAAAAGCGGAAAAGAAAAAGAAAGCAAAAGGCTAAACTACGTCGCCCTAAGAACTCGAAGGAGGAGAAGCATTAGCGCCCTTGGGAGAAGTAAACGGATCTACTGCTGGCTTAGGATTTTGTCCTTCACCATTATTCTCTTCAAGTTCCTCCTCGGTTCCTGAGAACGTAGAACCGGAACCAGAAGTCAACTACAGCAGGCTGATCCAAGAGGCGTCCTCGACCAGTTAACTCCAGCTCTCAGGACTTGGTGATCTCATTGTCAATATCAATGACGCCCACTTTGGCCTCTTCCAAGGTTTTTCTGCTCATGTTATACATGGAATGTGTTTTTTTATGATGAGGGAATCCGCTCGGCGATGAAGTTCATATTTAAGCCTATCAACCTCAGTCAGAAGGCCATCCCTCTCGGATCTCATGGCGCTGAGGCTAAGATCAAGGTCACGGATAGTGGTTATAAGAACCTTACTATGTTACATGATCCTCATATACCTATCCTCCATGTGGGCACACTTCTTCTCGACAGTAGCAGCCTCTTCAACTTTGGAGTTTAAGGCTGCCTCCAAGTTATTCACTCTCTCAATGGAGGCAGATTCGAGCTCGGCAGCAGCGAGCACAACATCTTGGACTTCACACCATTTAGCCTTAGCTTCTTAGAACTGTACATTTAGCTGAGCGGCTTCTTCGCTGAGGGCCATCACTTCCTGCTCAATTTGTTGCAACTGAGCCTCTAACTCACTCGCCTCAATAACTTTTGCTTCTAGCACCGAGAATTGAGTAGCGATTTAGTTCCTCTCCACCAATAACTGATCCCACTAAGACTTGAGTCATTCTATCGAGGATCAATTTTTGAAGGACCTCATAGCACATATAGAATTAGGTTTCCAGTGTGTCAAAGTTCCCAAGGGCCTCAAGAACCCAGGGCAATGCTCACACCAGAACCACATACTCAGAAACGATTCAAAAGAGATTAGGAACTAGTTCCAGTGTGTCAGAGTTCATAAGAGTCTCACATGGACCCTGAGCAGTGCTTACACTGGGGTGGTTGAGCATATAACCTAAAGGACTAAGATGGGGAGCTTTTCAAAAAGAGTAACAGCATATAAAAAGAGGTAGGGACAGATTTAAAACAGCTTGGATTTCTCAAAAGAAGACTACCATAACAGAATTTTAGAACACAGAATATGTAGGAATGATGGCATTAAGAAAACAAGCAAGGGTAGCAAAGTACACAGTTCCAAACAGGTCAAGTCAGAAAAGACCTAATTACACTAAGTGTGCATGCTAATATTTAGGATAACCTTGTTTAATCATAGAAACATTTAGGCACAGTGTTAAGGCAAACAGTCAGATTATCACATGAATCCAGAGGGATACAAGACCTCTTAGCAGGGACATGAATTAGGTAACAATACAAGCTTGTAAAGTTAAAATTGATGAACTAATTTCATCCTAGTGGTATCCTAAGGATACTAAGTTCAGAACAGGTTTTAGGATTAGCAAACGGTGTGCATGAGACAAATTAAAACATTAAGCTAGGTTTTAAGAGGATTTATATTATTATTCAAAATAACCAATTAACAGTATCAATCATGAACTAATAGAAGCATAAAGACAGAATCATGCTCAAAATAAAGTTCAATCATGCTGGTCGAACAACACAGATTAGGGAGACGCAGAAAATAAAATGGCAAGGGATAATGACTTACCAGTTAGGCAGGAAAGCAAGAAAATACACCACAGTAGTTAAAGTCCAGAATTAATTGGCCTTGGTTTTCAGCCGGCCAAGTCTAGAAACAAACGAGCAAAGAATCAAAGTGAAAAGCTAAGTTTTTTACTGAGAGTATTGAGAGTTCGAGTCTGTCTAAAGGGGAAAGGGGAGAAGGTTTAAATAGCGTTCAATTAGGCGAACAAATACGGAAAGATATCAAACACACATAAGCAAGGAAGGAAAGTAATCACAGAATCAATTGAAGTCTAGTTTAGGGCAAATAT
>NC_031989.1:104882887-104886755 GCF_001879085.1 Nicotiana attenuata | reverse complement strand
ATGAAGACTACCTTGTATGATGTAGTAGATGGCAATATGGGCTACAACATAATTCTTGGCAGACAATGGCTACACGAGATGAATGGTGTTCCATCAATACATCACCAACTTGCTTGAAACTGAGACCATGTTGATGAGTTTGATTCCCTCTGGAGTTAGGAGTTTCAGAAGTTTCCTCGTGTAGCCATTGTCTGCCAAGAATTATGTCCTCTTATTTGTTTGACTCCCTCTGAAGTTGGGAGTTTCAGAAGCTGGTGATTCCCTCTTATTTGTGTCCGGATGTTGCATTAATTATTTGGGCAATGTTCGGCAATGGGAATTAGGATTTCCTCGATGCCTATTTCGGGTACAACCAAATCAAGTTGGACCCGGAGGATCAGGAAAAAACTGCGTTCATAACAAACTTTGGCACATGTTACAACAAGGTGATGCCCTTCGAGCTTAAAAATGCCAGAGCCACGTATCAGAGGCTCGTGAACAAAATGTTCGAAAAGAAAATAGGGAAAGCAATGGAATTTTACATAGATGATATGCTGGTTATGTCTTTGAATGCAGGTGACCATTAGAAACACCTCCGAGAAACCTTTGACATCCTAGGGAAACACAACATGAAGCTTAACCCCGAAAAATGTGTGTTCGGAGTAAGCTACGGTAAATATTTAGGTTTCGTAGTGTCACAAAGGGGGATTGAAGTCAATCTCGACAAGATTAAAGCCATCGAGGACATTTCGGATCAGCCGACAAATGTGAAAGAAGTCCAAAGACTAACTGGAAGACTGGCCGCTCTAAGTAGGTTCATCTCTCGGTCTTCGGAGAAATACCATAACTTTTTCTCACTTCTGAAGAAGAACAACAACTTCGAATGGACTCCAGAATGCCAACGGGCTCTAAAGGACCTGAAACGATATTTACCAAGCCCTCTATTACTATCAAAACCAGAGGAAGGCGAACTGTGGCTAATGTACTTAGCGGCCACTCTAGTCCGGGAAGGCGAAGGTATTTAATCTCCTATCTAGTATGTTAGCAAAATTTTATTGGGAGCGGAAACTCATCATCCGCACCTCGAAAACTGCTCTTAAATCTCGTAGATGCCACTCGAAAGCTTAGGCCTTATTTTCAGTGCAACCCTATTGCCGTGGTCAAAACTTTTCTCCTGCAGAATGTCCCTCACAAACCTGAGCTGTCAGGTCGACTAGCCAAACGAGTAGTCGAAATTAGTGAATTTGATATCGAATATAAACCTAGGACTGCGATGAAATCACAAGTTCTTGCCGACTTCTTGGCCGATTTCAGTCCCGAGCCACTCCCTTTGGCCACAAAAAAGTGGTAATGATGTAGAAAACGACATCAGCATTTTGGACCTTGTTCATAGACAAAGTTTCCAACATAAAAGGGTCCGGGCTCGGGGTAGTCCTAATCACGTCCTCGCTAGAAGTCCTGACGCAGGCCATAAAAATGGTTCCCTTGACTAACAAAGAAGCCGAGTATGAGGCTTTGATTGCAAAACTTGATTTGGCCCGGGGACTAGACTCCAAGGTCATTGAAATCAAATGTGATTCCCAACTGGTGGTAAATCAAGTGTACGGAATCTTCGACAGCAAGGAGGAGCGCATGCAGCAATATGTGGTGAAAGATCAAACTCTGCTCGCGCGGTTCAGAGAATTCTCAATCACCCACATCCTAGGAGAAGAAAATGCAGAAGTAGATGCACTGGCCAATCTGGGCTCATCCGCGGAAATAAAGGGATCAGACTCTGGTACGGTCGTACAGCTCATGCACTCTGTGATGGATATGGACGGTTATTATGATGTAAATACAACCAACCTGGTCTAGGACTAGAGAAATGATATCATCGACTATCTTGGGAACGGCAAGCTGCCCAAAGACCCGAAGGCATCCTAAGCACTCCACACCAAAACAGCTCATTAAAGCTTCTGGGAGGGCAGTTATACGTAAGGTCGTTCCAAGGCCCATTGGCTCGATGCTTAGGAGCCTCCCAGGCTAATTACCTCATGAGAGAGGTTCACGAAGGAATTGGTGGAAATCATTCAGGTGCAGATTCATTGGTGTCTAAATTAGTTAGGGAATGATACTACTGGCCCCCGATGGAACAAGACGCTAAGTTATTCGTTCAGAAATGCAACAACTGTCAACGTCATGCGCCGTTAGTACACCAACCGGCAAAATTTTTGCATTCGATACCCATGGCCATTCATGAAATGAGGGATGGATATAGTCGGACCGTTGTCATTTGTTCATGAGAAGCTAAGGTTTCTTTTAATTTTAACGGATTACTTCACTAAGTGGAATGATGCAGGTCCTTACCAGAAAATTGGCGAGCGGGAAGTGGTTGATTTTCTATGGGAAAAATTAATTTGCTGGTTTAGAATACCGAAGGAGATTGCCTGCAACAATACACCACAGTTCATAGGCTTAAAGGTCACAAAATTCCTTGAAGACTTGAAGATTAAATGAATCACATCTTCACCATACCATCCGAGTGCAAATGGGCAGGCAGAATCAACCATTAAGGTGATTATTAAAAACCATAAAATAGGTTGGAATCAGCCAAAGGCAAGTGGCTCAAAGAGTTAACAGGCTTGTTGTGGGCGTACCAAACGACGACCAAGTCAAGCACGGGAGAGACAACTTTCTCTCTCATATATGGAGCTGAAGCTCTAATCCGGTGGAAGTAGGAGAATCGACCTTGTGATACTTCCGAGTGGATGAAGAAACAAACAGCGAAGCATTGCTAGTCAAATTTGAGTTGCTCGATGAACGCAGGGACATGGCGCACATAAGGATGGTGGCCTAGAAAAAAAGAATAGAAAGGTACTATAATCGAAGGGCCAATCTTCATTATTTCAATGTGGGAGACTTGGTTTTAAAAAAGTGACTCAAAACACCCGGGAGCTCAACACAGGGAAGCTGGGTCCGACGTGGGAAGGCCCCAACCAGGTTTTAGTTGTCACCGGGAAAGGATCATATGAACTTTAAAACCAAGATGGAGTCAAATTGCCAAGCAACTCAATTTTGACCCACCTCAAAAGATATTATTGTTGATAAGCACCACTTGTACTGAAAGTATGTGTTGCACTCTTTTTCCATTTGCCCAGTTTTTGTCCCAATTGGGTTTTTCTGGCAAGGTTATTAACGAGGTAGCAACAGAAAACATACTATGAAGGAAACGCCATCATTAGAAATAAGGCCTTTAAATAACAAGGCATCGAAATGACAAACCACTGCGAGATGGTTAAATAGTCTTTGGTTCATCAAGACCCAGGACTGCACAACCAGCCCCGTAGAAATAATTTGTACAAATTAGCCACATGCAATGATAATTTATTTTCTTTCAGCAACACAAATGCTTTTGTACTTTTGAAGATAGAAGGAATAAAATAAAATCTTTTTATTTTTATCTTATTTCTTGTCCAAACGATGAATGGATTTTATCATTTGAAAGTTAATCAAGTACTTAAAATGCTAGTGCCAAAATTAATAGGAGACGTCCTCTTCAAGAGCACCGTAAATATAATAGGGTCCTCTCTTATGAAACCCTCGCAATAAAGGGTTCGTCCTGGAAGAGTTAATGCCTAGAACTCGAATGCTATTAGGGAAAAATGCACCCGAAGCCTTGCCTAATCTGACGCAAAAGGAATAAATTTTGTGCAATGCTTAAACAGAAAGGCACTTTTACTTATTAAATGTACCAAATAGCACAAGTACAGAAATACAAAAAGCAAAAAAGAAAAAGAAAGCAAAAGGCTAAACTACGTCGCCCTAAGAACTCGAAGGAGGAGAAGCATTAGCGCCCTCGGGAGAAGTAAACGGATCTACTGCTGGCTTAGGATTTTGGCCTTTCACCATT
>NC_031989.1:104867197-104880691 GCF_001879085.1 Nicotiana attenuata | reverse complement strand
ATACTAGAAATACAATAAAATTTATAATTTAATTTAAAAAAAATATAATGAAATACACTTCAATGGAAATACAAACGAGACATTAGAATACAACGAAATACATTGAAATATATTAACAGAAATTTAAGTTGCTCATCCCCAAACTCCGTCGTCTTTGTTCAAGAACAACCCTAATGCCGTCTCAGCGGATGAAAATAACGATTTCCTCGGAATAGGAACCTCAATTTTTACTTTCTTCTTATCTACCACATCGTCCTCGCAGCCAACGGTTTTTCTAATTAACACATCCCTTTTCTATCCCCTTTTTCCTTTCTTTCGTAGTCCCAATACAACAATGGCAGAGCTAGAAACTACTCAAAATCAAAGCCTGACGCCAAAACTCATAGATTAATGAAAGATTTCAACCCCAAAAGATCTCAGTTTTCATGGGCTCACAAGATCAAATATCTCAATTCAGAATTACTTAGGGAGGATTTTCAAATATGCAAATTGTAGCCCTTCTTGTTTTGTCGAAATTGTACAAACAAAAATATCTTTGAGAAGCTCTGTAAAAGTAAGATGAAGGTGGAAGATGAGAGAGAGAGGGGGAGAATAGATATGGAGTAGGGGATACGAGAAAATTGAGGGGGTAGGAGAAATTTGAGTGGAGAGAGAAAAATAATACAAAGCTTATTTTATGGCTTAAGGGTAGGAGGTAACCATAAATAGATATTTGGCTATAAAAAATCAAAAGGTAGCTATGAAATATGATTTTTTGAAAGGGTATTGTCACGACCCTAGTTCGCCCTCCGTGAACTATCGTGACGGCACCTAGTCTCTACGACTAGGTAAGCCTAACAAATGCGGAAAACAACTAATCTTGCGGAATAAATAATCAAAAGCCGAATAACTGAAAGAAATAGTATTTAAATGCTGCTTGGCATATACACACAACTTTCCAAAGTCCGATACACTATCCCAAAACCCGGAAACTCACGGATCCACAAGTTGAGAAAAACACTACATAGCTCTAATCTCCGGAATGTCTAATCAAGAACATAAAGTACAGAAGGGCTAAACACAAAATGCAAGAATGGAAAGAGACTCCTCGGTCTGCGGACGCGGCAGATATACCTCGAAGTTCCGTAGAATCGCCTCGCCTCAAGAATGATAAGCCTGAGTAGAGGTACCTGGATCTGCACATGAAAAACATGCGCAGGAAGGGCATGAGTACACCACAATGGTACTCAGTAAGTGCCAAGCCTAACCTCGGTTGGGTAGTGACGACGAAGGTCAGGGCCCTACTGGGGTTAAATAAGATATAAGGTTTAACAGTGTCAAAAATAACAGTGTAAGTAAGTAACACAAGATATAAAGGACATCAACAACTTTCACAGAGGCAAGTAAAACACATTAAGAGAACACAACTCAGCTCCAAGATAACAACCGGGGATCTCCCAGGATACCGTCCTGTAGTACCCAAATATAAATATCATCTCCAGTGGATCTCCCGGGTGCAATCCCGTAGTCCAACGCATAAATGTTCAGGGGGATCTCCCGGAATACAATTCTGTAGTCCCAAAGTAAACATACAGGGGAGCTCCCGGGATACCGTCCCGTAGTCCCAAAGTAAAAGTGTAGGGGGATCTCCCGGAATACCGTTTCGTAGTCCCAAAGTAAATACACAACAACAACAAGAATTCAATCCAATTAATTTCATATCAAAGTGAAGCAGGTAATCCTAACCTAGCATGATTCACGTAATACAATTAAGGCAGTTAAGGCAAATAGAGCAATTTAGTCAAGTAGACATGTTTCTCTAAGCTACAGCAGGTTTAGTGTCCAAACAGTGTAAGCAAGAAAAGGAAGAACACAATTCAATGCTATTTTTAATGAAAAATCGGATTTCCAACAACTAGCACATGTATGCACTCGTCACCTCATGTACGAGGCATTTCAATTACCACAATATCAATCCTAAGGGGAAAAGTCCCCCACACAAGGTTAGACAAGCCACTTACCTCGAACAAGCGCAAGTCAACCCGAAGCCACGCCTTTGCCACGCCTTTCCCACGAGTATCCGACTCCAAATGGCCCAAATCTATTCAATTAAGTTTCATAAATGTAAATAACACCTCAAGCAACTGATTCTATAATTAAATTCTAAGCTAATACTCAAAATTAGGTAAAATGACCAAAATGCCCCTTAGGCCCACGTCTCGGAATCGGGTAAAAATTACGTTTTCAAAAACCACGTACTCTCACGAGTCTATACACAACAAGAACACTGAAATCGGGGTCCAAATGACCCCTCAAATCCTCATTTAAAGGCCTTTTAAACTCAAGCCCTAATTACCCATTTTTCCCAATTTTCTCATCACTAGTTAGGTCTTTAATGACATAAAATGAGTTATGAAGTCAAGGATGTTACCTCCAAGTGATTCCCCTTTGTTTTCCTCAAAAATCTCTCTCAAAAGCTTCAAACTCGGATGAAAATGGTGAAAGAATGGCTCAATTTCGCGAAGGCAACTATTTATATGTTCTGCCTAGCTAATTTTGCGTTTGCTGCCCTGGGATCGCATCTGCGATCCCGCTTCGGCCGAGACTTAGTCGCATCTGCGACTTTCATTAATTGACCAAAAATCCGCATCCGCGATTACCCTTTCGCAGATGCGCCACCGCTTCTGCGGTATTCTTTCCGCATCTGCGAAACCTGAAGGAAAGGCAAAAATCCGCTTCTGCAGTCTCCTTACCCGCTTGTGCGGTGCCGCATCTGTAGTCCCCAAACCGCAGATGCCAAAATACCAGAAGCAGCAAAAAAAAATACAGCAGTTGCTACATTTCCTCAACTTCCCGTTAACCAACGAAATCACCCCGAGGCCCCCGGGACCTCAACCAAAAGCACAAACATCACCTAATACCTTATTCAAACTTGTACCAATCTTCAAAACACTCCAAACAACATCAAAATAACCAAAATACATCGGATTCAAGCCTAAGTTTCTAAAATCCTCTGAATTCCGCTTTTGATCAAAAACCCAACCAAACCACGTCTGAATGACCTGAAATTTTGCTCACACATCCCAAATGACATAATGGAACTATTGCAACTCTCAGAATTCCATTCCGACCCTCGGATCAAAATCTCACTATCGAACCGGAAACTTCAAAATTCAACTTTCAGCATTTCAAGCCTAAATTAGCTACGGGCCTCTAAAACACAATCCAAAAACGCTCCTAACCCCGAAATAACCCAACAAAGCTAATGGAATCATCAAATTTCCATTCCGAGGCCGTCTTCACACTGTTCCGACTACGGTCAACTTTCCAACACTTAAGCTCTCATTTAGGGACTAAGTGTCCCAAAACTCTCCGAAACTCAAAATCGAATATCCCGGCAAATCGAAATAGCAGAAATAAACTTGGGGAAAGCAGTTAATAGGGGATCGGGGCGTAGATTCCAAAAATGACCGGCCGGGTCGTTACATCCTCCCACACTTAAACATTCCTTCGTCCTCAAACAAGCACAAAGACATACCTTAAGTAGTGAAAAGATGAGGGTACTGGCTACGCATATCCCTCTCGGTCTCCCAGGTCGCCTCCTCGACCGGCTTACCCCGCCACTGAACCTTCACTGATGCAATGTTCTTTGACCTCAGCTTCCTAACCTGCCTGTCTAATATTGCCACTGGCTCTTCAACATAAGATAGATCCTTCTCCAACTGGACTGAGTTGAAATCCAACGCGTGCGACGGATCACCGTGATACCTCCGGAGCATCAACACATGAAAAACCGGATGGACTCCTGCCAAGCTGGGAGGTAAGGCAAGCTCATAAGCAACCTCCCCAACACGCCTCAATACCTTGAAAGGGACAATAAACCTCGGACTCAACTTCCCCTTCTTCCCAAATCTCATAACGCCCTTCATGGGCGAAACCCGAAGCAGAACCAGCTCTCCAACCATATAGGAAACATCACGAACCTTCCGGTCCGCGCAACTCTTCTATCTTGACTGGGCTGTACGGAGTCTATCCTGAATCACCTTGACTCTCTCTAAAGCATCCTGAACCAAGTCTGTGCCCAATAATCTGGCCTCACCTGGCTCGAACCAACCCACCGGAGATCTACGTCGCCTACCATATAAGGCCTCGTACGATGCCATCTGAATGCTGGACTGATAGCTATTGTTGTAGGCAAACTCCGCCAATGGCAAGAACTGATCCCAAGAACCTCCAAACTCAATCACAACGCACGGAGCATATCCTCAAGAATCTGAATAGTGTGCTCGGACTGTCCGTCCATCTGAGGGTGAAATACTGTGCTCAACTCCACCCGAGTACCCAACTCCTGCTGTACGGCTCTCCAGAATCGCGATGTGAACTAAGTACCTCTGTCTGAAATGATGGAAGCTGGAATACCATACAGACGGACAATCTCTCGGATATAAATCTCTGCCAACCGCTCCGAGGAATAGGTAGTACACACAAGGATGAAATGCGCAGACTTGGTCAGCCGATCCACATAACCCACATGGCATCGAACTTACCTCGAAAAGTCCGTGGGAGTCCCAGAATACGAAGTCCATGGTGATCCGCTCCCACTTCCACTCCGGGATCTCTATTTGCTGAAACAATCCACCCGGTCTCTGGTGCTCATATTTCACCTGCTGACAATTGAGGCACCGAGCCACAAACCCAACTATATCCTTCTTCATCCGCCTCCACCAGTAGTGTTGCCTCAAATCCTGGTACATCTTTGTGGCACCCGGATGAATGGAATACCGCGAACTATGGGCCTCCTCTAGAATCAACTCTCGAAGCCCATCAACATTGGGTACACAAACTCGACCCTGCATCCTCAGTACTCCGTCGGCACCAATAGTCACATCTCGAGCATCGCCATGCAACACTTTGTCCTTGAGGACAAGAAAATGAGGGTCATCATACTGACGCTCCCGGATACGATCGAACAAGGAAGACCGAGAGACCACACAAGCTAGAACTCGATTGGGATCCGAAAGATCCAATCTCACAAACTGGCTGGCTAGGGCCTGAACAGCCATCGCCATAGGCCTCTCTGCTACTGGTAAATAAGCCAAACTCCCGAAACTCTCTGCCCGGCGACTCAAAGCATCGGCCACTACATTGGCCTTGCCTGGGTGATACAAGATAGTGATGTCATTATCCTTCAGCAGCTCTAGCCATCTCCTCTGACGCAAATTAAGGTCCTTCTGCTTGAACAGATGCTGCAAACTGCGGTGATCAGTATATATCTCACAAGGCACACCATACAAGTAATGACGCAGATCTTCAAGGCATGAACAATGACAGCTAACTCAAGATCATGGACAGGATAATTCTTCTCATGTATCTTCAATTGTCTGGACGCGTAGGCAATCACCCTACCGTCCTGCATCAATACCGCTCCAAGGCCAACTCTCGAGGCATCACAATAGACAGTATAAGACCCCGAACTGGTAGGCAATATCAAAACTGGGGCTGTAATCAGGGTTGTCTTGAGCTTCTAAAAGCACTCCTCGCACTCTTCCGTCCACTGGAACGGAGCACCCTTCTGGGTCAGTCTGGTCATAGGTGCTGCAATTGATGAAAACCCCTGAACAAATCGACGGTAATAACTCGCCAAGCCAAGAAAACTACGAATCTCTGTAGCTGAGGATGGTTTGGGCCAACTCTGCACGGCCTCCACTTTCTTCGGATCCACCTGAATACCCTCTCTCGAGACCACATGACCCAAGAATGCCACGGAATCCAACCAAAACTCACATTTTGAGAACTTAGCATACAACTTCTTCTCTCTTAAGGCCTGGAGCACTGTCCTCAGGTGCTACTCATGATCTTCCCGACTCTAGGAATATACCACAATGTCATCAATAAAAACGATCACGAATGAATCAAGATATGACCGGAAAACAATGTGCATCAGATACATGATGGCTGCTGGGGCATTAGTAAGCCCAAATGACATAACAAGGAACTCGTAATGACCATACCGAGTCCTGAAGACAATCTTCGGGATATCTGGCTCCCGAATCTTCAACTGATGATAGCCCGAACGCAAGTCAATCTTAGAAATCACACAAGAACCCTGCAACTGGTCGAACATGTCATCAATACGAGGCAAAGGATAGCGGTTCTTCACTGTCACCTTATTCAACTGGCGGTAATCAATACACATGCGCATAGAGCCATCCTTCTTCTTCACAAATAACACAGGAGCACCCCAAGGCGATACACTGGGCCGAATGAAACCCTTATCAAGTAATTCTTGCAATTGCTCCTTCAACTCCTTCAACTCAGGAGTAGCCATACGGTATGGAGGGATAGAAATGGGCTGAGTGCCCGGCAACAGATCAATGCCAAAATCAATGTCTCTATCGGGTGGCATGCCCTGAAGATCAGCTGGAAACACATTAGGAAAATCCCGTACTACAGGGATTGAATCAACAGGAGGAGTATCCATACTGGCATCTCTCACATAAGCTAAGTACGCATCACAACCTTTCTCAATCATACGCTGAGCCTTAAGGAAAGAAATAACTCTACTGGGAGTGTGACTTAAAGCACCCCTCCACTCAATACGCGGTATACCTGGCACGACCAGTGTCATGATTTTGGCGTGAAAATCAAGAATAGCATAACGGGGAAACAACCAGTCCATGCCCAAGATAATGTCAAAATCAACCATGCTGAGAAACAATAAGTCTGCTCTAGTCTCAAAACCACCATGAATAACCAAACATGATCGGTAAACGCGGTCCACAACAAGAGAATCTCCCACAGGAGTAGAAACATAAACTGGGGAACTCAAAGAATCTTGAGGTATACCCAAATGTGGGTCAAAGTAAGAAGACACATAAGAATAAGTGGGGCCTGGATCGAATAGAACCGATGAATCTCTGTGACAGACCAAGATAGTACCTGTAATGACAGAATCGGAAGCGACAACCTCAGTACGGGCTGGAAGAGCATAATATCTGGCTTGGCCTCCCCCTCGAGGGCGACCTCTACCTCCCCTACCTCCACCCCTGGCTGGCTGGGCCGGTGGAGTAGCAACTGGCGCTGGGACCATAGCCTGAGAGCTCTGCGGGGCCTGCTGTGGCTGAGGATTCTGCGGAGGTGCACCCCTTCTGAGTCTGGGGCAATCCCTCACCATATGGCATGTGTTACCACACTCAAAACAAGCTCTGGGAGGATGTGGCAGTTGTGACTGGCTTGGGCCAGGTCTGCTGGACTGACCACTGGAAGCACCCCGTGCAGGAGGCGCACTAGAGACAAGAGGTGCATAATAAGGCTCCTGAGGCCTAGGTGGAGCTGGAATACCACTGGCTGCTGGAAGAGCTGAATGAACGGGGCGACCCATATGACCCCTACCATGAAGACCTGCAACTAGGGCACGGGCACCAGAATAATGACCCGACTCTCGAGACCTCTTGGCCTCCCTCTCCTCTCTATCCCTAGCATGCATACCCTCAATCCTCCTAGCAATGCTCACCACCTGCTGATAAGATATATCCATCTCTAACTCACGAGCCATGCTAGATCTAATGCTGCGAATAAGCCCCTCAATGAATCGACGAACCTTCTTGCGAACTGTAGAAACCAAAGCTGGTGCATGTCTACCCAAGTCGATGTAACAGACAACATACTCCGAGATAGTCGTAGTGCCCTGGCACAAATGCTCAAACTCTACGCGCCAGGCGTCTCTAAGACTCTAGGGGACATACTCCCTCATGAACATATCTGAAAACTGAGTCCAAGTCAGGGAAGCTGCCTCATCCGGACTGTCTAACTCATAAGCACGCCACCACTGATAGGCGGCTCCTCGAAGTTGAAAGGTAGTGAAGGAAACCCCGCTCGATCCTGATATGCCCATAGTAAGGAGAATACGGTAGCACTCCTCTAGAAATCCTAAGGCATCCTCCGATGCTAACCCACTGAATACAGGAGGATCATATTTCTTGAACCTCTCAAGTCTCCGCTGCTCATCCTCTGAAGCCGCTTCCCTGTCCTCGGACTGAACTGGCACTATAGGCGGCGCAGGAATAACCTCTGGGACCTGATCAACATGCACTCACTGCTCAGGAGTGCAGGCAATGGAGTCTCCACTCCTCTCCCGGCCTGGGATGTGGTTGCAGCAAGGGGAAGCAACCCTACCTGAGCCAAAGTGGTGTACATGCTCATAAATTGTGCCAAAGTCTCCTGGAGTGCTGGAGTAGTAGTGGCAGACGTATCAGATGTCTGTACTCCGGCTGGTACTGCTGGTGGTACCTCGGCGGCAGCTCGCGCGAGTGCTCTGGCTGCACCACGAGCGCGTCCTCGGCCTCTACCCCGACCCCTGCCTCTGACGGCTCCAGTAGGGGGTGCGGGTGCCTGGTCATCTCGAGTAGCACGTTTCCTCACCATCTGTGAGAGAATAGAAAGACAGAAGTTTAGAATTGGGATATCAAAAATCTCGCATGACAAGGAACTCAAATGAAGTGAAATTTTTCCTAACAGTTACATAGCCTCTCGTAGATAAGTACAGACGTCTCTCTACCGATCAGCGAGACTCTAATAAACCGGCTTGTGATCCATGACTCCTATGAACCTAGAGCTCTGATACTAACTTGTCACGATCCCAGTTCGCACTCCGTGAACTATCGTGACAGCACCTAGTCTCTACGACTAGGTAAGCCTAACAAATGCAGAAAACAACTAATCTTGCGAAATAAATAATCAAAAGCCGAATACCTGAAAGAAATAGTATTTAAATGCTGCTTGGCATATACACACAACTTTCCAAAGTCTGATACACTATCCCAAAACCTGGAAACTCACGGATCCACAAGCTAGAAAAACACTACATAGCTCTAATCTCTGGAATGTCTAATCAAGAACATAAAGTACAGAAGAGCTAAACACTAAATGCAAGAATGGAAAGAGACTCCTCGATCTGCGGATGCGGCAGATATACCTCAAAGTCCCGTAGAATCACCTCGACTCAAGAATGATATGCCTGAGTAGAGGTACCTGGATCTGCACATGAAAAACATGCGCAGGAAGGGCATGAGTACACCACATCGGTACTCAGTAAGTGCCAAGCCTAACCTCGGTTGGGTAGTGACGAGGAAGGTCAGGGCCCTACTGAGGTTAAATAAGATATAAGGTTTAAAAGTGTCAAAATAACAGTGTAAGTAAGTAACACAAGATATAAAGGACAACAACAACTTTCACAGAGGCAAGTAAAACACAGTAAGAGAACACAACTCAGCTCCAAGATAACAACCGGGGATCTCCCAGGATATCGTCCCGTAGTCCCCAAATATAAATATCATCTCCAGTGGATCTCCCGGGTGCAGTCCCGTAGTCCAACGCATAAATGTACAGGGAGATCTCCCGGATACAATTCCGTAGTCCCAAAGTAAACATACAGGGGAGCTCTCGGGATACCCTCCCGTAGTCCCAAAGTAAAAGTGCAGGGGGATCTCCCGGAATACCGTTCCGTAGTCCCAAAGTAAATACACAGCAACAACAAGAATTCAATCCAATCAATTTCATATCAAAGTGAAGCAGGTAATCCTAACCTAGCATGATTCACGTAATACAATTAAGGCAGTTAAGGCAAATAGAGCAATTTAGTAAAGTAGACATGTTTCTCTAAGCTACAGCAGGTTTAGTGTCCAAACAGTGTAACCAAGAAAAGAAAGAACATAATTCAAGGCTATTTTTAATGAAAAATCGGATTTCCAACAATTAGCACAAGTATGCGCTCGTCACCTCACGTACGAGGCATTTCAATTACCACAATATCAATCCTAAGGGGAAAAGTCCCCCGTACAAGGTTAGACAAGCCACTTACCTCGAACAAGCGCAAGTCAACCCGAAGCCATGCCTTTGCCACGAGTATCCGACTCCAAATGGCCCAAATCTATGCAATTAAGTTTCATATATGTAAATAACACCTCAAGCAACTGATTCTATAATTAAATTCTAAGCTAATACGCGAAATTAGGTAAAATGAACAAAACGCCCCTCAGGCCCACGTCTCGGAACCGGGTAAAATTTACATTTTCAGAAACCTCGTACTCTCACGAGTCTATACATAACAAGAACACTGAAATCGGTGTCCAAATGACCCCTCAAATCCTCATTTAAGGCCTCTTAAACTCAAGCCCTAACTACCCATTTTTCCCAAATTTCTCATCACTAGTTAGGTCTTTAATCACATAAAACGAGTTATGAAGTCAAGGACGTTACCTCCAAGTGATTCCCCTTTGTTTTCCTCAAAAATCTCTCTCAAAAGCTTCAAACCCGGATGAAAATGGTGAAAGAATGGCTCAATTTCGCGAAGGCAACTATTTATATGTTCTGCCTAGCTAATTCCGCATTTGCGGCCCTGGGACCGCATCTGCGGTCCTGCTTCTGCGGAGACTTGGTCGCATCTACGACTTTCATTAATTGACCAGAAATCCGCATCTGCGATTACCCTTTCGCAGATGCACCACCGCTTCTGCGGTAGTCCTTCCGCATCTGCGGAACCTGAAGGAAAGGCAAAAATCCGCTTCTGTGGTCTCCTTAGCCGCTTCTGCGGCGCCGCATCTGCGGTCCCCAACCCGTAGATGCGAAAATACCAGAAGCAACAAAAAATATACAGCAGCTGCTACATTTCCTCAACTCCCCGTTAACCATCCGAAATCACCCCAAGGCCCCAGGACCTCAACCAAAAGCACAAACATCACCTAATACCTTATTCAAACTTGTACCAATCTTCAAAATACTCCAAACAACATCAAAATAACCAAACACATCGGATTCAAGCCTAGGTTTCTAAAATCCTTCGAATTTCGCTTTTGATCAAAAACCAACCCAACCACGTCTGAATGACGGGAAATTTTGCACACACATCCCGAATGACATAATGGAACTACTGCAACTCTCGGACTTCCATTCCGACCCTCGGATCAAAATCTCACTATCGAACCGGAAACTTCAAAATTCAACTTTCGGCATTTCAAGCCTAAATTAGCTACGAGCCTCTAAAACACAATCCAAACATGCTCCTAACCCCGAAATCACCCAACAAAGCTAACGGAACCATCGGATTTCCATTCCGAGGCCGTCTTCACACTGTTCCGACTACGGTCAACTTTCTAACACTTAAGCTCTCATTTAGGGACTAAGTGTCCCAAAACTCTCCGAAACTCAAAACCGAACATCCCGGCAAATCGAAATAGCAGAAATAAACTTGGGGAAAGCAGTTAATAGGGGATCGGGGCGTAAATTCCAAAAACAACCGGCCAGGTCGTTACAGGTATTAATTTAAAATAAATAAGGTATCAACCTTTGCTATAGGAGGTAACTAATCCTTAAAATTTTGAGGGGCTGTAGAGGGTCATTTTTGCAAAAAACTTTTACACAAATCATGGGCTTCCCTTGTTGGAAAAAAGAAACTTTTCTCCTACTTTTTTTGTATTTCTTTTGTTGTCTTAATATTTTTTTCTTATTAGGAAAAGATACCAAACACGGAATTATATTTAGACAAAACTTATTTGATCTCGAACTCCTAAATAGTAGGAAAGTTTTTTGAGTTTACAATTTTATCCAATGTAAAATATATTTTTAAAGGGTAAAAAGATGAATGACATTTCGCTACGGGGTTTCGTGCTTTTAATATAGTATCGATATAGATTAGGTTATCTTTTTAATTTTGATTTTTTGGTAACAATATTTTCTTTCTTTTTGTCATTAATGTTGAAGAATTATAGTTTGACTTATTTACTCTTTCCTAATATTAATTCTCTTAATCAATTAATTATTTAAAATCTTATTTAACATCTCTAAGAACATAATCCCATAGGGCAAAGTGAATTTTGCTTCATCACATGATTGTTGACATTTTCTATTATGGAGGGTCTTGGAATTATGATTGGTGATTATTTGTTCCCCTTAGTGCACTATAATTAAAAAAGAAAATAAAAAACAAATTAAAAATTTGAGGAAACCGAGAAAACCAATTAAAATTGAAACCGAAAAATAGTGTTTATGTTGGTTTGATTTGATAAAAAATTTAGTAAACCGACATAGTTGGTTTAATTTTGGTTTAACAAAAAATTGAACCAAACTACCTCATGTACACAGGGGTAACTGCAACAAATATCCATTCTCATAGATCCTATTTAGAAATAAGCTTCAGGACAATCCAGGATATTTTTATCTTGATAATTTGAATTAAAAAACTAAAATCCAGGACGCACTGGCTAATTCCTAAATAGCAGCTCATTAGAGTGGCTACCTGGTGTCATTTCTACAATAATTCGGACTAGGAAATCTTTCGTTCCTATACAATATTTGAAACTTATTTAGCAAAAATGTCTTAATTTTGTATATACCGGCCCTAAACGAAGATTGCTTACAATTTATATACAATCCATTATTAATGCCTTAAATTAGGGGATTCAGTTACACCTTTTTTCTTTTTTCTCTCCCCTCCTCTTTCCCTATTATTTTTTGCCTTCTCCATATACAATCCATTATTAGTGCCTTAAATTAGTAGACTCAGTTACACCATTTCTCCTTTTTTCTCTCCTCTCCTCTTTCCACTAGTGCCTTAACTGTAGTATAGCAATTCCAATAATGTAACCACAATGAAGTGAAATAGTTCAAGACTTAATTGAGAACCAAATCTTATAAAACTATTTTAATAGCTTGAACCAAAAAGTAGCACCAACCCAAAGCAAGATGATAGACATCACCTAAGCCAAACAAGTTGAATGCCGGAATAGTCATATTTTGGATACATCTACAATAACATATAAACTAAAATAAAATTTATACAATTAACTATATAGTGTACAACTTATTTATAATTTATCTACAATTTTCATACATTACTTTTACCTAGTTAGATACAACTACAACATCATACAACTTAAATATATTTTTTATACAAATTGTATACAATATGTCTTTTGTATACATTTTATATATGATTTGTATATATTTTGTATGTGGTGTGTTCTTATTCTTCTCTGAAATCCCAATAAAAAATTCCTATCTTAATACAATTTTGATACATAACAACAACTTTATGTAAAGATAGTATTTATAACTTAAATACGAATTTCAGACAATAATTCATACATTATACAAATATTTTCAACTTTCACACAACATTCAAATAAAAAATATATAATTACAATATAATACAACTTAGATATATTTTACATACAACTATAATGTGTCACGACCCAAAATCCGACCCGTCGTGATGACGCTTATCGTGAAACTAGGCCAGCCTCAACTCAACAATCAACATGAAAATAATAAGTTTGAAAACATTTACGGAAGCTTTTAACAGTTAAAGAACTATTTGAAACATAAGAAATTTCAAGAATAAATAAAATCCAACCCAAAATCGGGGTGCCACTGAGTGCATGAGCGTCTAAGGAAAGATACATAGTCTAATATAATGTCTAAGGGAACAACTGAAATACAACTGGAAAGTAAGGTGGAGAC
>NC_031989.1:104833915-104862127 GCF_001879085.1 Nicotiana attenuata | reverse complement strand
GTGTGTTGTGTGTGTGTGAGTTGTGTGTTATGTATGACTATTTCTATTTGTAACGAGAAAAGTAAAAATTTACAAAAATATATGATTTCTTTTTAATTACGAATTATAATAAATAAGTTAGCTTTAGTATTTTTTTCAGATATAATTTTAACTACAATGTAATATTTAATCTTCTTATGTATTTTAAGTATAAAGTAGCTACTAATATTTTTAACTATGTATTTTACTTTCTAATTTCTTCATTAATAAAGAATAAGTAAAAGTTATTAAACAAAAAAAAAGAAAAAAAAAAACGTAAAAGAAACAAAAGAGTAACAAACTAAACAATACAAATATCTTTCTAATCTTAGTAACTACCTATACACCCATTATCCCCATTTTTTTTTTAACTCCCCACCTCTCACGTCTTTACCCAACTCCCCACTCCCCCACGTTCTTGCACAACACACACACACACACAACACATATAAAACAAGATCACAGGTAGGGGGGAGATCGGACAAAAAAAAAAAGAAGAGAAAGGGAAAAATTTAAAGAGGAGAGGATGGAGTTGAGAATAGAGTTCTAAATTTTAGTCGACCGTTCAGTTTATCGTTCGGGTTCGGTTTTTCTCTAAGGTTTTAGTCTTGGGTCGGGTTTACTATCTCCTGTTCCGCTTCTGTTTGTCGCTTGAATTTCGTCACTGCAAAATTATTCTGAGGTTTCTCTCTTACATATTGAAAAAAGCTTTGCTCTACAGGTTCTCTCTATATTATCTATTCATTCTTTTACTTATTTTAAGTTCTAGTTTTTTGCATTTTTAAAAGTTATTAGAGATGCTAATACATTCTGTGTTGTTTGAATTTTTAAGACGAAGGAATCTTTCTAAGTTTTTTTTCTTTTATTAATTATGATATGAGTGTGTTTATGATTTTCTCCTATAACGTTGTTTTACATTGGTTTGACACCGTTCAGAATTGGTTCATTTTGGATATTGAAATATCGTTGTTAAAAAATTTTTCATGGTTCATCTCTTACCTTATTCGCGCTTGGCGATTGTTCCTCTAAGTAGTTAGAATGATAAGTAACTTTAAGTTTCATAATAAATTGGACTACAACCAACTAGTAGCGTTAGTCCATTTTTCTTTTTCTTCTTTTATTTTTAAAGTAAGATGACTTGTCAAAAGTTTCATCTATTATGTTCTCCATGTATAGCATTCTATGGTAATTAATTATGTATTGTTTTGAAAGTCAATGTAACTGTGCTAAAGATGATATTTCTATATTAGTTTAGGATAAAATTTGATGTTTAAATTTCAAATAACGTATTGGACCGTATTCTTAAGACAATTTTTCTTTAGATTTTGTGAAAGCTTTTGTACGTTGATTTTTTTTCCTTGCATTTTGACTTTTAAATGTTCATTGAAGGCAAGCCTGGAGAATAATTTTTCATCATTAATTATATTTTTTTTATAATTCTACAATTTGGAAATTATTTAAGTTAAAGTTAAAAAATAATTTTTTTAGTTTCTTATATTCCAGAGCAATATTCTTATGATTATAATTATTGCATCTAACATTAATAAGTTGGCTTTTTATTTTTTATCAAAATCAAGCCATGTTTAAGGATTTATATTAAGTCTAGTATATCTTTCACATAAATGAAAACTGAAGGGATGCGATGCGGGATGCAAATTGATTCTAAACCTTTGTGAGAAATAAATAAATTAGAGAGATAATAAATAATTGTGAGGGTGCGAGATTGAGTTACGAATTAACATCAAGACTCATTTGCGTAAGTCAGAAAAAGACATAAATAAATATCTCGGATCTAAAGAGATTAATATATTAAATTTATTTTAAATACGTATTATTCCATTGTGTTCATGACCCGAACCTTGGATTTGGATATGCTTAAATAATAAGGATATGTGTGCATATCTGCGTCTGTGACACCAACTTAATTAAAAATAATTTGTAATTAACATTTAATTTCAACAGATGTGAGACCATCGTGTGCGTACCGATTCTAGGTCTAAAAATCAATTCATAAAAAACATAAAGAAATTACAGTGCAAGTGGTAATAGACAAGCCATAAGCAATAAAAAGCTGACCGTAGATAGAGCCACGGGCGAAGGATGCGTTTCGCGCAAACTTCAACCAAACTTTTTAATAAATCAACCAAAAGCGTTTTAATCGGTGGATCACGCTTCGCCTTGGACCATGATTTCTTGACAGCACCAAAAAAGAAAGAGAGTATACGTACGTCGTTACTTCAATTTCTTTATTACTGAAAATTCAGCATTAAAAGCGTTTAAAAGGATAAATGCACATAGGGTTTAAAAACACGTAATTAAATAATTCTTAAGCAGTATAAATTTTTTAAGCAACCGTGCTAACAACACTGGAACTCGGGAGTGGCTAACACCTCTCCTGGGTTTAACAGAATTCCTTACTCGGATCTTCTGTGTTGAGACTTAATCAGAGTCAATGTTCCTATTGGGATTTTAGAAAATGAATGGTGACTTGGGAACCAAAATCAGAAGTGCTCATTACTAAGTGGCGACTCTTTGAATAAATAAATTAATCCCTTTAAATAATAAACTCTAAATTAGAAAAAATTCCTTTTCTTTCCTCTATCATCCCTCGGGTTGGTAAAAAGGAGGTGTGACGAGCTATGGCGACTCTGCTTGGGGATAATAAAAAATTCGAGCTTTGTTAATGTTGATCGTATACTTGGCCTTTATTAATAATGTGATCGTCATATACTGTGTTTTTTTGGCCTAATGTGCTAACTTGCTTATTTACAGCTTTGATATTTTTTGAATTTTATTAACTGTTCTTTTACGCCTCCCTCTGGGAGTCTTGTCTGAATTTATGGTTGCACACTGATCTGTGCGCGTGGCCCACTTTTCTGTTTAGAAGTCTACCAATTAGAACGAGGCTGGGTCAAGGTAACTAGGCGGGTAACTTTCGTGCTCCGGGTACGGTTGCACCCCACATCGGCTCGAGCCTGTTCCGCTTTGGGCGTAAGCCAGGTCTAAAACACTCCCCCTGGATTTAACCTAGCCATAACATAACCATCAATGCCGATCCTAGTAGGAAGTTTGTTTGCATTCATGTGCATTTGACTTTTGGGGACTCACAACCAGGGTTTGGAATCTCTCTTCCCTTTTTTATATATATATATATATATATATATAAAAGATTAGACCTAAAAGAAATATTTACACTAAATAGTATAGGATTTGTGGTGTGGTCAAAAATTAGGTGTTCACAACGTTGTTCACCTTTACTTCCATTTTGTATTTTAGTATCTTGTAAGTTGTTCATCTTTACTTTACTTACCTTCAAATCTCGAATCACATCTTCTATCTCTTTCATGACCTCCCTTCCACATAGGTATATCTCACATCCACAACTTGGAGCTCTATTATAATACTTGCACCTCTGGCCCATACACAATCCGGTGGAAGCTTCATACTAACTTCTTATAAAGCTGGTACTTTTCTAACTAGCTTTATCATAGAGCCGTTATAGAATATGGTTACTCTACTATCTCTCTTATACTTCTGATATTAAGAGTGATTCTGCAATGTCCTCAATCACGATTTCTATAATTTTCTGGATCCAATAATCAGACTCCTAATTTACTTTGTTGATGTAATTCTTTAGTTTCCTCTTCCTTCTGGTCAGCCTTAATGTAGGCTTCAGCTATTTTCCGGTCAGCGATTCATGGTATTAGTTATTACTTTAGCCTTTCACAGACGCAATGGAATGCCCTAGATACAATCTTTTAACAATTCAATCCTTTTTTTATGACCTGGACTCAATTCTTTCTTTTAACTTATACTGGATTCTTCTACGGTTGTATGATTGTCACATATATGCTGCATGGATAATACTCCGAAATCTTAAGTGTATTCATAACGTAACTAACTCTGGATCATTCATCGAATAATTCCTTTTTGTTCCTTCTCGGATATCTTTAAACGTAAGCTATTACTTTTCGTGGTCTTTCTGCCTCCTTGTTGCATGCCTACTTGGCTTATCTTAGTTCCCACGTATGCCGAAAGTTTTGTGCAACTCATATAATCTTGAATATTACTTTTGATTTTACTTCCCGTTCATTAGCTACGGCAGGTGCCACTTTCATATGGAGTGCATATAATATTGTTGTGAGACTGTTGTTATAAGACCATTTCCTCCAGAGGTCACTAAGCTTAGGTTGAAGCTTTCTTTTTAACTTTCTCAGGTAGTCTTTCATTGTAGTATTTAGGGAGGATCCTCTGACTCTTGTAAAGCTGCGAGCTTATCACACCGAATACTTGGCAGATTTTTTTTTTGTGTCCTTTCTCGCCTATAATTATCCGTAGTTTACGCTCATGTGCTTGTAGGGTTGCTTCTGAACTTGATATTTTGATTGTCTTCTCAGTGGCATTCTCTTTATTTCAGTAACACTCATATATTACCTTTATCAACCGCAACTCCTCTCTGAATATTTCTCAAGGATCACGATGTCATATCTGCGAGACAGAATTCACTATATATATTGGGTTTTACTAGGTTTATCTTGAACGATCTGCTAACTCATCTGTAACCTTATGTTTAGACATAACTAGGCTCTTCCTGAATAAATTACTAACTACTGGTTGGCCCATTCTCATATCAGTATTCCGCGTAAGCTTTCTTGGATTATTTCCTTTATCTTAACTTACGTCTCGCACTGACTCCTTATCTATCAATAGCATCTCGGGAAAGGATCCTTACTTCCTTTATTTGACATTGTGTTTGCATAATGTTCTGGAACCGTAGCTTATTTGTAGGTGTCACACCTCCTTTTTAGGGAGTTTTTCCAGTTAATGTGACAATAATCGAAACGGGATTATTATTTCAGATTCAGAGTCGCCACTTGGGATAATTTATGGTGTCCCAAGTCACCGGTTTAAAATTCCGAATCGAGGAAGTTTGACTCTATTTTACAGCCCGTGAAACACAAAAATCCGGGTAAGGAATTCTGTTAACCCAGGAGAAGGTGTTAGGCATTCCTGGATTTCGTGGTTTTAGCATGGTCGCTTTAATCATACTTGGCATAATTAAATTATCTAATTACTTATTTTTTAATCCTATGTGCATCTACCCCCTTAATCGCTTTTATTTGCTTAATTACTCTTAATTATGGAGTTTTCTTAGAAATGAGTCACGCGTACGTGTACTCATTTCGTTTGGCGCATCAAAAATCATGTCACGCGTACGTGTCCACAATTAATCACGCTTTATTAATATTAAGAAAGTTTGGTCGAAGTTGCACGAACGCATACTTCGATTTGTTTTTAGAATCATAATTATGTCATGCGAACGTGTACACAATCATGATGATAGATTAAGTCGCGCCTAAAGCAAGACAACGTATTCACAATCATTTTTCTAGTTTCACGCCTACTGAGGGGATCGTGAATTTATGGAAAGGGTAGGAGCTATTTTAAACAATCATACTTCTTGTAAAAATGGGCCGACTCAATGACTTTCAACCAAAATTAATAACTCCAAAAGATGAGAAAGGCCAAAACGCTAAAAGCCCATATTCTTTAACAAAAGCTTATCTCATTAGTTATAACAATCCAATTCTTCATTTTTAACAAAAATCAACCAAATGGCCCAAAGCCCTCTTACTTCTTATTAGATAAAGCCCAAAAATCCTTTCATACTGATAAGAACATCAAGATCCAAGCATCCATATCTGATGACTAAACATTGGTCAAGCTAAGTAATTAAAGGATTAAAACAACATTCTAAAATCAATGTTCACAATTAATATCCTATAGACACGTGTTTAGATACGAATTTAGGCATAAACAATATAGGGAAAAATTCTGGATATACAACGATTATCAAATACATAAGCAGATTATCAAGACATTTACCCAAACAGTTTTAGAAAAATCCTTAGAGCAATCACACTATTTTGTTCCAGATTAGTATGCCCATAAATAGGTTAAGGAGGAAACAAAACATGCTGAACATCTGCGCTTAAAATTAAAACTCATACAAGTTAAATACAACAGTAAGAGGAACATCACTTTCAGATACAAAGGAATTTACGTATAGGTAACTCAAATTTCATAATACCAAACAAAGAAAGAAAACGAAAGCAGCTGGAAAGCACAATATGGATGAACAAATTGCACATGACTGTTTTCTCCAGCTCCATAATACACAGTCTCTTCCAGACAAGTTATTTCATATCCAAATGTAATTCCAAGATTCAAAAGAGGTACCTGAATACAACAAATGAACAGAACAAAGATGGAGCTCTGAAATTAGCAAGTGACAGCACCAGACAGCAGAAAAATGGCTGAGGGAATATCTCAAACAAACCAGCAATTGAAACCAAAAGACTATGTACTCCAAAATCAAGAATCCAATTGATATTTAGGGCTAAGGAAAGCCGGGGTTTCAGAGAGTTTATAGGGTCTCCATTTTCGTGCGGCAATGAATGAAAAAGATCTTTTTATAGGAAATTCTAGGGCAACCCTAACCTGATTTTCTAATTCACTTTTTACCCTTCAAACTTTGTTATTTTACCTCCTGGACCCTAAAACACAGCTGAGTTGTCTTCATTTCTTTGCATAAGAACCTCACCTTATCCTCTAGAAACTTCTTTTTTCCTAACAGAAAATATTCTTCAAGCTTAAATACCCAAAGTAACCCCTGACACCCCTGTATTTACTTCCCAAACTAGTACCAAACTGTGCCATCTGACCCAAAACTCAGGTCCAAACCACTGGGCTTTCTACACCCCAAGCCAGTAACACACATAATTTCAAACATATACGAATGAAGATCAAATGACAAACATGTAAATTTTAAATGCCAAAGTGATTGAACTGGCTATGATGCCAAAGAACTATAAGCACAACTAATTAATTAACGAAACAGAAAACCTAATCAGAACAAAAATTAAACAAAAATACACAACGGAACAAAATAAAATCTTATCAGTGGTTAAGAGAACACTATTTTTCTTTTCTTTTTTTAATAAAAAAACACAATGTTAGAACAAACACAATCAACAAGACAAGATAGAAGGGACAAGAGAATACCCAAGAAGAAAGATGGACTGAAGTAACCTCTGAAGCTTGGCCAAATATCCTTGGAAATTTCGGAGTGAACAACAACCAATGTCAATTGATTGTTCTTGTCAAGAACACTCCATTGACGTAAGTTCTAGGTCACAACGACTATCCATGAGCCAAGGAATCAGAAAAAGGGGGGAAACAAATTAGGTTTTTCTTCTGGACTTTCAGATCCGAAATTAGAAGAATTTGGTGGGAATTTAGGGGAAACTAGTGGTGGATTTGGAAATAATGGGGAATGGTGATTGCATGGTGACAATCCGAGCGAGTTTGGAGCACCGCCACCGCTGTGAAGCGATTTTTGGTGGGCGGTGGCTGATGGTGAGGGAATAGAGATTGAGGGCGGCTAGGGTTTGCAACTTTTGAGAGACGGAGTGGAAATAGGGAGGGGTCTCTAGGTTTAGGGTTATGGTTAGGACAATTATATGTAAAGGGGTAGGCTAGTTACAGTCCGTTAGATCAAGGGTGATCAACGGCTGGATTGATTGTTACTGAAACGATACTGTTTTGGTTAATTTAGGGGTGCTGGACCGGGCAGGGGTTGGGCTGGTTGATTTTTGGGGGGAAAATTTAGGCTTCGAAATAAGTTTGGCCCAATTCGAGTCCAAACAGGCCTTCTTTCTTTTCTCTTCCTTGAATTGATTTAATTTCTTTTAATTTTCAATTTTAAATACTAATAAACTTAATTAACCTAAATTAAGTCCTAAACAAAACCAAGCAATGTAAAATTGACTTAATTATCTATTTCTCATACTAAAATAATTAATTTATTTAAAACTAATGAAGGAAAGGTACTAATTTATAAAACTAAAGCTAAAATGTGGAATAATCTATATTTTGATTTTTGTCTATTAATGCAATTAATTAACAACTCAACCCTAAAAATACAATGCATGAAACTTGAATTTTTTTCGGGTATTTTCTATGCTTTAACAATATAAAAAAATGCAACTAAAATATAAACAATTAAGCCGATATTCCTAAAAATTCTATAAAAAAATTGAAATAAACTAAAAAAATCTATTTTGATTTTGTAGGAGTATTTTGGTCGGGCAAAAATCACGTGCTCACAGCTGTCCCTCTTTGCTCGAAAACACGAAGAGTTTTCGCGCAAAGATAAAGTGAGTGAATACGAGCGATTTTTGTCCGTTTGGATACTCCATGGGAAGCATTTTTAAAAGTTTGACGGAACCTTGGTTCCGAGGTTGCCTACATATCCTTGCCTATAAAGGAATCAGGTCAGTGTAGTTCTGGAAGTTTTGGTAGCTGGGACTATTGAGAAGTTGTGATTTTACTACTGCTGCTGCTGTTACTGCATGCTGAACTCCTTATTACACTGAAATCAAAATGAAAAGAAGCTAAGCCAGTCTATCAACTATGAGTTACAAGATTCCTATCTATATGTCTTCAAACTTGATCTTGAAACTTCCGCAGTTCTGACGCGCATCTTGAACTGTAGACTCACTCTCTCGAGGCAAACTTCTGTTATTTCTAACCTGAATTGACCCATTCTTCAGGCGGGTTCCTGTTGTTGTCTTGGACTCTGAATTTAACTTTGACATGAATTCCCTTGTTCTCCAAGTGGGTGCCTGCCATATGACTTGGTACTTGAAATTGTAACGACCCGGCCGGTCGTTTTTGGAATTTACGCCTCGATCCCCTATTAACTGCTTCCCCAAGTTCATTTCTACTATTTCGATTTGCCGGGATGTTCGCTTTTGAGTTTCGGAGGGATTTGGGACACTTAGTCTCTAAATGAGAGCTTAAGTGTTGGAAAGTTGACCATAGTTGGAACAGTGTAAAGAAGGCCTCGGAATGGAAATCCGATGGTTCTGTTAGCTCCGCGGGCGTGGTCGTATGGTGTTTTGGAGGTCTGTAGCTAATTTAGGCTTGAAATGCCGAAAGGTCGAATTTTGAAGTTCCGGTTCGATAGTGAGATTATGATCCGAGGGTCGGAATGGAATTCCGAGAGATACAGTAGTTCTGTCATATCATTTGGGATATGTGTGCAAAATTTTAGGTCATTCGGACGCGGTTTGGTTGGGTTTTTGATCAAAAGCGGAATTCGGAGGATTTTAGAAACTTAGGCTTGAATCCGATGTGTTTTGGTTATTTTGATGTTGTTTGGAGTGTTTTGAAGATTGGTACAAGTTTGAATAAGGTATTAGGTGATGTTTGTGCTTTTGGTTGAGGTCCCGGGGGCCTCGGGGTGATTTCGGATGGTTAACGGGGAGTTTTGAGAAATGTTGCAATTGCTGTATTTTTGCTGCTTCTGGTATTTTCGCATTTGCGGTTTGGGAACCGCAGATGCAGCGCCGCAGAAGCGGCTAAGGAGACCGCAGAATCAGATTTTTGCCTTTCCTTCAGGTTCCGCAGATGCGAAAGGAATACCGCAGAAACGGTGGCGCATCTGCGAAAGGGTAATCGCAGATGCAGATTTCTGGTCAATTAATGAAAATCGCATATGCGACTAAGTATCCGCAGATGCGGTCCCAGGGCCGCAAATACGGAATTAGCTGGCAGAACATATAAATAGTTGCCTTCGCGAAATGAGCCATTCTTTCACCATTTTCATCCGGATTTGAAGCTTTTGAGAGAGATTTTTTAGGAAAACAAAAGGGAATCACTTGGAGGTAACGTCCTTGACTTCATAACTCGTTTTTATGTGATTAAAGACCTAACTAGTAATGAGAATTTTGGGAAAAAATGGGTAATTAGAGCTTGAGTTTAAGAGGCCTTTAAATGAGGATTTGAGGGGTTGTTTGGGCCCCGTTTTCAGTGTTCTTGTTATGTATAGACTTGTTAGAGTACGAGGTTTTTGAAAACGTAAATTTTACCCAGTTCTGAGATGTGGTCCTGAGGGGCATTTTGGTCATTTTACCTAATTTTGCGTATTAGCTTAGAATTTAATTATAAAATCAGTTGCTTGAAGTGTTATTTATATTATAAAATTTAATTGAATAGATTTTGGCCATTCGGAGTCGATACTCGTGGCAAGGGCGTGGTTTCAAGTTGACTTGCACTTGTTCGAGGTAAGTGGCTTGTCTAACCTTATGTGGGGGACCTTTTCCCCTTAGGATTGACATTGTGGTAATTGAAATGCCTCGTACGTGAGGTGACGAGCTCGTACTTGTGCTAATTGTTGGAAATCCGGTTTTTCATTAAAAATAGCCTTGAATTATGTTCTCCCTTTTCTTACTTACAGTGTTTGGAAATTAAGCCTGCTGTAGCCTAGAGAAGCATGTCTACTTGTCTAAATTGCTCTATTTGCCTTAACTGCCGTAATTGGATTACGTGCACCATGCTAGGCTAGGATTACCTGCTTCACTTTGATATGAAATTGATTGGATTGAATTCTTGTTGTCGCTGTGTATTTACTTTGGGACTATGGGACGGTATCCCGGGAGATCCCCTGTATGTTTACTTTGGGACTACGGAACGGTATTCCGGGAGATCCCCCTGCACTTTTACTTTGGGACTACGGGACAGTATCCCGAGAGCTCCCCTTTATGTTTACTTTGGGACTAAGGAATTGCATTCCGGGAGATCCCCCTGCACATTTATGAGTTGGCCTACGGGACTACACCCGGGATATCCACTGGATATGATATTTATATTTGGGGACTACAGGACGGTATCCTGGGAGATCCCCGGTTGTTATCTTGGAGCTGAGCTGTATTCTCTTACTGTGTTTTACTTGCCTCTGTGATAGTTGTTGTTGTCCTTTATATCTTGTGTTACTCACTTACACTGTTATTTCACACTGTTAAACCTTATACCTTATTTAACCTTAGTAAGGCCCTGACCTTCCTCGTCACAACCCGATCGAGGTTAGGCTTGGCACTTACTGAGTACCGCTATGGTGTACTCATGCCCTTCCTGCGCATGTTTTTCATGTGCAGATCCAGGTACCTCTACTCAGGCTTATCATTCTTGAGGCGAGGCGATTCTACGGGACTTCAAGGAGGGTCATGAAACTTAAAATAAATCCTATTATCCAGGAGGGTCCTAAAAACTAAATCCCATTATCCAGGAAGGTCCTGAAACTTAAACTAAATCCCACTATCCAGGAGGGTCCTGAAACTTAACATAAATCCCATTCCCCAGGAGGGTCCTGAAAACTTTAAACTAAATCCCATTATCCAGGAGGGTCCTGAAAACTTGAAACTAAATCCCATTATCCAGGAGGGTCCTGAAAACTTCAACTAAATCCCATTATCCAAGAGGGTCCTGAAACTTTAAAATTAAATCCCATTATTCAGGAGGGTCCTGAAAACTAAATTCCATTATCCAGGAGGGTCCTGAAAACTTTAAAACTAAATCCCATTATCCAGGAGGGTCCTTAAAACTTAAAATTTAATACCATTATTCAGGTGGGTCCTGAATAGCCGAGAATGAACTTACCTGAGCCATGCTCTCTTCCTGGAGAATCCTGAACAGACTTTCATGCCTCTGGGCCATGTTTTCTTCATGGAGGGTCCCTGCAGATTTAACAAATTTCTTGCTCCTATTTCAGACAAATAAAATCTTGTTTGAAAACGTGGTGGTTAGTTTGTGGCATCACTGCTGAGTATCTACTTCTGTCATTGCCATGCTTCATTCTGATTAGCTGTTTCGGGCTAGCAAAGAATTGTTTGACCCTCTGATCGAACCTCAACCATAAAACCTTGAATGGCCCGTGTAACTTACACTCAACTTGTTGTTTGACATCTCTGTCCCTCCAATTTTGAACCTTTACATTTCCTCAAAATTCACGAATCACTTAACCACTTGAACTCCCATTAACACCTTATTGCTCATTCTGAATCATGCCATTTGTGATGTGCTCCGGCCGAACTTTGATTTGTGCAATTGAAAGTCGGTAATAGGCTTTGGATTCCTTTATTATTGCTTAATGTCACGACCCAACTTTCCCTCCGTTTGGGTATCGTGATGGCACCTAGTCTTAGGGACTAGGTAAGCCTAAATCATACTGAAATACCACCATAATAAATGAAATTTAACAGTCTTGAAGCCGAAATCTCTACAAAATTTAAAATTCCCAAAACCCGGTAGTACAAGTCATAAGCTCTACAGAGTTTCGCTACAACTTCTAAACACAACCGTATGGAAAAGTACAACAGTGTGAATATAAAATAGGAAGGTGACTCTGAGCCTGCGAACGCAACAGCAGGACTACCTTGAGTCTCCTCGGCAAGAATCCGCACAGTTACTAGCGAACAATACCTGGATCTGCACAAAAAAATGTGCAGAAGTGTAGTATGAGCACACCACAGCGGTGCCCAGTAAGTATCAAGACTAACCTCGGTGGAGTAGTGACGAGAAACAGTCAAGACACCCACTGGTCTAATAAGCAGAACAAGTATAAGTATAAAAGCAACCGAACAGGATATCTATATAAAGACTAAGCGATATTGCTAACAATACAGTAACTACAATAAGGAAAGAAAATAGCAATTACTTAGCGGAACACCATAAGGGAAACACGGAAAGGTAAGCGAGAATACAACCCAAATCCAAAATCACAAAATACAGACAAGTCATAACTCAACAACTCCGATAGTTTTCACCTTGAGTCTTAACCAACAAGCGTCAATCAAATAGACAAACCTTTAAGCGATAAAAATGTTTTCGAAATATACTTCATTCAAATAAATGTTCTTTTTAAAAAGAGTTCCTTCAAAATAAATGCTTTTCGAATATAATCTTTTCAAATAGATAACCTTCGCATATCAGTCACTCTGTGACACCTCACCTCATAATCATACAATACGGGTCTCAATACCTGAACCCTAACACTTGGCATCATGTGCCCTCATCATACCTCCAAATCATACTGATAACTCACGTTCCCAAAAGAGTCATTCTCACATGGAAGGCAAGGAACAAGGGTGTGCGTCTATACTCAGAAATCTCAAAGAGCCTCCTACCCGGTAAGGGTGATTAACCATGTGTATGTTTGTGCAGGTGTCCTAACATAGTTCATACCAACTAGTAAGTATAAGGAATAGAATGGAAAGCACCTATAATGTTTACACAGGGATAGGATCAATGAAACATTATCTCAGAATGCAATGGTTTTTAACAAGGGATCTCCCGGGATATCGTCCCGTAGACCCAAACGTAAATAATTGGGGATCTCTCGGTATCCTCAATATATGTGTTGGGGATCTCTCGGTATCCCGTGGATCTCTTAGTATCCTTAATATATGTTGGGGATCTCTCGGTATCCGGAGGATCTCTTAGTATCCTCAATATATGCTGGGGATCTCTCAGTATCCCGAGGATCTCTTAGTATCCTCAATATATGCTGGGGATCTCTCGGTATCCCGAGCTACAGTCCAAATCAATATATGTGTACAGGGGAATCTCCCGGGTGCAGTCCCGTAGTCCCAAAAGTAAATATGTAGGGGGATCTCCCGGGTGTAGTACCAAAAGTAAATATGCAGGGGGATCTCCTGGGTGCAATCCCGTAGTCCCAAAAGTAAACATGCAGCTATACCAACAGAAACAACAGTCACAACACAACAGAAAGCTCGTACATCACCACAATGCATAAAACAATAACAATGACAATAATACAAGGTAAGACAAGTAAATCAACTTAAGGACTGTAAATCGCAAGGAAACGGCAGAACCAGCCCACAAGGAATAACCACAGAAAATAATGCTGGCATAAAGGGAACAGTTCAACAAAGGGAAAACTAACATGTAGCAACGATCCCACAATAAACAAGTCAATAACAAGGAAATCAACACGAGTCCACTAGTCCCAAATAAAGGCAAGTCAATAAAGATATAGGTTATATAAACCCCTTTTAAGGTTGGAAAGTTACGAGGATATTCGACAATTCAATTAAGGAAAGATGATCTTAGCTTCACTTAAGACTAAATAATTTCAGGAGGGATAATAATAATTCTCAAATAAGACAAGCAGCTATGAAAAGATAGCATGATAATATGAGAGGTGAAATTCTTCAATGAAATCAAATAGGAGTCAATAAGGCAATAAGAGTGAATCATCAAGCAATTAATTCCAATTAAGCATGCAGAGGCGAAACTAGTATATAGGAAACTCAGTCATATCAAGAATAACTTCATACATAGTGAATATAAGGACCTAAGAACCCTAAAAGGCCATTTTCCCACAAACAAGTCCGAGTACTCACTCGTCACCTCGTGTACACGAACTACAATCAACATAGAAGACTCAAATCCTAAGGGGAAGTCCCCCACACAAGGATAGGCAAGATACTTACCTCAAGGACAACAAACCGATACTCTAAAATGCACTTCTCGGGTGAAAAGACCTCCGGACGGCTCAAATCCAACCAAAATAACTTCAAGGCACAAATAAAACACATAAGAAACTATTCCGGATCATAAAGTCTCAATCTTTAGTAAAATCTAAAAATTGGTCCAAAAGTCGACCCCCGGGCCCGCACCTCGGAACCCGACAAATTTTACAAAAACGGAATACCCATTCCGATGCGAGTTCAACTATACAAAATTTATCAAATTCCGATACCATTTGGTCCCTCAAATCATGATTTTTCATTTAGAAAACTTTCTTCCAAAAACCAACATTTTTCTCAACTCGAAACACAAATTAAATGATGAAAATGAAGATAAAATCATGGAATATGTTAGATTCTAGGTGAAGAACACATACCCAATCGATTTGTTTGAAAAACCCATAAAGAAGCTCCCAAATCCAAAGTTTAAAGCTCAAAATATAAAGAAATGGCCAAACCCTCGACTTATATGATTCTGCCAGGACTCCCGCATCTGCGGTCAAGAAACCGCATCTGCGGGACCGCATTTGCGAGAGAGAGTCCGCACCTGCGAGCATAGCTGACCAAGCCAGGGACCGCATCCACGGATATACAGCCGCGTCAGCTACATTGCAGAAGCGAAAAGGGGAATCGCAGGAGCGAGATTTCACCACAGGTGCGATAGCTGGACCGTAGAAACGGCCTTCGCACCTGCATGCCAGCCTCCGCAGAAGCGAGCACGCTCCCAAGCCTTTATGACCGCAGAAGCGGCCGGGCTCATGCAGAAGCGGAGTCGCACCTGTGCTCCAAGGTCGCAGGTGCGAAAACACCAGAAATCAGACATGTTCAAAACCATGCAAAACATCTGAAACTCGTCCGAAACACGCCCGAGGCCCTCGGGACCCCGTCTAAACACACAAATAAGTTCTATAACCTAAAACGGACTCGCTCGCGGTCTCAAATCATATCAAACAACACCGAAAATGCAAATCGCGCCATGAATTGAACTATGAACTTCCAAATCTTCCAACTCTAAAAACTCGTGCCGAAACCAATCAAATCAACCCGGAATGACGCCAAATTATGCAAACAAGTCCCAAATAAAAAGACGGAGCTGTTCAAACTCTCGAAATCACATTCCAACCCCGATAGCACAAAAGTCAACTATGGGTCAAACTTCTCCATTTTCCAAACTTCAACTTTTCCAACTTTCGCCGATTTGCCTCAATTTACTCTACGGACCTCCAAATCCAAATCTGGACGCGCGCCTAAGTCCA
The DNA here is from genome assembly GCF_001879085.1 of Nicotiana attenuata. NCBI lineage: Eukaryota > Viridiplantae > Streptophyta > Magnoliopsida > Solanales > Solanaceae > Nicotiana > Nicotiana attenuata. The sequence goes on along the minus strand of NC_031989.1, from coordinate 104,846,460 downwards.
AAATTACCATACAATGCTGTTGAGATCACCCAAAATCCGTTCCGGAGCCATTTACTCAAAAGTCCAATTCTGGTCAAATTCTCACCGCTCGAGCTTCCAAAACTAGAATCCTTCTTCCAATTCGACTCAGAATCATCCATTAACTGAATTCAACCATGCACACAAGTCGATACACATAATGTGAAGCTGTTCCAGACCTTACGCTGGTGAATGGAGCATAAATTCTCAAAACGACCGGCCGGGTCGTTACATCCTCCCCCTCTTAAAACAAACATTCGTCCTCGAACGTGCCAAGATTCGCCTGAAGCCCTCAAATAGCTGAATGCACACTTCCAACATACACCCGCGTGTGATCCCACGTCACGCCAATCCACATAAATCTGACGACACCATCTCAACTGAAATTTAGCCTTTCTAACAATACCAATAAGCCTTAGAGCTAGAATTTTCATCTCCCCTTCATTTCCAAGAAACCCGATTCTAAATCCATATCCGGTATAAGTTTCAACTAGCTGCAACCACTCATGCCTACACCCACAGAGTACAACCACACAACATACACACCACATATAGGCCTATAATGACATTCCCGATCAGAATACTTGCCCGAAATCAAATCATACACCAGCCATAAGCCTCGTATTCGATAGGAACCCGTATCAAACCTCCACAATACTAACGATGATACAATAACCACGAAAACCACATAACTAACACCTGAATCACCAAATCACAACTAATACCAACGGGCACACACCCCACAAGCTAAAACTCAAGAAGCACAGAACGAAAATGACTGAATATGGAAAGGGAGACACATAAAGGAACTATCGAACAAGTCCGTCAAGCATAATTAATTTATAAAACAATTGAACAAGAAAGAATTAAAGCATATAAATGAATCACAAGGATCTCATACTGATATAACTCCCACCGCGATACACAGCCCGATCTCAACACATCAATTCACATGAAATAATGAAAGTCCCGCCCTCAACTCTGAATCACAAGTAGGTTACACATCAAATCAGTTGGAAACTCTCACTAGATCAATTCCGTCAACAAAAATTACAACACGTACTGGATCCCACACCGGTGGAGCATAAAAATCATGGCTCGTAGAAAAAAATACTCATAAATCACATCAAGCCTACCGATGAGGACAACAGGGATATACCACTAGCCTCATAACTCTCAACAAGGACTAGAAACAGATGATAGGTACGTCTATCACTCATAGGACCTCCCACCAGGGTAATCACATAAACAGAGTACAAATCATGAAACGCACCCATAAGTGGAGCAACAGATAGGGGAACTTACCCCGATAAGCAGAACTGAAATGAAATACGGATGGTGCTCTTCCATAACAAACTGAAAGCATACCTGAATGACATCATCTGGCGCAGCGGCCTCAAGCCTACCATGTGGAACACATCAACAGGCCGGGCCTCCCCCTTTTGGGCGCCCTCTACTCGCCTGAATACCTTGCTGTGGCACATCGGCCCGAAGTCTGGGACAATCTCTCACCATATGGCTAATATCTCCACACTTGAAGCAACCCCTCTACTGACGTGGTTGTGGGGACTGTGTGGCACGGGTACTCTAAGATCCATGAACACCTGTATCACTTTGTGAAGCCTGAAGCGCAAAATGAACTGGCAGACCCACGAAGCCTCCATCATGTCGTACCCTGCCTCCAGAATGAGGGCCAGCAGATCTCTTCGGTCTATGAGGCCTCCTCGCCTCCCTGTACACTCTCTCTCTCTCTCCTGATCTCGTCTATCCTCTTACTCCCGGTCCACATGCCCTCTAACCGGCGAGCGATCCCTACCACCTGCTGAAACGAAACATCTAACTCCAACTGTCGAGCCATGTTGAACTGAATATCATGGCTGAGCCCTTCAATGAATCCACAGACTTGATCTCTAACTGTAGCGACCAAGGCAGGTGCATTTCTGACCAAATCGTTGAATCTAACAACATAATCTAATACTTACACGGTGCCCTGACGCGGCTGCTCAAACTCCGCGCGCCATGCATCCCGAAGTGATTGAGGTACAAACTCTCTCAAAACATCTCTGAAAACTAAACCCATGTAGGTGAAGCTGCACCGGCCGGCTACCCAACTCATATGCCCGCTACCACTGATAAGCCGCTCCCTTAAGCTGGAACGTAGTAATAGCAACCCCACTCGTCTCAACAATACCCATAGTATGGAGAATACAACGGAACTCCTCCAGGAAACCCTGTGCACAATCTGAAGTCGAACCACTGAATGTAGGAGGGTCACTCTTTCTTGAACCTTGCAAATCTAAGTTGCTCTCCCTCGGATGTTGCTGTCCTGACCATGGGCTGAACTGGAACCACAAATTGTGCCTCCATGATACGTGGGATCTGACCAACATGAACTCGCTGCTCTAGAATATGGTCTAGCTACGGCACGTACTCCTCATCGGCCTTTGCCTCTACCTCTAGCGATACCTGCTCCGGGAGCAACACCATCGATAACTGCAGCTCGTGTCCTCACCGTCAGTGAAAGACTGGAATGATAAAAGATCAAACTCCGAGATCAATAAGCTCGCACAATAGGAATGAAAGAAGTGTGATTGTCCTAATAGTTCCGTAGCCACTCAAAGATAAGTACAGACGTCTCCGTACCCATCCGCAAGACTCTACTAAACCTTATGACTCGTAGCACCTATAAACCTAGAGTCTGATACCAACTTGTCACGACCCAACTTTCCCTCCGTTTGGGTATCGTGATGGCACCTAGTCTTAGGGACTAGGTAAGCCTAACTCATACTGAAATACCACCATAATAAAGGAAATTTAACAGTCTTGAAGCTGAAACCTCTGCAAAATTTAAAATTCCCGAAACCGGTAGTACAAGTCATAAGCTCTACAGAATTTCGCTACAACTTCTAAATACAGCCGTATGGAAAAGTACAACAGTGTGAATATAAAATCGGAAAGTGACTCCAAGCCTGCGAATGCAGCAGCAACACTACTTTGAGTCTCCTTGGCAAGAATTCGCACAGATACTAGCGAACAATACCTGGATCTGCACAAAAAAATGTGCAGAAGTGTAGTATGAGCACACCACAGCAGTGCCCAGTAAGTATCAAGACTAACCTCGGTGGAGTAGTGACGAGGAATAGTCAAGACACCCACTGGTCTAATAAGCAGAACAAGTATAAGTATAGAAACAACCGAACATGATATCTATATAAAGACTAAGCGATATTGCTAACAATACAGTGACTACAACAAGGAAATAAAACATCAATTACTTAGCGGAACAGCATTAGGGAAACACGGAAAGGTAAGCGAGAATACAACCCAAATCCAAAATCACAAAATACAGACAAGTCATAACTCAACAACTCCGATAGTTTTCACCTTGAGTCTTAACCAACAAACGTCAATCAAATAGTCAAACCTTTAAGCGATAAAAATGCTTTCGAAATATACTTCATTCAAATAAATGTTCTTTTCAAAAAGAGTTCCTTCAAAATAAATGCTTTTTGAATATAATCTTTTCAAATAGATAAACTTCGCATATCACTCACTCTGTGACACCTCACCTTATAATCATACAATACGGGTCTCAATACTAGAACCCTAACACTTGGCATCCTGTGCCCTCATCATACCTCCTAATCATACTGACAACTCACGTGCCCAAAAGAGTCATTCTTACATGGAAGGCAAGGAACAAGGGTGTGCGTCTATACTCATAAATCTCAAAGAGCCTCCTACCCGGTAAGGGTGATTAACCATGTGTACGCTTGTGCAAGTGTCCTAACATAGTTCATATCAACTAGTAAGTATAAGGAATAGAACGGACAGCACCTATAATGTTTACACAGGGATAGGATCAATGAAACATCAGCTCAGAACGCAATGATTTTTAACAGGGGATCTCCCGGGATATCATCCCGTAGTCCCAAACGTAAATAATCGGGGATCTCTCAGTATCCTCAATATATGTGCTGGGGATCTCTCGGTATCGCATGGATCTCTAAGTATCCTCAATATATGCTGGGGATCTCTCGATATCCCGAGGATCTCTTAGTATGCTCAATATATGATGGGGATCTCTCGGTATCCCGAGGATCTCTTAGTATCATCAATATATGCTGGGGATCTCTCAGTATCTCGAGCTACTGTCCAAATGAATATATGTGTACAGCGGAATCTCCCGGCTGCAGTCCCTTAGTCCCTAAAGTAAATATGCAGGGGGATTTCCCGGGTGCAGTCCCGTAGTCCCAAAAGTAAATATGCAGCGCAACCAACAGAAACAACAGTCACAACACAACAGAAAGCTCATACATCACCACAATACATAAAACAACAACAATGAAAATAATACAAGGTAAGACAAGTAAATCAAGTTCAGGACTGTAAATCGCAAGGAAACGACAGAACCAGCCCACAAGGAATAACCACAAAAAAGAATGTTGGCATAAAGGGAACAGTTCAGCAAAGGGAAAACTAGTATGTAGCAATGATCCCATAATATACAAGTCAATAACAAGGAAATCAACACGAGTACAGTAGTCCCAAATAAAGGCAAGTCAACAAAGATATAGGTTATCTAAACCCCTTTTAAGATTGGAAAGTTATGAGGATATTCGACAATTCAATTAAGGAAAGAAGATCTTAGCTTCAATTAAGACTAAACAATTTCAGGAGGGATAATAATAATTCTCAAATAAGAAAAACAGCTATGAAAAGATAGCAAGATAATATGAGAGGCAAAATTCTTCAGTTAAATCAAAAACGAGTCAATTAGGCAATAAGAGTGAATCATGAAGCAATTTCCAATTAAGCATGTAGAGGCGAAACCACTAAATAGGAAACTTAGTCATATCAAGAATAACTTCATACATAGTGAATATAAGGACCTAAGAACCCTAAAAGGCCAATTTCCCACAAATAAGTCTGAGTACGCACTCGTAACCTCGCGTACACAAACTACAATCAACATAGAAGACTCAAATCCTAAGGGGAAGTCCCCCACACAAGGTTAGGCAAGATACTTTCCTCAAGGACGACAAATTGATACTCTAAAATGCACTTCTTGGGTGAAAAGACCTCCGGACGGCTCAAATCCAACCAAAATAACTTCAAGGCACAAATAAAACACATAAGAAACTATTCCGGATCATAAAGTCTCAATCTTTAATAAAATCCAAAAATTGGTCCAAAAGTCGACCCTCAGGCCCGCACCTCGGAACCCGACAAATTTTACAAAAACTGAATACCCATTCCGATGCGAGTTCAACCATACAAAATTTATCAAATTCCGATACCATTTTGTCCCTCAAATCATGATTTTTCATTTAGAAAACTTTCTTCCAAAAACCAACATTTTTCTCAACTCAAAACACAAATTAAATGATGAAAATGAAGATAAAATCATGGAATATGTTAGATTCTAGGTGAAGAACACTTACCCAATCGATTTGCTTGAAAACCCCAAAAGAATCTCCCAAATCCGAAGTTTAAAGCTCAAAATATGAAGAAATGGCCAAACCCTCGACTTATATGATTCTGCCAAGACTTTCGCATCTGCAGTCAAGAAACCGCATCTGCGGGACCGCATTTGCGAGAGAGAGTCCGCACCTGCGAACTTAGCTGACCAAGCCAGGGACCGCATCTGCGGATATACAGCCGCATCAGCGACACCGTAGAGGCGAAAAGGGGAATCGCAGGAGCGAGATTTCAACGCAGGTGCGATAGCTGGACCGCAGAAGCGGCCTTCGGACCTGCGTGCCAGCGTCCGCAGAAGCGAGCAAGCTCCCAAGCCTTCATGACCACAGAAGCAGCCAGGCTCATGCAGAAGCGTAGCCGCACCTGCGCTCCAAGGTCGCAGGTGCGAAAACACCAGAAATCAGACATGTTCAAAACCATGCAAAACATCCGAAACTCGTCCGAAACATGCCCAAGGCCCTCGAGACCCCGTCTAAACACACAAACAAGTTCTATAACCTCAAACGGACTCGCTCGCGGTCTCAAATCATATCAAACAACACCGAAAATGCAAATCGCACCATGAATTGAACTATGAACTTCCAAATTTTCCAACTCTAAAAACTCGTGCCGAGACCAATCAAATCAACCCGGAATGACGCCAAATTTTGCAAATAAGTCCCAAATGAAAAGACGGAGCTGTTCCAACTCTCGGAATCGCATTCCAACCTCGATAGCACAAAAGTCAACTATGGGTCAAACTTCTCCATTTTCCAAACTTCAACTTTTCCAACTTTCACTGATTTGCCTCAAATTACTCTACGGACCTCCAAATCCGGACGCGCGCCTAAGATCAAAATTACCATACGAAGTTGTTGAGATCACCCAAAATCTGTTCTGAAGCCGTTTACTCAAGAGTCCAATTCCGGTCAAATTCTCACCGCTCAAGCTTCCAAAACTAGAATCCTTCTTCCAATTCGACTCCGAATCATCCGTTAACTGAACTCAACCATGAACGCAAGTCGATACATATAATGTGAAGCTTTTCCAAACCTTACAGCGCTGAACAGAGCTTAAATTCTCAAAACGACTGGCTAGGTCGTTACACTTAACAAGGCTAACATTGAAAAAGACTTAGAGAAGTAGACCCCCAAAAGAAAACGAGCAAAGTGACTTCGAGAATTAGGACTAAAGTGGAAAATTTTGAACAAAGATGACAAAATGGAAAAGAGGCTTATCTGAGTGAAGCGGCTGGCTCCAATGATCATGACATGCATTTCGGATTAATCAGCCCAGACCATTCGCCTAATCATATTTCAATTCATGCTCCGTCTTCATACTTCAAAACCGGGATTTCCATAATCCAATCTCTCTTCAAAGTAACAATCCTCATTCAGCTTGTAGTGCCCTAAAGGGTTTTCACTAGCAACCTCTCTTATTTGTTCATCTCTCAACTCACCGTTGCCTTACGGTGCCCACGAGGGTTTTTACCAATAAGACACTCTCATTTTAATTTTCTCTCCGCTTTCCATCGCATCACCCTGCCCATGAGGGTTTTCACCAATAAGACTCTGTCATTTATTCATTTTTCCTTGTTCCCATGAACAAAACTGTTACCCATGATGTGAATCATACCTCTAGCTCGCTTGAATTGGCATTTTTCAAAGATTGATTGAAAGGTCTTTCTTTGGACCGTAGTGTAGGATTTTGGACGGGGTTAGAAAGAAAAGGCGGCATGCAAGCTCAAAAACAGTTTTAAATAACAGGGTTCAAAATTACAACTTTTGGAATCAGATCTTTCGCAACACCACAACTTCTGCCCCGGTTTCTTTGAGTCTGGGGAATTTTGGATTTTTATTTTGATGGGACCGAACCTTAGGGCTGCCTACATATCCTTAAAAGGAATCAGGTCGAACGTAGTTCAAGACATAGGAGTTGCTTTGTTTTTGTTACTTTTCTTTTGCTTTCTTTTTCTTTTTCTTTTTTTTTCTTTTCTTTCTTTTGCTTTACTTTTACCTTCTTCTCTTTGTTTCCTTTTTCTCTTTTCTCTTTTTTTTCTTTCTCTTTTTTTCTATTTCTGAGCTCTACTTCTAATTCCAAAAGAGGGGTATGAATGAAAATAAAAAGGCTCAAAAGGGGTAACAAAGGATAAAAGTGTTTAGGTAGCAGAATAAAATGCCTTCGTTATTCCAATCTTCGAAACGTGCCAAATACAAACAACACAATTGAAGACAAACCAAAGAAATCATACATAATATCTCTTGATTGAATCAAAATTGATAGCCATATCTACACATTTACCTTCTATATCTGTTAAATACAAAGCACCATTGGGAAACGCTCTCGTTACAATGAACGGCCCCTGCCAGTTTGGGGAAAACTTGCCTTTAGCTTCAGCCTGATGTGGAAGGATGCGTTTCAATACTTGCTGGCCCACTTCAAATTTTCGGGGACGCACCTTCTTGTTGTAGGCTCTTGCCATTCTCTTCTGATACAATTGACCATGACATACTGCCGCCAATCTTTTCTCATCAATCAGAATTAACTGCTCCAATCGGGTTTTGACCCACTCATCATCATCAAGTTCGGCTTCAGCAACAATTTGAAGGGATGGAATCTCGACTTCCGCGGGTATAACTGCTTCAGTCCCATATACCAGCAAATAAGGAGTTGCACCTACTGAAGTGCGAACAGTAGTGCGATAACCTAACAAAGCGAAAGGCAACTTTTTATGCCACTGCCTAGAACCTTGCACAATCTTTCGAAGTATCTTCTTTATGTTCTTGTTGGCCGCCTCAACAACTCCATTTGCCTTAGGGCGATACGGAGTGGAATTTCGATACATAATCTTGAACCGTTGGCATACCTCTTTCAGCAGATAGCTATTGAGATTAGCAGCATTATCTGTGATGATTACCTTAGGGATTCTGAACCGGTAAATACGGTTTGAATGAACAAAATCCACCACTGCCTTCTTGGTCACAGATTTGAAAGTTACATCTTCAACCCACTTGGTGAAATAAACGATGGCCACCAGAATGAACGTGTGCCCGTTCGATGCAGCTGGCTCAATTGGTCCAATGACATCCATGCCCCAAGCAACAAAGGGCCAAGGTGCAGACATTGTATGTAACTCAGATGGCGGAGAATGAATTAGATCATCGTGTACCTAGAATTGATGACATTTGCACACAAAGATGATTCAATCTCGTTCCATGGTGAGCCAATAATAACCTGCTCGAAGAATTTTCTTTGCCAAAACATATCCGGAACTATCCGCAAACGCAGACCCCTTTTAGCCCTCTTCACCTCCCCCCTGTGGGCTTGAATCCCAGACCAAACGTACCCAGATTTTCACGTAGAGACACTGGCTACACGATACCTTGTAAAAATGACACCTTACTGACAGACTTGCCCGTTCTTTACAAAATTAGCCCTTCAATAATTGAAAGATACTTTAAGGCTATCCCGGCAAGAATGGCTTAAGACATAATCGAAGATGGGTCGGCTTATTCTTTCGACCAAAGCCTAACTACACTTTATTTGGTTATTTTTTGCAAAATTGAGGCCGAACCTTATGTAGGTTGCCTATGTATCCCACATCCGTTGAGAATCAGACCTGCGTAGTTCGGCCAGTTTTGACATAATTGGAAAAACATGAATGACTCATTTTGAAATGACTCTTTTTCCCTTTCTTCTTTTTTTTAACCTTTTTTTTTGAAAAATTTCGGCAGAGTTTCGGGACATTTTCAAATACCAGGGTTTTTAAAACCGGGCTTTATTTCCTTCCTACATCACTCTTTATTTTTCTCTTGATTTTCTTTTCCTAGCCGGTCAACATGCAAGCCGAAACAAATAAATGTTCACATAGCACGTAAGATGCATCAAGATGGTCTGTTATTTTGGGTACACTTGTCCTAGACGGACCCAACCCCTATGTTGAATCCCAAATTCAAATGCATGTGATGCAAACAAACGTTCCTACTAAGGATCCGGCATGAGGTTATGTTATTCTAGGTTAAAACCTGGGGTTGTGTTCTAGACCTGGCTTACGCGAGCGGACAGCTCAAGCCGAGGTGGGGGCAACGTACCGGGAGCATGAAAGTCTGCCCGGCCTTATTTCTGACCCAAGCCTCGTTCTAATTGGTTTGACTTCTAACAGAAAGTGGGCCACGCGTACGTGTGCACCATATTTCAGAAGACTCAGAAGGGCAGCGTAAGAAGGCATTTTATACAGTTCAAATAATATCAAAAAGGTAAATAAACAGCAATTAGCACATTAAGCCCACAAAATACAGTAATACCAACAATAAATAAAGCCAAGTAAAAATCACAAAAACATGCTCGAATTATTGAACCCTGAACCAGAGATTCTGGGTTCTTCTCCCCAGCAGAGTCGCCAGAGCTGTCACGCCTCCTTTTTAGGGAGTTTTTCCAGTTAAAGTGACAATAATCGAAACAGGATTATTATTTCAGATTTAGAGTCGCCACTTGGGATAATTTATGGTGTCCCAAGTCACCGGTTTAAAAACCCGAATTGAGGAAGTTTGACTTTGTTTTAAAGTCCGCGAAACACAAAAATCCAGGTAAGGAATTTTGTCAACCCGGGAGAAGGTGTTAGACATTCTCGGATTTTGTGGTTTTAGCACGGTCGCTTTAATCATATTTGGCTTAATTAAATTATCTAATTACTTATTTTTAAACCTATGTGCATCTACCCCCTTAACCGCTTTTATTTGCTTAATTACTCTTAATTATGGAATTATCTTAAAAACGAGACACGCGTACGTGTACTCATTTCGTTTGGCGCGTCAAAAATCATGTCACGCGTACGTGTCCACAATTAATCACGCTTTATTAATATTAAGAAAGTTTGGTCGAAGTTGCGTGAACGCATACTTCGATTTGTTTTTAGAATCATAATTACGTCACGCGAACGTGTACACAATCATGATGATAGATTAAGTCACGCCTAAAGCAAGCTAACGTATTCACAGTCATTTTTCTAGTTTCACGCCTACTGAGGGGATCGTGAATTTATGGAAAGGGATGGAGCTATTTTAAACAATCATACGTCTTTTAAAAATGGGCCGACTCAATGACTTTCAACCAAAATTAATAACCCCAAAAGATGAGAAAGGCCAAAACGCTAAAAGCCCAGATTCTTTAACAAAAGCTGATCTCATTAGTTATAACAATCCAATTCCTCTTTTTTTAACAAAAATCAACCAAATGGCCCAAAGCCCTCTTACTTCTTATTAGCTAAAGCCCAAAAATCCTTTCATACTGATAAAAACTTCAAAATCCAAGCATCCATATCTGATGACCAAACATTGGTCAAGCTAAGTAATTAAAGGATTAAAACAACATTCTAAAATCAATATTCACAATTAATTTCCTATAGACACATGTTTAGATACGAATATAGGCATAAACAATATAGGGAAAAATTCTGGATATACAACGATTATCAAATATATAAGCAGATTAACAAGACATTTACCCAGACAGTTTTAGAAAAATCCTTAGAGCAATCACACTGTTTTGTTCTAGATTAGTATGCCCATAAATAAGCGAAGGAGGAAACAAGAAACATGTTGAACATCTGGACTTAAAATTAAAACTCATACAAGTTAAATACAACAGTAAGAGGAACATCACTTTCAGATACAAAGGAATTTACGTATAGGTAACTCAAATTTCATAATACCAAACAAAGAAAGAAAAGGAAAGCAGCTGGAAAGCACAATACGGATGAACAAATTGCACATGACTGTTTTCTCCAGCTCCATAATACACAATCTCTTCCAGACAAGCTATTTCATATCCAAATGTAATTCCAAGATTCAAAAGAGGTACCTGAATACAACAAATGAACAGAACAAAGATGGAGCTCTAAAATTAGCGAGTGACAGCACCAGACAGCAGAAAAATGGCTGAGGGAATATCTTAAACAAACCAGCAATTGAAACCAAAAGACGATGTACTCCAAAATCAAGAATCCAATTGATATTTAGGGCTAAGGAATGCAGGGTTTTCAGAGAGTTTTTAGGGTCTCTATTTTCGTGTGGCAATGAATGAAAAAGATCTTTTTATAGGAAATTCTAGGGCAACCCTAACCTGATTTTTTAATTCACTTTTTACCCTTCAAACTTTGTTATTTTACCTCTTGGACCCTAAAAAATAGCTGAGCTGTCTTCATTTCTTTGCATAAGAACCTCACCTTATCCTCTAGAAACTTCTTTTTTCCTAATAGAAAATATTCTTCAGGTTTAAATATCCAAAGTAACCCCTGACACCCCTGTATTTACTTCCCAAACTAGTACCAAACTGGGCCATCTGACCCAAAACTCAGGCCCAAACCACTGGGCTTTCTACTACCCAAGCCAGCAACACACATAATTTCAAACATATACGAAATGAATATCAAATGACAAACATGTAAATTTTAAATGCCAAAGTGATTGAACTGGCTATGATGCTAAAGAACTATAAGCTCAACTCATTAATTAACGAAACAGAAAACCTAATCAGAACAAAAATTAAACGAAAATATACAACAGAACAAAACAAAATCATATCAGTGGTTAAGAGAACACTGTTTTTCTTTTTTTTTTTTTTACAAAAGGTTAGAACAAACACAATCAACAAGATAAGATAGAAGGGACAAGAGAATACCCAAGAAGAAAGATGGACTGAAGTAACCTCTAAAGCCTTGGCCGAATTTCCTTGCAAATTTCGGAGTGAACAACAACCAACGTCAATTGATTGTTCTTTTCAAGAACACTCCATTGACGTAAGTTCTAGGTCATAACGACTAGCCATGAGCCAAGGAATCAGAAAAAGGGGGAAACAAATTAGGATATCTTTTTTCTTGACTTTTAGATCCGAAATTAGAAGGATTTGGTGGGGATTTAGGGGAAACTAGTGGTGGATTTGGAAAGAGAGGGGAATTGTGATTGCATGCTGACAATTCGGGCGAGTTTGGAGCGTCGCCGCTACCGTGAGGCGATTTCCGGCGGGCGGCGGCTGGTGGTGAGGGAAAAGAGATTGAGGGTGGATAGGGT
>NC_031989.1:104788747-104833910 GCF_001879085.1 Nicotiana attenuata | reverse complement strand
GGGGAATGGGGAGGGGTCTCTAGGTTTAGGGGTATGGTTAGGACAATTATATGTAAAGGGGTAGGCTAGTTCCAGTCCGTTAGATCAAGGGTGATCAACGGCTGGGATTGATTGTTACTGAAACGATGCCGTATTGGTTAATTTAGCGGTGCTGGACAGGGCAGGGGTTGGGCTGGTCGATTTTTGGGGGGGAAATTTGGGCTTCGAAACAGGTTTGGCCTAATTCGAGTCCAAACAGGCCTTCTTTCTTTTCTCTTCCTTGAATTGATTTAATTTCTTTTAATTTCCAATTTTAAATACTAATAAACTTAATTAAACCTAAATTAAGTCCTAAACGAAACCTAGCAATGTAAAATTGACTTAATTATCTATTTCTAATACTAAAATAATTAATTCATTTAAAACTAATGAAGGAAAGGTACTAATTTATAAAACTAAAGCTAAAATGTGGAATAATCTATATTTTGATTTTTGTCTATTAACGCAATGAATTAACAACTCAACCCTAAAAATGCAAATATCGACCTAAAAATGCAATGCATGAAACTTGAATTTTTTTTCGGGTATTTTCTATGCTTTTAAAATATAAAAAAAATGCAACTAAAATGAAAACAATTAAGCTGATATTCCTAAAAATTCTATAAAAAAATTGAAATAAACTAGAAAAATCTATTTTGATTTTGTAGGAGTATTTTGGTCGGGCAAAAATCACGTGCTCATAGTAGGCTTTGAATAAATGCAATCTCGTCCCTTTTTTATTTTTTATCACATTCTTCCTTTACCACTCCATAATTACTTGAACCACTTAATTATGACTTAATGACACATCACTCCATATTCACCCCTTTAGGGGAGTACTAAGAGTTGGAGCTACGACGACCTACCTATAGATGTTTTACCTCTTCAACTTTGGCGTCCTTTCACATCATCGATGACCTTTACTCGCCTTGCGGTAATCCTTCTATACCAAGGATAATAAAATTCCTTACTCACGAGGGTGACACTTAGTGTAACTGGCACATACAGTCCCTTAATCTTAACTTTGCTCACATTGCTTGTTTTAGGATGACCTTCAAAGGTTATTATTCTGTCGTCCATTCTATTATTACCGGAATGCAATATGAAACTCTCATGATGTCGATCATTATCAAATCACTCAACCCCTAATTCATGTTTAGTTTATCTTGATTACCACTAATTTTTATTACTCTAGGGTCTAACTTTTCCTACTGGTAGTCGCGTTGGAGTCGCGAACTTATTTCTCGAAATGAGGATATGAATTTATGGCCTATACTCCTTTGTTGTCTCAAGGTCTGTCACCTCTCGTCTTTTCCTTCACTTGACTATAGACTCAGTAATACTATCATTTTCATCATTTTTTTGATCTACCGTTGTCATCCATGTATCACATCTTAATCATAATGCTTTATTAACTCTCTTCTTATTTCCCTGCTAACATTTCTGTCTACCACTTTATTCTGAAAACTTCAACAAGACATTCTTTTGCTTTTAGCTCCCCTTGCTCCATCCACTAGCTCTTCGGGTTGTCTAACATTCTCTCTCTACTAGGGACGGGAATTACACTAAGATAATATTTATCCCTTCCAGGCTTTCAGTGCCTATCTTTGTAGTACTCATATTTAGATGTACTATATTATAGTGCACCATTTGGGTGTCTCACAAGGAGATCTATTAGCACATTTGCAATATCCTTCGGAAATGTCAACTAACGCAAACAATCCATGCATCATTTTGGGTCACTCTAGCCCCAGCCGGATCCTAATATCCGTCCTTCTCTTATACTACTTTTGTTAGCCCTATAGGGCATAAATGAGATGGGTGTGGCTAATTGTACATACCTCTGTTATTGTTGAAGGTAACTCAAAATGCTTATATTTCTCTGCTTGAATTGTAAATATTGTTAATCTCCATTAACTTGGTAGCTCATACCCTTCTTCACCTTGCTTCTTTTACTTGCTGAAACTTGTGTCTACCTTCCGATTTTCTTATTTCTTTTTACAGTAAGAGTGGATAGACATTCTTGCCTTAAGGATCCTTATCAAGAAACTTACACATCTCAGTACACACATGATCTGCTGAATACCTCATATTTATCCATCATAAGCATGATGAACAAATTGAGTTCCTCTGACTCAACTCTTCCGCAGCTATATCTCTTACCAACCGTCTTTCCGGATGTAGGCATCATCGTATTATGAATAAGATAGAGTTAGGAAATTGAGTTCTTACAACTGAGCTCTACCACACGATCTAGAGTAAGAAGAAAGAGTGACAGTCCTAAATGCACTGTAGCCTCCTGCTTATAAGTGTGGTGCACAACACACCCATAAACAAGACTCTACTAGACATGGTAGACTCCCTAGGATAGAAATGCTCTGATACCACTTTTGTCACGACCCAAACCGATGGGCCGCAACAGGCACCCGATACCTTACTCAACCGAGTACCTACATAACGTATCTTTTGTATCATACTATCATAGGTAAATGAGCCAGAGAGGTTGTTGTGAGATAAGTAGAATAAAACAGGGGATTGTACTTGACATAGAATGACCCAACCTAATATAAAAACTTACATACGTGACATACGGGCCTATAAGGCCAACATGATCATTTATAAACTCAAAACATAGACCGACAAGGCCATACAAGCATCTGTATACACGACATCTGTCTACAAGCCTCTAAGAGTACATAAGTATCACAAAGGTCGGGACTGGGCCCCGCCATACCAACCAATACATGTCCTAATTACACTGACCAAATAAGCAACTCCGGAGCAAATGGAGCGCACCAACACCTTCCGCTGAGCTGATAGCCTACTTGGAGGACTCTCAACCTGTCTATCGGAAACTGCGGGCATGAAACGCAGCATCTCTAGGAAAAAATAACGTCAGTACAAATAATGTACCGAGTATGTAAGGAATGAAAATCAGTAAACAATAGACATGAGAGAATCATGGAGTAAAAGACTTAACATGTATATCTGAATAGCTCTATGAATTATTTAATATAACAATGTCATGCATATGCATATAAATGTCATGCCATGCATGGGTATATGCGTTCATAACATCATCAAGCCTCTGAGAGCATCCCATCATCTCGGCCACTATGGGCAAATCATCAACGTATACCAGCTGACCAGGTGGTGGTGCGTATATAACGTCGTAACCTTTTTCCATATATATATACACACATATATATGCGTATATAACGCCATCTAGTCATCGGTCAATGTACATGTATAAATAAATGCAATGCATGTGAAGTACGATAATAAAATCTCTCGGAACGTCATAAGACCATTATACCTCTGATTAGTATCATGAAACAAACTTTATCAACTTGCGTATTTTTTGAGACCCATGAATAGATGAAAGAATAATAGGACACATGGAGAATCAAGAACATAGGCACTTCTAGTACTTAAATGAATAGAGTCATTTATAGAAATTGTACATTTGCTCGTTTTGTTTGTATCGTAGAGATCATGCCAGAAAGAAAGAAGGGATAGCCTTAACATAGCCGAGCTAATTCTCTTTGACAATTCCTCTAACACACGTCTTTTGCGAAGAACACATAATGGCGGATCAAAGTAGGAAAAAATTTGTATGATATTCCTGAGAAAGATTATACCGTGCTCCCTCCGAATTGCGTCACACATTGTTGTAGCGTTAAGAAATTCATATGAATTCATTTGTTGAGAATTCCTCCGTTAGAGTATCCAACTTTGCTGGTCTTTGCAACCGATGTTATCAAGTAAGAATCCATAGAAGCAAATAAGATTGTATGCATCTTTTTCTCAATCATTTCTTTTCTAAGCCATTTGTTTAAACTTCTTGGAAAATTTTGTGTCCTTACGTGACAATGGATTAAAGTAACTTTAGCTCCTTATACATGAGTTTGGATAACGTTATTAGTCTTCTCTAATACACATTCCCAAATAAGACACCAACTAAGGTAGTTATCCAAAAGACCCTTACGTGGCAACTTAAGTCTTTTAACTCATCATGCATATTTGTGCCACTTGGCTTGGCTTAATGCTATGTGGCAGCTCAAAAAATATCCTTATCCACATAATTAAGAATTATCTCAAATTACTTAAAATACTATTCACTTTTAACATACCTTATACACCATACTATCATGATCATATGGTGCCTTGTATGGCACTAGTCCATAAATACTGCGTATTTTAGTTCGGGCCATATTTTATCCCGACATGTCAAATTTTGACGAAAATTCATTTTCTTTGATTTGCTTCCCTTCTCACCTTCACGAATTTACTCATCATTTGTTTGAAATAGCATAATGCTTACAATCTCAAAATAATCTCATTCCCGGACTTACGTCGATAACTTACGACGAAACTTTAATGTACGAAAATACGAAATGTAACATCTCATTTTCGAACTTATATCAATTTACTTATGGCGTACTTCTACGTACTAAAACATGGGGTATAACAATAAACATGGAGAAAAATGGTCTGAAATCAATCCGAGACACGTCCGAGCCCCTCCGACCCCATTCAAATATACCAACAAGTTTCAAAATATAACACGGACCTACTCGAGGCTTCAAATCACACAAAATAATATCAAAACGACAAATCGCACCTCGAATCAAACTTGACGAACTTTTGAACTTTCAACTTCCAAAACTCGTGCCGAACCATATCAAATCAACTCGGAATGACCTCAAATTTTGCACACAAATTCCAAATGACATAACGAACCTATTCCAACTCCCGGAAAAATAATTCAAACCCGATATCATCAAAGTCAACTCTCAGCCAAACTTATGAACATTCCAAACCTTCAAATTTCCAACTTTTGCCAAATAGTGCCGAATCCAAATGCAAATCTCGGCATACGCCCGAGTCGAAAATCACTATCCGGACCTAACGGAACCATCAAAATTCCGTTCCGATGTTAAATACAAAAAAGTCAAACTTGGTCAACTCTTCCAACTTAAAGCTTCCTAGTTGAGAATCATTCTTCCAAATCAATCATGAACACCAAAACCGACGATTCACACAAGTCATAATACATCATATGAAGCTACTCAAGACTTCAAACAGCAGAACGGAATGCAAATGCTCAAAATGATTGGTCCGGTCGATACAGATATCATGTCCCAATTATCTTACTACCCTCGTGTCGATCTGTACACACTTTATGACCACTTTAAAAATCCTTATTACACATGTAATTGGTCATAATTAAGGTTAAAATATATGGGCCTTTACAAGTCAAGTTTGATTTACATTGTTAGAACTTCATGAGATTGATTCTATAGATAAAAAAGGTATTCACGCTTGGTGTAAGCACCACATTACTTTAATATCGTTAAATGTTAAACTGGGATTGAAATATATATTAGCCAATTATGATTCTTAAAAGATAAAAGTACGTCGATACATATACATGTATACTATCGAGTGATTTGGCATAAATGCATACATAGTTACCTTAAATTCGTTATTTTATTCATGTTTTGATTTCTTCCTATTCCAAAACCATCTGGGATACCAAACCGGTTTTCTAGGTCTGCGCTCTTGATACTTTCTTTATTGAGAAATTTGTTTATGTGACTAATAAATAAGATATACTCCCTCCGTTTCAATTTATTTGAACCTATTTTACTGGGCAAGGAGTGTATTGGGAAAAATTGAGTTTACATATAAAGATGACATGTCATGACACGTGGATCGATCGAGGAATTATGATTAGCAAAGAGGTACGAGTTGCAACAGGTACGAGTAGAGGCACGAGCAGCTATGCAGAAGATTCAGCGCCCGTACCTATTTAAGTCCAAGAATTAAAGAGAATGAACCTGACAGTACAAAGGAGTACAGATACAGTACTTAATGAGCCTTTAATATTAAAAACGTTAGAGAATCTGTATTAAATATAATAATTATATAACGTAGCATTTAATGCCTTTAAATTGCCCATAATAGCCTTATTATGACAAAGGCAAAACGCATATCTCTCAAATAGCTATAAAAGGGAGATAACTGATCAATGGTAAGGACACAAAACACTATCAGAATATACTTTGGTTTACTTATTCCTCTCTTGATTATATTCTTCCTATCCAAATTGCTTTCTTTTATACATTCTTTCGATTATCAGTAACCCGCGTTCTTCTAAATTATAAGCTTTAATCGAAATTCTATTTTTTGGTTAAATAAATTGGTTCCGTTACCGAGAATCTGATAATCTATTTTTTCTCAACCTTGTCTATTTCGTTACATCAACGGTCATGTCAAATGTTAACGATAACACCCAGGGAAACCAAGGAAACCATCAACTCCAAGGGGACCCACAAGATGTTCACACTCTGATTCTTTCTCCACAAAGCTTGCCTCGACGGTCTCGAGAAGGAACTCCTGATGGATCTCATTCAAATGCAAATACTCAATTTAACAACGATGAAGCTATCAATGAAGCCTTGCAGAAGTCGATCGCTCAACAGGTCAATAAAGCTCTTGAAGCTTTTGCCAGCCAATTACCTGCTGCACCATCAACACCAGTTCTAAATACCAACACTTTGGAAAACCCTCGTTTTGGGCTTGTTAAATCTGGCAGTGGTGGAATCCCCAGTGAATCACGAGACGGAGAACCAGGTAACATAGTTAATCCCGATTTACAAAGTTTAGTTCTAACATTGCAGAAACAGCTTAAGGAGCAAAGTGACCACATAGAGCAAATACCTGGGGTGCCCCCCGTGATCAAAGGGATAGATGTGGATAAATATTCGCAATAACCCTGGAAGCCAAGTGCTGCTCCCCTCCCAATTCCAAAGAAATTTAAAATGCCTGATATTCCAAAATATGATGGAACAACTGATCCACGAGACCACGTGACTACATCCACAACAGGCGTCAAAGGCAATGACTTGACCAAATAGGAGATTGAATCTGTATTGGTCAAGAAATTCGGTGAAGCACTCACTAAGGGTGCATTAACATGGTATTCTCCTTTACCTGAAAATTCTATAAATTCTTTTGCTGAGCTTGCAGATTCTTTTGTCAAAGCACACTCGGGAGCTCAGAAAGTTGAAAAAAGAATGGAGGATATTTTCAAAATCAAGCAAGGGGATTCAGAATTGCTCAGAGAGTTTGTAGACAGATTCCAACGGGAAAGAATGACGTTACCACGCGTACCTGACAATTGGGCAGTTATAGCATTCACAAGTAACTTGAATGAAAAAAGCTTAGAAGCTACGAGGCGACTCAAGGAGAGTCTTCGTGAATTCCCAGCAACGACATGGAATGACGTTTATAACAGGTATAGCACAAAGCTGAGGATTAAAGAAGATACTATTTCACGACATCAAAAAGAAGAAAAGGTAAGTTCGAGACGGGCAGAAACCGAAAAAAGGTCCGGTAAAAATAGGTACGAGCCATACATGGGACCTGCGGGAAAAGACTCACAGTCAAAGCAGGATAATCAGAGGTACGATCACAGATCAAGGAATAGAGAGTCGGGCTCATCTTCAAGATTTGGGAATAATCGAAGCACACTTGAGTCACGAGATGATGATAGAAATTAAAGGCGAGGTTTGGTGGTTATAATTTCAATGTGAGCACTGCTGAACTCGTGGCTGTCTTGAGAAGCATGGGAGATAACGTGCGATGGCCAAAGGAGATGAGATCGAATCCAAACAGGCGAAACCCTGATCATTGGTGCGAATTTCATTATGATCATGGGCATAAAACGGCAGACTGTAGGTTCTTGCAAAGTGAAGTTGATCATTTATTAAAGCAGGGGTATCTCACCGAGTTGTTCAGTGAGAAAGGTAAACAAGCATACATGAAGAATAGGCAGGAGCCCCCCAAACCACCTTCACCCAAAAGAACCGTCAATGTTATCAACGGAGGAGAAGAAATCAATGGTGTGACGTATACCGCAGCTAATAAGATTTCCAAAGTAACGATTACCCACGGGAAGCGGTTGTGGCATGTTTTAGAAGAAGAAAATATTACATTCGATGATAGGGATGCGGATGGCTTATTAACTCCACATAACGATGCACTGGTAATATCTTTACTTATACATGACACTAATGTGAAACGAGTTTTGATTGATCCAGGAAGTTCCGTGAATATTATTTTGTTACGAGTACTACACGAGATGCAAGCAGAGGATAAATTGGTACCAAAAACGCATACTTTGTCAGGATTTGACAATTCCAGTGTTGTGACGAAAGGAGAAGTGATGCTTACTACATTCGCAGAAGGCGTTGTCAAAGATACAAAGTTTCAAGTAGTGGAGATGGAAATGGCTTACAACATAATTCTTGGGGGGCCATGGATCCACGATATGGATGTTGTTCCATCAACCTTGCATCAAGTCATTAAATTTCCAGCGCCATGGGGAATATGTCAAATCCGTGGAGACCAACAGACATCCAGGAGCATCAATTCCGTGGCAGGTTCAAGTGCGAGAAATGAAGAAAAATAACAATTACAGAATCCAGTTGAGGAAATCATAACATCAACCTCAACTGAACAAGGGCGAACAGATGTGGATTCAAGGCCCGATTCCATTCAAGAACCAGAATAAAATGAATACATCAAAACAATGATAGAAGAGCTGGAGGCTGTAGTATTGTTTATACACTGGCCAGACAGAAAAGTTTACATAAGAGCCAATCTCAGCCCGGATATGAAGCGTAAGTTGATTGAATTTTTAAAAGCTAACGCAGATTGTTTTGCTTGGTCCCATTCTGATATGCCAGGTATACCACCGGAGGTAATGACTCACAAGTTAAATGAAGACCCATCTCATCCACCTATCAAACAAAAGAAAAGAAAGCAAGGAACTTTCAAAAATCAGGTGATCCAAGATGAGGTGCAAAAATTATTAAAGAATGAATCTATTCGCGAGTTAAAGTATCCTAATTGGTTAGCCAACACCGTTGTGGTACCTAAAAAGAACGGTAAATAGCGAGTTTGTGTAGACTATACAGATCTTAACAAAGCCTGTCCTAAAGATTCGTTCCCATTACCTCATATAGATCAACTAATTGATGCTACTGCAGGGCATGAGTTGTTAAGTTTTTTAGATGCATACTCAGGATACAACCAAATCAAGATGGATCCCGCAGATGAAGAAAAAACTTCGTTTATAACAGACAAGGGGACTTACTGTTACAAAGTAATGCCTTTTGGTCTTAAAAATGAAGGTGCAACGTACCAAAGACTGGTAACCAAAATGTTCCAGGAACATTTGGGAAAAACTATGGAAGTCTATATAGATGATATGCTCGTTAAAACTCAGCATTTAGGAGATCATATATCGCATCTGTCTGAAACGTTTAAAATTCTGCGAAAATTTAATATGAAATTGAATCCTAAAAAATGTGCATTCAGTGTTGCATCAGGTAAGTTTTTAGGTTTTCTTGTTTCTAATCGTAGTATTGAAGTAAATCCCGCGCAGATTAAGGCCATAGAAGAAATTCCTGACATACTTACAAGTAAAAAAGAAGTGCAGAGGCTAACGGGAAGAATTGCAGCCTTGGGGAGATTCATTTCTAAATCATCGGAAAAGTGTTTAAATTCTTTTCAGCTCTTAAAAAGCAAGATCATTTTGAATGGAACGAGGAATGTCAACAGGCACTCAAAAATTTGAAGACATATTTATCAAATCCGCCGTTGCTCGCAAAACCAAAGGATGGTGGGAAATTACTCATTTATCTTGCTGTTTCAGAAGTAGCTGTAAGTGTTGTTTTAGTCCGTGAGGACCAAGGTAAGCAATCTCCGATCTATTATGTCAGCAAATCTTTATTAGATGCGGAGACGCGGTATCCTCAACTAGAAAAGCTTGCACTTGCATTAGTCATGGCGTCTAGAAAATTAAGACCTTATTTTCAATGTCATCCTATTGCTGTAGTAACTGCTTATCCATTACGCAGTATTTTACATAAGCATGAGTTATCGGGAAGGTTAGCTAAATGGGCTATAGAGTTAAGCGAATATGATATCACATACCAACCTAGAACTGCTATAAAATCTCAAGTATTAGCTGATTTCGTGGCTGATTTTAGCCAAGGGATGCAATTAGAAGCAGATAAAGAATTACAGCTGTTCAATGGAGCTAACCCAGGAACTTGGACTTTATTCACTGATGGTTCATCTAATGTAAAAGGTGCAGGTTTAGGGATTGTTTTGGTACCACCTACGGGTGAAACCATTCGACAAGCTATTAAATGCCATTCTATAACTAATAATGAAGCAGAGTATGAAGCTATAGTTGCAGGTTTAGAACTGGCACGAGAACTCGGCATTAATCAAATTATAATCAAAAGCGATTCGCAGCTCGTGGTTAACCAGATGCTGGGGACTTATACAGCCAGGGAAGCACGAATGCAACAATATTTAGAGAAGGTACGGGAGCTGGTAAAGCAATTCTAGACTTGGAAAGTTATGCAAATACCAAGGGATAAAAATGTTGAAGCGGACGCCCTAGCTAATCTCGCGTCTGCGGCAGATGTGGCGAGCGATGCAAATGCTTCGGTTATTCATTTATTTCATTCAGTTCTTGACCCTGATAAGAATGAGGTAAATTTTAATAACTTAACTTGGGATTAGAGAAACGAGATTGTTGCTTTTTTGCAGTATGGTACCGTCCTGATGATAGAAAAAAGCTCATGCGCTTCGAAAAAAGGCTACTCGGTACTGCTTAAAGCAAGGCAATCTATATCGTAAAATGTTCGGTGGTCCCTTAGCCAGATGCCTCGGANATCTCACGAACTACAGGAATCAAAACTTCTGTAATCTGAGTGGGAAAGATATCAGCACGATCTAAACCAGAGACTTGATTCCTGAGAGATTCTCTGTCATGATAAAGAGATAGTTCCGAAGGAACTATCTCCTCTACTGTAGGCTCACGAAGAGGTTCAGAAGGTTCTTTACCTCTTGAAGAAGATCTTTGTGAAAGTGAACCCCTAGTTCTAGAAGAAGGACCAGAACTAGGAGAAGGAACAGAAGAGCTGCGCGCAGATGAAGATCCTAAATTACGGAGCCTACCTCCTCTTCTGCTCCTACTGGGAACGTTAGGGAAGTTATCAACTATGGAGACTTT
Source organism: Nicotiana attenuata (assembly GCF_001879085.1). Lineage (NCBI taxonomy): Eukaryota > Viridiplantae > Streptophyta > Magnoliopsida > Solanales > Solanaceae > Nicotiana > Nicotiana attenuata. Next base: position 104,822,791 of record NC_031989.1, on the reverse strand, counting down.
ACTAGGGTTAGGGTTTGACGAAGACATGATGATACGAGGAAGAAGCAAACAAAGATTTGAGAAATTAAATGTTCAGAAGACTTTATGTGGTAAAGACAAAGAAAGAAGTTATATTTATACTAAGAAGCAACCGTCAAAGGAAAAGGTGTAATGATGGAAGGGTCATAATGACAACTGTCACTTCGTATACAGTGAAATCATTAAAAAGCCTTAAAAAGTGTTGTAGAATTGCAGAACCAATGAAAATATAACACGTGTCAAGAACATTAATTAGAAGTGACAATTGGAGAGTCGATTCTGTCATAGCATTAATGGTGACAAAAATTCTTGCTTTAAAAGAAATTCCACTTCCCAAATATTCAATCGATGAATAAATGGCAAGTGGAGGGACTATCTATATTGGAAAAAATTGAGTTTACATATAAAGATGACATGTCATGACACGTGGATCGATCGAGGAATTATGATTAGCAAAGAGGTACGAGTTGCAACAGGCACGAGCAGAGGCATGAAAAGAGGCACGAGCAGCTATGCGGAAGATTCAGCGCCCGCACCTATTTAAGTCCAAGAACTAAAGAGGATGAACCTGACAGTACAAAGGAGTACAGATACAGTACTTAATGAGCTTTTAATATTAAAAACGTTAGAGAATCTGTATTAAATATAATGATTATGTAACGTAGCATTTAATACCTTTAAAATTGCCCATAATAGCCTTATTATGACAAAGGCAAAACGCATATCTCTCAAATAGCTATAAAAGGGACATAACTGATCAATGGTAAGGACACGAAACACTATCTGAATATACTTTGGTTTGCTTGTTTCTCTCTTGATTATATTCTTGCTATCCAAATTGCTTTCTTTTATACATTCTTTCGATTATCAGTAACCCACGTTCTTCTAAATTATAAGCTTTAATCGAAATTCCATTTTTTTGGTTAAACAAGGAGTTTAAGAAAAAAATGAAAACTTTTGGAATTTGTGATCCTAAACAAGTCAAAAAGGGCCCCAGAGTATTTGTGTGATTGTAAAAGTTTCTCATTAAGGGTATAATGTAAGTTTAAGTTAAATTATTATCAAATTTAGAAAGGGTTCATTCTTTTTAGAACGAATAAAAAAAGAAATAGATTTATATAAATTGAAACAGATGGACTAGTAGAGCGAGTAGTCGCAATTTTAAATTGAAACAGATGGACTAGTAGAGCGAGTAGTCGCAATTTTAATGTATTAGTTTCCTTTCAAAAGGTCTACCTAAAGGAGCGGGCCGGTAAGGGGCATTAAATAGTCAAATATGACATACGCATACGCCACCAACATGAAATTTATACCAATAGTCTTTCATCAAAATAAGTAAAGGACAGAAAAGGGCATTTCAGAAATCTCGACTTTTTTTTTTTAATTGTGGTTTCCGGGCATTGTTTTGCGAACCCGACTAGTTGTATTCATCGGGACCCGCTGTTTCAATGCGTGCACCACAATTAGTTTCACGGACCCTAAAGACGCGGCCGATTTGTAATACCTCCAATAGCCCTGCGGGACTCGAACTGACGACCTGAAGGACTTTGTCCTTAAGCGTTTACCAGTTGAGCTGCCCCTCAGGTTAGAAATCTCGACTTCAAAAAGGAAACTTTTTTACCCACCAAAACATACCAAAAAATGGCACAATATAATACTTAACCATAGTTAATACGTTAGTATATGTGTTAGGTGGGTTGACCAGTCTGGGTTGGTGGGCGTTGCCTGTTTGCCCGTCCCCTTTCTCTCTTCTTTCCTTCATTCATCACTCCCTTTCAGCTCCTCCATATATTGCTCTCCCCTCTCATTTTAATTTCCTCAGCAAGTCTCTCCAAACCTAACCAAATTCACCAGCCAAAAAACTCTCTGTTCTAAACCAAAAGCTTTTACTTTGTCATTCTTTTTTCCCTCGTTTTCATCGCCTTCTCTCCAGTTTTGTCGCCGGTTGAATCATCAGAGTTAATCTCATCAACTGGGTAATTAACGCTTGCCCAGTTGAGCAAAATTCACATAGAGTTCAAATTTTCCACTTTCAGTTTGAATTCTTGATTACATAGAAAAAATGGAGTCTACATCAGAGAAACTTTCTCCTTTTGATTTTATGGCGGCGATCTTTAAAGGTGGAAAGATATTCGATCAACTGAACTCATCATCAGATTCTGGCGACTCAAGTTCTCCTGCTTCGTTGGCAGCTCTGCTGATGGAGAACAAAGATTTGATGATGATATTGACAACCTCGGTTGCTGTCTTGATCGGATGTGCAGTTGTCTTGATGTGGCGGCGCTCCTCAACTTCTGCTAAGAAGGTGGTAGAGCCGCCCAAGTTGGTGGTTCCTAAGTCGGTTATTGAACCTGAAGAAATTGATGATGGCAAGAAGAAAGTTACCATCTTTTTTGGTACCCAGACTGGTACTGCTGAAGGCTTTGCTAAGGTTTGTCATTAACTAAAATCTTTACAGATTTAAAAGCTGTTCCATGATTATTTATTGGAACACTTATATATTCTCTCCATCCTAATTTAAACACCTGGACATTTTGAAAGGTGTGATCTAAGACAAGTCATATTCATTTGGGTGGCGATAAGTAAATTAGGAAGTTTAAATAATCATTTCGAAATATAGTCATTCTTACCAAATTGGGAAATTTGGATTATTATAGACATTTACATTTCATTTGCAATCCTGCTGTTGGAGGCCACAATTATCTGATAGTGTAAAAAACAATAGAAGTTAAAGTTATAAATGTTATTTGTGGATTTGGTGGTCATGATTTTTGAGTTGTAAAATCTGTCAAAAGGAGTAATCATATTCCATAAAGTGAAAGTGTAAAAAGTTTCCGACTTTTAAACATGTGAATTGACAAAAAGTGGTGTACGAGCATATGAGGAAGGGTAATTTTGTCATCTTAGCAGATGATTTGCAAATAAAGGTGACTTTTGTGGTGTTGTTGATCGTCGTGAAGACTACTAAGTGATTTTAATGGATTTGTACAGGCACTTGCCGAGGAAGCCAAGGCCAGATATGATAAGGCTACCTTTAAAGTGATTGATATGGTGAGTTCTTTTTTCTGATATGTTTTCTCTGTAAGTGTGATATATAAAGTGAAGCTATTGATTATGAGAATAATGATTCACTGTTTCTGATTGCTTAAATATCAATTCTAGGATGATTATGCGGCTGATGATGATGACTATGAAGAGAAATTGAAGAAAGAAACATTGGCATTCTTTTTCTTGGCCACGTACGTTGGAAATTTTCGAATTTGAATAATTACATGCGCAATGATCTATTTGTATTTGCTATATATGAAAACTTGCATATATGCAAATGATGTTACTAACTTGGTTAATGGTTGGTTGGTTATAGATATGGAGATGGTGAGCCAACTGATAATGCTGCCAGATTCTATAAATGGTTTGTAGAGGTAAATGTAATAGATTGATCAAGTAATCTATCATTTTGTGCGTTTATGTTCGTTGCATCTCAGCTTAATTGTTGTACTGTTATTTTCTGAAGGGAAAAGAGAGGGGTGACTACTTTAAAAATCTTCAGTATGGAGTATTTGGCCTTGGTAACAGACAATACGAGCATTTCAACAAGGTCTGAGAATAATTATATTGTTCTTGCACTGATTCCTGTTCCTATATTCCCAAAATACATTGGGGAAAAAACTAATATGTCAGCTTTTTGCTAACATGTTCTTCTTTGTTCTCTTTATTGGTTGACAGATTGCAAAAGTGGTGGATGACCTTCTTGCTGAGCAAGGTAGCATTCTCTTTTGATTACGAATTTTTGTTATGAATATGAAATATTTGATAACTGTTCTCTAGATGGATATCATTCACATGACGCTGTGCTGTATAATTAGAACAGTAACTTTGAGTCGTTTAGTTTCAGCTTAGTGTTAAATCACTTGCAGTAGAGCATGCTATTCACTCAATCTTAGTTTGAGTATTTTAATTGTAGAAGGGCTGTTTATTAAAATAGCATGGTTAATAGAAGGACCTCTTTAAGTTCAGAAATTGAAGTGTGGTGTAGAGGAAACCTATCGCATTGGGTTCTAGAATAATAGCTTGGTTCTCCTTTCTTACATGTGTTTGTATCAACTACAGGTGGCCAGAGGCTTGTTCCTGTGGGTCTTGGAGATGATGACCAATGCATTGAAGATGATTTTGCTGCATGGTATGTTACAATAACTTATGCTACTATGAAAGTAGTTCCCTTTTTGTATTCTCAATATTTGTATGCTCATACCAAAAGCCTAAATTATGTGAATGCTTTAGGCGTGAATTAGTGTGGCCTGAATTGGATAAGTTTCTTCTGGATGGGGATGATGCAACTGCTGCAACTCCATATACCGCTGCAGTTTTGGAATATAGGGTTGTTATCCATGAAAAGCCTGACAACGACTTGAGTAACACAAATGGTCATGCAAATGGACATGCGGTCATTGATGCTCAACATCCCTGCATGTAAGAAGCTAACATCTCGCTCTTCCTACTTTCAACATCTTTGGATTTCAAATTCTGTATTATTCTCTCTTCAGTTCTAATCTTGCCTCTATGTACCTCTGTGTCTGCAGAGCTAATGTTGCTGTGAAGAAGGAGCTTCATACTCCTGCTTCTGATCGTTCTTGCACTCATCTAGAGTTTGACATTTCTGGAACTGGAGTTGTGTAAGTCATCTGTTAAGTCATTCAACATTTGATGCTTTTTTTATTCTTCGCTCAAGAACTCTCTCTCTCTCTCTCTCTCTCTCTATATATATATATATATATATATATATATATATATATATATAAAAGTATATATAATACACTTAGTGAATATAATACACTATACTATCTCTCTCTCTCTCTCTCTCTCTCTCTCTCTCTCTATATATATATATATATATATATATATATATATATATATATATATATTGCATGTGGTTATTTGAAGCCAAGTGATAGTGCTGTCATTGAAATTGGTTGTGGTCATGTTCTCTAAAATAGTTCTTGTGTTTCTCAGTTATGAAACTGGTGATCATGTCGGTGTGTACTGTGAAAATTTGATTGAGACCGTAGAGGAAGCTGAAAGGTTACTAAACATATCACCCGACACTTTCTTTTCCATTCACACTGATAAAGAAGATGGCACACCACTGGGCGGAAGCTCATTGACGTCTCCCTTCCCTCCTTGCACTTTAAGAACAGCATTGACTCGGTATGCTGATCTTTTGAGTTCTCCTAAAAAGGTAACTTGTCTTCTGATCTTGAATTTCCTTGTCTTCTTCTGTGGGCTATGAAGTACTCATGCTTAATTGCATATCTTGCAGTCTGCTTTACTTGCTTTAGCGGCATGTGCTTCTGATCCAAATGAAGCTGATCGATTGAGAAATCTTGCATCACCGGCTGGAAAGGTATGGACTTGTTGCATTGTACTTTGACTTAGTAGAGCTTAGATTCATTATTCTCATGTCTCTGTGTAACTTACTTCTTCAGGAAGAATATGCTCAGTGGATAGTTGCAAGTCAGAGAAGCCTTCTTGAAGTCATGGCTGAATTTCCTTCAGCCAAGCCTTCACTTGGGGTTTTCTTTGCTTCTGTTGCTCCTCGCCTACAACCGAGATTCTACTCTATCTCATCATCTCCTAGGTTAGTAACATTTTGCAGTTCTTTCAAATTTTGAAAGTAAAATGTTGGAGGGCTTGTTCAATATATCTTGGAAGGGCACAATGTAGGATGGGAATGACATGAATTAACCATAAAGGCTAAACTTTTAACATTTCCTTATCAAAAAAGAATGGCTAACCTTTTAACATTAGTATCCAATAATGGGCAACAAAAATGAGGATGTAAGACATTGTTTTAGAGATTTTCGTTGGAGAATTATGTTCGTATTTTCTTGGAGGTAGGTTTTCCTTTCTTCGTTGAACGTAGTACGAGGTACTTTCGGCAATGTCAGACATACTGTTGCCTGACTATAACACACCCTCCTGATGTTTTTTCTTCCATTTTCTGTTATTTTTGTACTACCTTCTGGAAATGAAAGATTGCTTCTACTTCCTTCCGTCTATTTGATTTGACAATTCAGGGAACATAACCTTATGATCTACATTTACTTGCAGGATGGCGCCATCTAGAATTCATGTTACTTGTGCACTGGTTTATGACAAAATGCCATCTGGACGAGTTCATAAGGGTGTCTGCTCAACATGGATGAAGGTATTTACTAAATGAAGTTTGAACTTTTCTGACACATTCAAATAAATTACAAGGACCCACTTGACTGGTTTTACCATTGTGCATTTAGCCAGACCGAGACTTTTGTCTTCTTGCCACTTTTAGCTTAATTTATTAGGAGTTACTAACTAGACTATTCAGTGATCCATTCAGTTCTTTTGAAATTTCTTAGACTGTTTTATGTTAAAGGAATGTAGCTTTTGTTCTCATTCTATTTTCTTTTGGTTCCTCTTTCAGAATGCTGTTCCTCTAGAAGAAAGCCTCTCCTGCAGTACAGCACCTATTTTTGTTCGGCAATCAAACTTCAAACTGCCAGCTGATAACAAGGTTCCAATCATAATGATCGGCCCTGGTACTGGGTTGGCACCATTCAGAGGTTTCCTCCAGGTTAGACTCAAACCATCAGAGACCGATCTTAGTGTGAGTCCTTGAAATGCAAAGCATTTGACCCTTCTGTTATCTTTTCAGGAAAGATTAGCTTTTAAGAAAGAAGGAGCTGAGCTTGGTCCTGCAGTGTTATTTTTTGGATGCAGGAACCGCCAAATGGTTAGTTTTTAAACTGGTTATGGATATCAGCGCAATTTCACCCACATAAGCACAGATGTTTGCTACTATAATTTATGTCTCTGCACTACATCCATTCAACTCATCTGTTCGTATCTACAGGACTACATCTATCAAGAAGAGTTGGACAATTTCCTTGAGGCCGGTGCACTTTCTGAGCTGGTAGTTGCTTTCTCACGTGAAGGACCTAACAAAGAATACGTGCAACATAAAATGTCAGAGAAGGTATGCAGCTCATTCACCCTTTTGGTACTGGTGCAAATAGATCTTATCTTATGCCAATGATTGTTTTGAGATATGTCACCTAACTATTTTCTTGTGTCTAGGCTGCAGATATCTGGAACATGATTTCTCAGGGAGGATACGTATATGTCTGCGGTGATGCAAAAGGCATGGCTAGGGACGTTCATCGGACTCTTCACACTATTGCCCAGGATCAGGTAAAAATTCTCAATAACGTAGTATTATTTTCTGGCTGTGGTCTTTATTCTGAGACGTGAATGGGCTGTATGTTCGGCTACCTATCCACCTCCTTTCCTTATTTAATTCCAATAGTCATTTGTCATTTCTGTTGGAGGGTTTTTGATTTCTTGAAATATCTCAGGGGTCACTTGACAGCTCCAAGGCTGAGGGCTTGGTGAAGAACTTGCAAATGACTGGAAGATATCTGCGTGATGTGTGGTGATCATCTCTATATTATATTATTCGTGCCAATTGTGATTAGAGAAATATATAGAAAGGCTACGTGCAAAGAACAATCAGCCTTTCAACAGGGAAAAGAAGTGTACGAACTGTCGTCACAGGTTTTACGATTGTATGATTCTTTTTTAACTTTTGGATGAAGAATTTTTTGGTTCATGTAATTTATATACAAGAATATAAGGCAAATAATTACGTTAGTATTAAGTTTAGGCAATGTATATGGAGAGCTTGTAATCTCCCTATTGAACCAGCAAAATGGTTCAGACAACATTGTTATATGCTGTTGATTAATACTTTGGTTTAAGACCATCTCGTTTTATACAAGGTTCAACTCTTAGTCATCAGCAATCTTAAATTACGTATGAACATCTGAAGAAGAAAAGTAAAACTTACGTGCCTTATGGATTACATTAATGGGCAAGCTTATTTCCCATTTCATACGAAAACTACTACAAAAAAACGTGAATCGTCTCTATTTTGTATTAATTGGTTTGTTGTGTTATACAAGGAGTCATTTTCTCAGAGGAGCAGTGTACCTGGGGAGAAGATAAAAGAATAAAAAAAGTAAAAAACTCAATATATAAATGATTTTCATTTTCAAATGTGGAACCAAAATAAAATCAAAATATTCTACTGCCATATACTAGTATGGAGTAATTTTTTTCCTCTTGAGGATTAAAGATTAAAATAATTGACTTTATTATAAATACATAGATTTGGAGACAAAAAAGTCTTGTATTAGCAGGATGCATGTGGAGGCCGAGTTGGCAAAGATTGGCATGTGCATCACTACGCTCAAGAGTCGTGTTTTTCATGTAACTAATTAACTAAATAAGTTAAATATGATAGTACAAACCGAACATATATATGAAAGCAGTAAAAATTTATATACAAGATGCATATTTTGTGTTCATTTAAAAGATGCAAGTCGGCCTAAAGTGTGTAAGCAGTTAATTAAATTATTTAAATTTATCCGTAAGCTTTTTTTTTAATTCCATAGTGTGAATTTGGGAGCAATTCATTGCTTTTCCAGAATGGAGTTAAATTGTTTACTATAGAATTATATATTAAAGAAGAGATTTCTACTATATCGCTTATTATATGGGGGACAAAGAAGAAAGATGATGAAAACCAAAATGAACATCGAGTACGAAATTAGCTCATCACACTTGGATAATTTGCCAAACCATATTAAAGACACTTTTCGATCGATCCGTGGTCTTCTGACCAGTCCGATGAACTTTTCTTACTTTTTCTGTTAATTACGTGAAAAATAATATTGAAATATCTACAAATTTAATTTATTTACAGAAAGAGTTATTTATTTAGTTGCAGTATGCATGTTGCCAGCGAGTTGGCAAAAAGCGTGGTTTGTGTATCCCCACGTGACTTATCAGATACATCGCCATCTAATTTGTACAGAAATGAATGAGTAATTGTTTCTCGGATCTAAATACTTTTAGATTCTGTAAAGTATATACACAGATACGTAGGCTATGATTTTCACCGCACTTTGAAACTAACAACCCCACATAAAGAAGAAAGTCTCAAATGGTTTATGACCACATAAAAAGGAAAAAGCTCAATTAGTTACTCCCTCCGGTCCAAAATAAGTGACTTTTTGGCCTTTTTTTTGTGATCCAAAATAAGTGATTTTTTCAGTTTTTAAGAATTAATTAGTTATTTTTTTCCTACATTATCCTTGAAGTAAATGGTATTGGAATATGTGTTAGGAGTGTTTATGTGAGATAGTAAAGGTTAATATGGTCAATTCCATTGCTAATTAATGCTAAAAGGTGGATTTCTTAATTTATGTGAAAACATCCAAAAAATCACTTATTTTGGACCGGATGGAGTAATTACTAGTACTCTACTAGGTAGAGGGTAGGTGAGATACAAATAAATGGAAGGTTAGGTAAGAGAGGACTGGTTGCTGGTAGACATCCAACTATATGTGAATTGGACACTTTCATCATTACATAAATAATGCTGAAAATAATCAATACTCATTATTTAAGTACATTCACTTTTTTAAATACTTATTTGTAAAATTTTACTAGTGCTAGGTTTAGAATTATTTTATTGATTTTTGATCTCTTCAGACATTACCGTGGAAAGGGCAGTTTTACTCTCGAAAATCAAGGTGGCATTTAGCTAGTATTTGAATATAGATTTGTTGAAACTTAAAAAGTGTTTTTGAAATTGTGTTGAAAAATAATTTTTAAAAGTTGAAGTTGTGTTTGCACATACATGTGAAGAAAAAGTTAAATTTTTGTGAATACAAAAAAAGGGAGAATTACACATAAGTACAACTCACACACATACATTGCAATTAGGTGGTCTATATTCAACTTTGCAAAGTAACGTTGTAGCCCAAAAATAATAGACTAAGATTCAACATCCAACTCCAAATAGGTTCTGAAAATCACTATTCAATTTAAAAAGAAAATGTTCAAGCTTCTAATCCAATATTGAATCAGTAATTGTGACTCAAATATTAGTTTAACAAATCAAATTTATTTGGGTGGTGAGAATTAGATTTTTAAGGTAATCCACCATTGTTGAACAAGCTTAAATACACAGGTTTAAATTTCGAATTCGATTTTTTGAGAAATTTAGAGTGAGTATTGTTTAGACTTGTTAGAAATACTATAAGAAGGTTGTATACAAAATTTGAAGTCATTTAATGGAGATTTGGACTAGTTTTGAACAAGAATTGTTACTGAAAATCGTGAAAAAATTCGTTTGCAGACGCTTGTATAAAGGTGTATAAAAGTGTATAAGAGGTGTTTATACACCCATATACACAATTATACAACATTATATACTATTATACAAAAACTCACCTCGTCTTTATCCTTGAGCCTCTTCTGAAATCTAACTCAAATGTAGCTCAAATCTACTGCAAATCACTTGATATTTAAGTTTTGAACTCCTTTTGATATTTTCAATTAATTTGAACAAAACCCAATCCAAGTAACTAACAAGCTCTAAAGATCCAAATCTCTTCTTTAACTCAAAGATTAAAGAAGAGAAATTAAAAAACTAAATCGTGAAGAGTCTCAAACGCCATGAGGTTGGCAGAACAAAAATATTCTTAGCTTTGCAGTAAGTTTTTCTTGTCGTAGCATCAAATGAAATGGAGAATTTGACCAACTAAATTTAACTCCATAGCTTTTAGAAGCAGTGGTTGCAAGAAAACAGATTTTGAAACAGTGATTGTGTATACGGTCAAAATCGAGGAGCCCGATTTCGAAGTCTTAAATTGGGTTATGAGTCCGAGTCCGGGCGGCTCGAAGTGGAGGTAGGATCCGGCCAAGGAACACACACCTCGAGGAAGCAGCGAGAATTTCTCAAGGACACGTGGACCAGGGCATAAATTATAGGATAAGATTTGTACTGAATAGTACAAGTCCGTACTAGGTCGTTATACAGCTGTACCAATAGAATTTTTTATTATAATTGGAAATGTACCAAATTAGGATTTTCCCCTCCTATATAAAGGGGGACCCAATCATTTGTAAGGGACACATTATTCACTGCAATAGAATATTTCACTCTGCTTTTCTTGTTTAACGTGCTCAACAATTGTTCTTCAGCTTTATTGTCTTTACTTTATAGTTCATTCTTTATTGTTCTTAGCTGACCTCGAGGTCTCTATTGCTCCAACAACACTGATTTGGTTCATCAATTCTTCTTACTTAAGCTTAATATTACTTGTTTAGTCGCTAGTATTAGAATATATCACATATCTTTAAAACCACAAATTATCTTTAATTGTTATTCATATTTTTCGAGGTAAACAGTTTAGCGCCCACCGTGGGGCTAAAGATAATAGTGATTGTTTAGTGCTAGTTTTCTAATAACACATGATATTCTTCACACTTTTTCTTGTCAAAGATTCTTTGATTTCAGGCTAAGATAGGTCTAGCACACAAAACGCACCAGCTCATGACAATGAGGGACTCGGAGAAAACAGCGGTATAGGGGTCGGTGTACCACCCATAAACCCTGAGGTAGTGCCAAATTTGGAGCCCGTTGATATCAGTTCATATAACGCTTTAAACACGGACGCAGTCACAGACCCCGTGAGGAATGTACACAGGGAAGCCCGAGCCGGAGGCTAGGAAACACGAGGAATGGAAGAAGGAGGAGTTAGCCTCCAAGTGATATTCGAGATGCTGCAGGCTCAGCAAGTCGCCATTGCTCAACTTCAGAGTCAAAATAGAACTCCAAACACCGCCGAACCAGTGGACACCCGGCATACGGAACCTGCGCCTGAAAGGCCCGATGAAAATGGCTTGGGGACTGATCCCGCTATTATGAAAATGGTCGAAGAACTGACCAAAAGAATCGAGTCCGGAGAAAAGAAAATTGAAGAAAATGACAAAAAGGTGGAGACATACAATTCAAGAGTCGACCAGATACCAGGACCACCTCCGACTTTGAAAGGACTGAACTCGAAAAAATTCATACAAAAACCTTTCCCTCCAAGTGCGGCTCCAATGCCCATTCCCAAGAAGTTTCGCATGCCCGATATACTGAAATACAGCGGAACAAACATATTACTTCATACACTTGTGGAATCAAAGGAAATGACTTGAATGATGATGAAATCGAGTCAGTATTGTTGAAAAAGTTTGGGGAAACACTATTAAAAGGTGCTATGATATGGTATCACAACTTAGCTCCTAACTCCATTGACTCATTTGCTATGTTGGCGGATGCCTTCGTGAAAGCACACGCCGGGGCCATAAAGGTAGCCACAAGAAAATCGGATGTCTTCAAAATAAAACAAAGGGACGACGAGATGTTGAGGGAGTTCGTGTCCCGGTTTCAAATGGAAAGAATGGAATTACCTTTAGTCTCCGATGACTGGCAGTTCGGGCCTTTATGCAAGGTTTGAATGAAAGAAGCTCGATTGCATCTCGACAGCTAAATCAGAACTTGATCGAATATCCAGCTGTGACATGGTCGGATGTGCACAATCTTTATAGTCAAAAATTAGGGTCAAGGATGACCAGTTGGGAGCCCCCTCGTGCTTAGTTCATCCTAACAGATTCGTAGCCAAGCCCCTGAAGGACACAGACCGGGGATCAAGATTCAACAAAGAACGGTATCAACCATATGCCGATCGAAGAAACAACGGCCCGAGCCACAACTCCCCTCGGAGTGATAGAAGAAGTGACCAAGGTCAAGGTTCTCAGGGACTCATGAGCAAGAACGGGTTCGATAAACACGCCGACCCCGCCGAGGTCCCTCGATTATCATAATACAATTTCAGCATAGATGCATCAGGGATCGTCTCGGCTATTGGGAGAATCAAAGATACCAAGTGGCGAGGCCAATACAGACTGATCCCTCCCAAAGGAACCCGAACTTGATGTGCAAGTATCATGGCACGCATGGTCATAGAACGGAGGATTGCAGGCAGCTACGGGAGGAAGTGGCTAGGTTATTCAATGAGGGCCACCTTCGAGAATTCCTAAGTGATCGGGCTAAGAATCACTTCAGGGAGAGGGATGCAGGCAGAAAGAACGAACCTGAAGAACCTCAACATGTCATTCACATGATCATCGGTGGAGTTGACGTCCCACAAGGACCAATATTCAAACGTAGCTTAGTATCCATCACGAGGGAGAAACGGACTCCGGATTACTTGCCCGAGGATACTCTCACATTTAGCAAGGAAGACGTCGAGGCTTTATCTCAACCTCACAACGATGCACTGGTAATTTCTTTCCTTTTAAATAAATTTCAAGTTAAACGTGTTCTCGTGGATCTAGGTAGTCCGGCAAATATAATCAGGTCAAGGGTCTTAGAGCAGCTCGGGCTGCTCGATCAAATCATACCGGCATCTCGGGTCTTGAATGACTTTAACATGGCAAGTGAAACAACAAGGGGAGAAATCATCCTCCCAGTCAACGTGGCCGGAACCATACAAGACACCAAGTTTCATGTCATCGAAGGTGACATGAGGTATAATGCTTTGCTCGGAAGGCCGTGGATCCATAGCATGAGGGTGGTGCCATGGACCCTTTATCAGATGGTGAAGTTCCCAACGAAGGATGGCGTAAAACAGTATATGGAGAGAAACATGCAGCTAGGGAGATGTTTGTAGTGCACGACTTGGCACCGGTATCGGCGCCATACACATCGGAAAAGTCAAAGGATGAACAGGTGGCCAAATAGCAATACAGCCTATGCCTTTGGTTGAGCCCGAGGGACAAATGTTCGATAAACAGGTGGCCGAGGACGAAGAAGAAGATTTCCTCATCCCCCGAACCTTCATCGCCCCCGAGGAATTCATATTAGTCGAGCATCTTCCAGAACGAAAGCTATACCTGGGGACGGGGTTAACCCCGAACTCAGGAAAAAACTCATTCAGTTTCTCATAGATAATATTGATTGCTTCGCTTGGTCCCATTTAGATATGACAGGGATTCCACCGAAAATAACTACCCATCGACTAAGTGTCGATCCCAGATTTAAACCGGTGAAGCAAAAGAGGAGACCTCAGTCCGAGGTAAATCATGCATTCATCAAAGAAGAGGTAACCAAACTTCTCAAAATAGGATCCATCAGGGAAGTAAAATATTCCGAATGGCTAACTGCAATAGAGGGGACTCCAATCATTTGTAAGGGACACATTATTCACTGCAATAGAACATTCCACTCTGCTTTTCTTGTTTAACGTGCTCAACAATTGTTCTTCAGCTTTATTGTCTTTACTTTATAGTTCATTCTTTATTGTTCTTAGCTGACCTCGAGGTCCATAGGATAATCAAGCTCGAGGCCCCTATTGCTCCAACAACACTGATTTGGTTCATCAATTCTTCTTACTTAAGCTTAATATTACTTGTTTAATCGCTAGTATTAGAATATATCACATATCTTTAAAACCACAAATTATCTTTAATTGTTACTCACATTTTTCGAGGTAAATAGATTGTCAATTGATGCTTTTGGTAGTGCTTTCAGAATATGTACAATACATGCTAGGTCGGGTAAAACTAAAAAATGTGAGCCATGTTTTGTTATAATATGAAGTCATGTATATTTTCTAGTAATTCTTTCAAAAAAAAGTTCATCCAAAAAATTGTCCTGAACCGATTTTTGGGAACTTAAAATAAATTGTGTAGATTTTTAAAAAATTGATCATATTTCATGAACAAACAATATTTTTAATTTTTTTTAAAAATTAGCCAATATCTATGGCCAAACGGGACCTTAAATTTTGTTACATAATTCCTTTTGGAGGATGTCTCTGGTTTAATTTTTGGAGTAGTTATTTGGGAAAAGTGTTAAAAGAAGGAAATTTGAGCTGTATCACATTTAGGGAAGAACTATTTACTCAGTTTAGTTCCTATAATAAGTTGTTACCCGGTTTACCGCTAATTGCTTTTTATTTTTTTTATTTTTTATTCACTCTAATTAGTCCTTATCTTCCCATCTTCTCCTCTTTTTCCTCTTCTCTTTGTTTCTGCTCCATCTCCTAGGATCATACTAGATGAGGAAAGGCCCGTATACGGGCCCAACATTACAATTTTATTAAAATTATTATTTGTTGGTATTTAGTTAATTAACTTTTGAGGTTTAACAAGCTATATTTTTAAAAATTACTTTTGAATATAAAAATACTTAGTTTGAAATCGTCTTCAAATAGTATGAATAGATGAAAATCATTTAATTTTTATATTCAAATTGCTTTAAGATAGTATGGGTAATATGAAAATCTTGTAAATATCGATACTTCTTTTTGTTGTTGTTTTATTTAAAAATTAATTTTATTTTCATTATGAAAACTTCTATTTGAATAAAACAAAATTAATAATTTTTCAAAATGAGAAAAAGATTGGAAATTAGCATTTGCACTGCACAAATAGTCTAATCAACACATGCATAGTGCATTTAAAGGAGAGTTGTGGCTAGAGGAATGTGGGTCCACGTGTATTTTGTATTTAAGAAATGCAAACATGGAATTTTTATGAAATGACATATATGCCCTTGGTCAACCATCTTTCCTTTTTCTATATATAAAAAATAATATAATCTCACCTCATTGAAACCATCAAATGCTATATTTCAATAACCCCATGAACTGATTCACCATTATCAAGCAAAACAAGGATTTACAACTTTTGACACCAAGTACAGTGTTAAGTAGACCGATCTATACTATAATAATTATTTATACCGTGATGGCTATTGGTAAAAGTTGAATACCAAAACGGAACCTCTAATTTGGAATAGAACAAATCATATCACTGGAGGACAACCTTTGATAGAATAATGTATCCTCCGTGATTATACTTTTCAACTTTAGAAAGATTTGGACATTAGTGTTTAACACCGAATTATGATTACAAATTAGTTTAAAAATAAATGTGTGAACATTGAATTATGGTTAAAAATTAGTTTAAAAATAAATGTGTGTGATTTAGCAGGAGTTTAGAACCCGGGACCACTCTAGAAAAGTCTCGAAATTTCTCACAGACTAGTGTGGCGTGGGAAAACAGGGACCTCACCAGCAAATTGTGGCAGTTTTTGCAAAACGTGTACACAATTAGTCTTTTCCTAAAAAAGTAAAGAATGCCAACTAGGTTAAGTTATGCAGTGCACGTATCATACGTAATATAGCACTTATTAAAATTAGATGAGATATTTTTCTTTTTAGTCTGATCCAAAATAAATGATATATTTCTAAATTTGGAAAACTCAACTTTAAATTCTTCATTTTATCCATTTTACCTTTAATAAGAAGTTTTATAACCACACAAATGTTATGGCCCCACAAAGCTTTTATCTCTTAAAGCTTTTAAGACCATAAGTTTCAAAATCGTTTTTTTCTTTCTTAAAATTCCGTGCCGAGTCAAACTACCTCATCTTTACACGACGTTGTACGTGTAGTTTATATGAATATTAGTATAAAATATAAATTAGTGAAAATACATATTTTCTCCCCTTGGACTGGACCTGTTTTTCCAGAATAATACTTTAAACTTTGGGGATCCTATGCCCCCTATATTTGTTCAAAATGAAATAAATACCACCTTTTATGACCAATTCCGGATTCAAGGAATGTTGTATGTTTCATGTACCAATAATAAATTGCCACATAATTTTTTCATTTGTAGTGTTATTTTTATTTTCTTTTGTTTTCTTTTTCTTTTTATTTTTTATAGTCCTCTTATTAATTAATACAATATTTATCTTCTCCTCCAAGGTACTCTTCCCTTTCCGACCAGTCGATTTTTCTTGTTTTCTTCTTTTTTCTTTTTTTCCCTTCTTTTTCATTATCTGTAATTGGTGAAATTTCATATCTCCAAATAAGCGATTGCTTCAAATTTTAGATCTTTGAAATTGGTCCTCATCTTATCCAACGAAGAGTTTGTCGGAATTTTTGTTAGTATGGTGAATTTTGAAGAATTCGCAGAAAATCCAAGTAATTCAGTACTACTATTGCATAAATAAAAAGTATTAAAAAACACAAAAATTATCAATAGTTGTAACGACCCGACCGATTGTTTTGAGCTTTAGCGCGTCGTTCAGCGGTTTGAGGCCATGAGCAGCTTCATTTCAGGCATTATGGCTTGTACGCGTGGTCGGAATTGAATTTCGGGAAGTCCGGAGTTGATTTGGAAAGAGAATTCTCATTTCGGAAGCTTAAAGTTGGAAGAATTTACTAGGATTGGATTTTTGAGTAAACGACCTCGGAATTGGGATATGAAGGTTCCAGCAGGTTCGTATGATGATTTCGGACTTGGGCGTATGCCTGGATTGGGTCTTGGATGACCCGGGAACGTTTTGGCGCCTATTGTGGAAGTTAGCATTTTGGAGGAAATTTCATAAGTTTGGCTTGAAGTGCATTTCAGTGTTATCGATGTCCGTTTGGGATTCTGAATCTGTGAATAGCTCCGTATGGTGATTCTAGAGATGGGAGTGCGATCGGAAGTGAAATCGGGGGTCCGTAGGTCATTTTGGAGCCATTTGGCTAAAGCTAGAAATTTGAAGGTTTCTGAGAAGTTTAACCGGAAGTGGACTTTTTGATATCGGGGTCAGAATCCAATTCCGAAAGTTGGAGTAGGTCCGTAATGTTGAATGTGACTTGTGTGCAAAATTTGAGAATCGGATGTGATTTGATAGGTTTCGACATCCAATGTAGAAATTTGAAGTTCTAAAGTTCATTAAGCTTGAATTGGGGTGCAATTCATGATTTTGATGTTGTTCAATGTGATTTGAGGCCTCAAGCAGGTCCGTGTTATGTTATGGGACTGGTTTGTGTGATTGGACGGGGCCCCGGGGGCCTCGGGTGTGTTTCGGGGTGGTTACGGATCATTTCAGGCTATTTTGAAATAGCTGATGCTGGTATCTGGTATTGTTCTTCGCGTTCGCGAGGATCCTCTCGCGTTCGCGAAGAAGGATTTGGCATCAGGGACTCTGTTCTTCGCGTTCGCGAGGAGGTTCTCGCGTTCGCGTAGAAGGAAATCTCTGCTGCACAGGTCTGACTTCGGAGGCTCATATCTCATAATCTATAAGAAATTTGGAGATGAACCAAAAATGAAAGTTGTAGCCCTTTGTGTCTAATTTTCAAAAATATAAACCATTTGGAATTTGGATTTGTGTACCAAAAGTTATGGCTGGTACACTATAGGCTGTCCGGAAGGATAAAGAAGAAATTTGTATTGCACAGTGATGACTTTGGCTGCTTATATCTCAAAATCTATAAGAAATTGGGAGATGACCAACACTTGAAAGTTGTAGATCGTGGTTTCTGGTTTATGGAAACATTAAACCATTTGTAATTTGGAGTTATGTACAAAATGTTATGTCTATTATACTAGAGGCTGTCTGAGAAGAGAATGAAAAATAATTTTTGGGAATTTTCTTCTTCGCGAACGCGTCGGGGATCTCGCGAACGCGAAGAAGACTTGTCTGGGCAGTGTATAAGTGAAAAGAAATGGGTTTGGCTCATTTAATCTCATTTTCTCCATGGGAGCCGACCTAGAAGCGATTTTGAAGCTCCATTTTCATCATCCATGTCAAGGTAAATGATCCACCTATTGCAAGTTAATTACTTGGATTATATCTAGATTTTAATATGGAAAATCATGTAAATTAGTAGAAATTTTGGAATTTTGAAGAAAACCTAGAAAATTAGTATTCTTAGATTTTGACCACGATTTTGGGTATGGAATTAGGAGAAAATCGTATATTTGAGTTCGTGAGTTCATGGGTAAACTTTATCTTCGGAAAATTTTGGATTTCCGAGCATGTGGGCCCGAGGGCGTTTTTGTCAACTTTTCGATCGGGGTTAGGAATTGTTATAAATTGGATTATAATGAGTACCTTAGCATATATTAATGGATTTACATAATTATTGGCTAGTTTTGAAGCGTTGTGCATCTATTCGAGTCTTCGAAAGGGCGTGGAATGTCGGTTATGGATCTTCGGAGCGAGGTGAGTCTCCTTTCTAACCTTGTAAAAGGGAATTGTCCCCATAGGTGAGTTAATTGGTTAGGTGCTCCTATTTATGGGGGCTACGTACGCACGAGGTGACGAGAGTCCGTGCGTAGCTACTATTATGCTATTGTCCGGGTAGTCTAGGACCCAAAAGCATGCGATACTTGGATTAATTGTAAACTTATCGACATTTGAATTGCTTAAATCACCTCGAGTTAGTAAATGAATTTCCACAACAGATTAAACTTCATTTTTAAAAATCTTTAAAAGAGAATTAACTTTTCTAGGGATAATTGTTCCTTGTTGACTACTTGATTGACCGTCTGTGTGTGTTTGATTTTGGAACGGGCCGAACGCCTCGGCAGATTAAATAGATGCATCTATAGGCGCGCCGTCGATCCTCGGCAAGCGCACAGTTTATTTCTGTTGGATCGGGCCGTCGCCTCGGCATAATATGCGCATGCTTGCATTGCTTATCCTGAAACTTATTGAAGTTGATATTGCCTTTTTATGGCCGCTATAAACTATAAAGATAACGAAAAGTAAATCTTGGAATTTCATTGTTATTTGAGAAGGTGTTACCTGTTTTTTTGCTTTATGAGTTATAATTGCTAGATAAATCCATGTTATCTTCACATCTTCACCATATTATTATTGGACCACCAGTAAGTGTCGAAGTTGACCATCTCGTCTCTACTTCTTCGAGGTTAGACGTGATACTCATTGAGTACACGTTGTTTTCGTACTCATACTACACTTCTGTGCATTTTTTTTGCACAGGTATATGTAACTCTAGCGGCCTACTGGGCGTAGCAGCACGGATGATTCTGGGACTAGGTGAGTGGCATTATTCGAGGCGGTCCACAGCTAGTATAGTCCCTTCCAGTATATTGTATTTATTTCCTGTCCACTGTATTCCGGACGGATGTTGTATCTTATTCCCTTATCAGTCGATGCTCATACACTTGTGACACCGGGTTCTGGGATGGTTTTGAAATATTTTGTACTAATTGCTTATTATTTAATTTGATTCGAAGCAGTTATCTTTTCATTTTATGAAAAATTGAAGGAAAATATTAGATTTCAAGATTGTTAACAATGAGAACTTCATCAAATAATTTGGGTTGGCTTGCCTGACAGCAGTGTCCGGCGCCATCACGACCCTTAGTGGATTTTGGGTCGTGACAATAGCAAGAAACTCTATTTAGATTCTACAAAAAATGGGGTACCCCAATGCAAAACCTGAATAAAAGACTGAATGTGGTAGAAAATAACTTATCAGAAAAAAATAGATCTTGTTTATATTATGTTTGCAGATTAATAATAGTGAATAAAATAGGAGAAAAGAGGGGTTAATGAAGAAGGAGAAGGCGGAAGGAAGCCATGGTTTCACGCCAATGAGAATGAAGAGAAGAAAAGAAAGAGAAAGAAAGAGAAAAAAACCAAAAAAAAAACTAGAAATTAATATGTAATGAAAGAAATGCTGATAAAAATAACTTATTAATAACGTTTTTTTACCTCCCACTCTCTTCAAGAGAGTGATTTACCCTCTCTATGCCACATCATCTTAAAAGGTTGTACTTATTGCACTTCTAACAAGCAAATAGAGGTCGTAGGGTTCCGCAAAGTATAAGGGTTCATCTGGTAATGTGCTACAACCCCAGTGGGATAATTATATATTATCCCTAAAAATAAATAGGGAAAGACGTATACTGCATTAGTAAAATATGATTATGACATGTGACCACCATGAGAATCGACACGTGAAAAGTACTTCATAATCAGCATCGCGTCACCCACAATCACTTAGATCGTAGACCAAAGGACCGAAGAGCTAACTCCAAGTCTGTACTACAGAATCGGACAAAGGATATTCCGGAGCTGACCTTCCGAATAGATATGAGTATACGATAAAAAAAAAAAAATCCACCATGAACCAATAGATTCTGAAAGATGGGGGATACTCATTAATAATGTCCGTCAGTTACGCCATAGATAATCAAAACAGACAAGATTTGTACTAGGAGAGATATAAGGTAAGCGGTTACAGTACAATGACACTATAAATATTTCATTTTCCTATAATTGTATCCCATTTTGGTTGAATCTCGCATACTATTACTATAATGAATTTACTGCGATATTCTTCTCCCAATTGTTGACTATTATTCATCAATTTTTGTTACGATCCCAAAATTCCACCTCAGGCGGTGCTGGCGCTTAGCCGTACTTTATAAGAAAGCCAACTCACAATCAACATAATGAAGTCCAATTTTTTTAATCAAAAGAGTTATATCACAATAAAAACAGTAAAATATTTGATAGAAGTATAACATGGTCTAAACACGACCATAACAGTACAACCCCCAAGAACTAGATGGCACAAGTACACAAGCAACTATGGAATAAGTACAAGTCTGAATGCATGATCACAACTGTCTATGAGAAGGAAAATACACAGGAGATAAATAAGGACGGGGACTGCATGAGCTGCGGGTCGAAACAGTATGGCATCTCACCACGAAGTCTACAATAATACATATCCTACTCAACTCAAAGGGTACCGCAATCCCAGTCTCAGAACCTACACAAAAATGTACAGAAGCATAGTATGAGTACACCATGGTCGTTACCCAGTAAGTATCAAGTCTGAGTAGTGGCGGGGCTAGATGCATCTGAATACTTACAACAAAGAAATAATAACAAGTTTGGAGCTGGAACAATATATATCCTCATGATTAACAGGTATCAAGATATAAAACAGTCGAAAGACCTAAAACATGCTTTTCCAATTCAACAAATAATCATAATGCTGCTCAAGTATTGCAAGTAAGTCTAGCATGTTTCAATCAACGGAGTCGAGGCTCCCAAATAGCATATACACATGGCATGCAATAGTTAGCATTTAAATGAATGCCTCTTAATGAATCAAGAATTGAATGCATGCTCAAATCAACACAAGATCCATGTACCCTGATACAAATTTTATGTATCCTGATATACAATCATGTATCACAATAACCCGATATAAAATTCATGTGTCGACCCGATACAAAATTCATGTATCGACTACGCTCACAGGGCCCACAATAACATGGGTAATCACCCGATTCCGGAGGAACAATACCAAATCCAAGCGCAAAGAGGGGCATAATAGCAATCCCTCATAAATCAATATCCGATTATCATGTCCTATACCATAACTGTATTTTAATGCACGACCTTGCCTTTAGTGCCAAAATCTCAATCCAAATGAGATAAATAAGCATATGCCCAAGAATTTATAGATATAAGATGCACAAGGACTTAATAATTATCATACGGATATGTGCTCATGGGATCTCTATGTGACTACGGACAACTTAAGCAATTCAACATATCAAGAATAAGTTCCCATACATTCTTAAATAATCATAATCCTAGAAATAATTTTTATCATGAATAAGAGAGCAAATGTAGTCACATAGGCCAAACAAATAATGAATCAAATGAGCATATAGTCAAAACAAGGCATGCAATATTCAAATTCTACCTCGATCATGTTATAAACTCGATAAGTGCATATATGCTAGCCACCACAAATATACACCACCACAAATATGTTACACACATAACAATCAAGTCAAATCCTAAGGATTTCCCTCTTAACAGGGTTAGGCAAGAGACTTACATATTCTCGGGCTAGCGTCAACCACAAATCACATCAAAACCTCGCTCTAGCCCTCTAATCACGCAAATCCAAGCCAATCATCATCCAAGGAAGTCAAACAATACCACCAACTAGGGGTGAAAGTCAGGCGGGTAGAGGTCGCCCTAGAGGGGAAGGCCGAGCCCATTGTTATGCTCTTCCTAGTTGGCGGAGGCTGATGCACCAGATGATGTCATTACATGTATGATTTCAGTTGATTATAGAGATGCATTGTGTTATTTCGTTCAGCTCCCACTGATTAATGAGATTCATCCTACCTTGCTTTAGATATGATTGTGTTTTGCGATTTTTTGTAATATGTTCATGTGTTCATGCAGTTTGGGAATTCTATTGTGATAGCTCGTGTCTATCATTCTGGTTTGGTTGCTATTGAGGGTCAAGAGGCTTGGGTGGACTTCCTGCTCGTTAAATACGTAGGATTTTATATGATCGTTGGATAGTTTTGCCCGACTTGAGGTTTGGGTACTCTACAGGTATGGAAAGTTCTTACGTGTGGTGGTTTTGGTTCTACGGGATTTAATTAGTAGAGTGTTTTAGATGTTGAGATGTTATCATACTTGTGATTCCGGGTGGAGGATGGAGCCTAGTGTTCTTTGTGGATAGGCATGTTTGTACCGTGCTATGCGCCGTAGTGGGGTTATGTTAGGGTGAGATTCATTATGGTCGTTACTTGTGCCTTGCTTCTTCCTGGTGGAATGGATCCCTAGTAGGGTATTGGTGGAGAGTTGTGTCTGTTGGACATGTTTGATAGTTCTCTCATGTGTTCCTCTTTTCATATTCAGTCGTATTCGGGTTGTTCCTGTTGGTGATTGGATTGTGATATAAGTGCCGGGGTGTCGTTATGTGGCTTGTTTCTCGGGTGAGTAGTCATGAGTTCCACATGTTTCTTTCATCATTGCCAGTGTTGTGAAGATCTAGAACAAGGTTCTAGTCGATATGAGTCTGTTGGTCGGTACCGGGCTGGGTAATAGGCAACTATTGTGGTCAGAGTTGATGCTATGGGCATATGGATGATGTCTTATGTCGTGTGGTTGTATCTTGTGGATTTATGCATGAGCTTTGCAGCTAGTTGAGGATTTTACAGAGTGGTTGCGTGATAATAGGGCACTTAGTGGATGTGGAAATTTGATTCTAAGGCTTATCGGCATGAGTAGAAGGAATAATCTTCGGTTGAGATGATGTTGTCAAGTCTATGTGGTTTTGGTGACATGGAATCACCCGTGAGTATGTTCATGGTGAGTTTATACAGTGATTTGATGGCTTGGGAAAGACTCTTGGCACTTTCGAAGACAAATGATTTTTAAGATGGGGAGAATGTAACGACCCGACCGGTTGTTTTGAGATTTACCAATCCATTTAGTGGTTCGGGGTCTTGAATGACTTCATATTGTGTATTATGGCTTGCGTGCATGGTCAGAATTAATTTTCGGATATTTCGGGATGGAATTGGATGAGTGGTTCTCACTTTAGAAGCTTAGGTTGAAAATATTGACCGACGTTTGACTTTTCTGGAAATGCCCCCGGGACGGTTTTTTGATGGCTCTGATAAGTTCATACAGTGATTTTTGACTTGGTCATATGCCCAGAATCGAAGTCGGAAGTACTAGGTTGATTTGTGTAGTTTTGCCGAAAGTTGGTAATTTGAAGGCTTATAATTTTAATAAGTTTGACCGTAGGTTGACTTCATAGCTATCGTATTTAGATTTCTGTTAAGGGACTTGGAATAGATCCATTTTGTTATTTGGAACTTGTTTGCAAAGTTTGGCGTCATTCTGAATTAATTTGATATGAAACAGACGCGCGGTTGTGTTTTTAGAAATTCTTGAGTTTCATATGAATTCTATGTGTTTTGGAGGTCCGATTCTTGGTTTCGGATTTTATTTTGATGATTTGATTGCGAGAGCTAGTCCATGTTATGTTTTTCAGACTTGAATTGATGTTTGGTGTGGAGACCGAGGGTTCGGGTGAGTTTCAGATGCGTTTTGGAGAGTTCATAGAAGGTTCTGGTTTTGCTGGTGTTCTGATCTTGCATTTGCAAGAAAAATATTGCATTTGCGACCATCACATTTGCGGGCTCTTCTTCGCTTTTGCGAAGTGCACTGTGGCCTGAAGAGTTCGCATTTGTGAACTCCCAATCGCATTTGCGATACTTGCCTGAGCTGGGGAGGGATCACTTTTGCAACCAAGAGGTCGCTTTGCGACATGTCTAAAGTTTGCATTTTGCGAACATATCATCGCATTTGCGATGATAGCAGGGATGTGAGTATCTTCGCCTATGCAATCATTTCCTCGCATTTGCGGGGTTCGCGTTTGCGAACTCCAGGCCGCATTTGCGACACCTGCGACTGGACATATAGGCTGAAGGACGGGATTTTGGTCTCATTTTCATATTTTGGAATCTTAGACTCGGTAGGACACAATTTTGAAGAGGAATTTTCATCCACAATCATTGGGTAGGCGATTTTAATCAATTTTCAACTATTTTACATGATTATATGTGAGTTTAAACATCAAAATTATGAGAATCAAAGTGAAATTTTGAGAAACTTTGTCTATATTTTAAAAAATAAGAATTTGGATTTTGAGAGTCGATTTGGACTCAGATTTTTAAATAAAATACATATATGGACTCGTGGAGTTATGGGTAGTCGGAATATATCCTTGGACCCGGGTTTTGATCGGACGGGTCCGGAGTTGACTTTTGTTGACTTTTGAAATTTTTTGCAAAGATCATAGCTTTATTTATTGAAATTTATTTTTCTTGCATTATTTGATGTTATTAAGTCGATTTTGGTTAGATTTGAGCTGACCGTAGGTGAAATGTAAAGGAAAAGCTATTTTAGAGTATTGATTGAGGAAAGCCATTGTAAAGGAATTTTGAAAAGATCATAGCTTTATTTATTGGAATTAATTTTTCTTGCACTATTTGATGTTATTAAGTCGATTTTTGTTATATTTAAGCCGATCGTAGGTGAATTGTAAAGGAAAAGATATTTTACAATATTGATTGAGGGCTTTTGAGGTAAGTATCTTGCCTAACGTTGTGTGGGGGAACTACCCCATAGGAACTGATTTGTTTGCGATATTTGAACTACGTGAAAGACGTGTACTCGAGGTGACGAGTGTGTACACGACTTTATATGTGGAAATTTGACCGGGTTAGACTCTTAGGGTTCTTATGCTGTTATGCATACTAAATTGAAGTTGCTTTATCATGTTGTGTCCTCCATTGTTAAATTAACTCTTATATGCCTTATTTGAAGTTGTTGGTTCATGTCCAATCTTTTGTTGCCAAATATACTCTTACATGTTTTATTTGTAATTGTTGCCTCTTTACTATTACATGTTATCTCTTCCGTAGTTGATTATCCTTAATTGAAGTTATTGTCACATGTTATCTCTTTCGTAATTTATTATCCTTATTTGAAGTCGATGCTACATATTATTGCTCTTAATGTTGAACTACTCTTACTTAAAATCATTATTACCTGTATGTCATTCATCGTTGAGCTTATTCTTCTGTCTCATTGCATTGTTGTCATTCTTGTGATACTTGTTGTACCTCATGTTTTTGCTGTTCTTGTTGTACTCGGTGTTGTTGAGCCGTGAGCTATATGTGGTTATGGTATTATAATTGTTATTATGGAAACGTTGTGGTGTATGAGCACATGTGGTGCGGGTTGCTATGTTTTTGACACATGTGGTATTATTGAGAGGATTATTAGGGTGTTCGCACGTGAGTTATCCGTGCTATTGTTATTATTGATATTTGCACATGCGGTCTGACAAGGCAGCTATATATTCGGGTTTGCTCATGTGGCATGACAAGGTGGGAATATTATTATGCCCGTGTGGCGAGACAAGGCGCGCATTTACTTTATTGTTGTGCATGCATCGAGACAAGAGGGCTATGTCGAGGATGATTTGTGATGCCCTGGGAGCGTTGTTATTGATGATATTTGTGTTGTGGTGTGCCTATCTTGTGTGAGTCATGCATATTACGATTTTGTTGTGTTGTTTCCTATGTGCCATTTGCTGTCTTTGATCTTACTTGTTGACTCGAGCTGTGATAGAACACTTTCACAAGCATACACCGTAATTAGTCACTCATATCAGTCCAAGAGATGAACCTTGATGTTTATTGATCATTTACATGTATTCTTGTATACCTGCCTTCTATGCGTGAGTTGCACCGTTAGCACGTGAGTTATCCGTGCAGATATAAGATATTGTCACTGTTAACACATGAGTTATTCGTGCGGATATGAGATATTGTTACTGCTAGCACGTGAGTTGTCCGTGCGGATATGGGATATTGTTAGTCTCTTAGCACGTGATTTGTCCGTGCAGATATGAGGTATTAATGGTATTCGCACGTGAGTTGTCCGTGCAGTACATGAGTTGTCCGTACGGTTGTGATTTGTAATGTGGGTACAAAATGCCAAGTGATTATTGTTCGTGATTTGGGACCCGTGATTTGTGATTATGAGGTGTGGTACCTTGGGAAAATTCTTGTATAAACCTTGTGTGAAAGCGGTTATTTTATTGGGTTGTTACTTGTTTTTCTTGATTTCATCGGACTTTAACTGTATTCTGCTTACTTTACGGCATTATTATCTGTTTGCTCCTTGTGGTTAATTGTTGTTTCTAGTTCTTATTGTAAGTATCGTAACATTATTTTTACCATGTTTAGCTTTATATCGTTTCCTGTTAGTTTTATATTCATACTTGTACAGGTTATTATGTCTAGTAGGTGTCATGACTATTCCTCATCACTACTCCATCGAGGTTAGTCTTGATACTTAGTAGGTACCGCTGTGGTGTACTCATGCTACGCTTGATGCACATTTTTGTGCAGATCTAGGTACCTCGGAGCGTGTTGGTCATTAGTTAGTTGATTATGAGTTGTGGCAGAGACTTCAAGGTATACCTGCCATCGCGTTTGCAGACCTCGGAGTCAACATCTGAAGTTTTACTTTGTGCTGTTTATTTCAATTCCGGAACAGTTGTATTTAGAGATTTTCTAGTGAAGTCAATAGACCTTATGACTTGTACTACCGGTTTTAGGATAATGTACCTCTATTGATTGTTGTTGGCTTTGTATAGGAATTTTTGGTTCTGGTTTAATGATTAACTGGTTAAAATCTGTTAATAACTCACTATGTGCTAGGCTTACCTAGTCTTAGAGACTAGGTTCCGTCACGACTCCTAAGGAGAAATTTTGGGTCGTGACAACATAAGTCATCAGACTTTCCAGTTATCAGACTCCATCAGCTTTAGGCTAAGTCCTCTGTGGGTAGTGATAATAGCAGGCATAAGACAAATGGGTGATGGCATTCACTTCAACTTCATAATGAAAACAGATTACAATAGGCTGACATGTAGACATGTCTACTAGCAAGGTATATCAACAAAATTCAATACATGAATTGTATACAAGTTATCATGACAGACATATAGGAACCAGTTAAGTTCAGTTCTGAGAATAGGCTTCCTAATATACTAATAGGGTCCATATTGTTTCTTTTATTTCCAACCATCCTATGAAGCACACATAAATCACCCGTCACATTAGCATGAATAGGCTTCTAACTAGAGCCTAAACCAACATGAGGATATGAGCAATGACACAATCGTGTTCCTAGGACTAAGGCAAAACAACATAGCATTACAGATATTAAGATGGCTTACTTTTGAGCAAGTATTAACAGTGTTTTCAAGAGAAGTTTAAAAGGGTCTGATCTTATTTCATTTTGGTCTTCATGATAATATACATAGAACCAATTACTTGACTAACAGATTATATATAACATTATTAGCATATAATTTAATTCAATTAATCATGAATCTTTAATAGGGTTTAAGAGTAACAACTATACATGGATCACTGAATATGCAGAACAAGCAGGTTATCAACTACCAATTTATCAGCTAAGGTCATTAAAGTAGACAGGTTAAATACAATATATGAAATGCAGGGAAAGCCCTTCACTAGACCAAGACAAGGAAACACAATGTCACAAACAAGGTGGTCAAGTTAACCTCATTACTGGGGGTGCAAAATACTAAGAAGAGTTCAAGAAACATGTTTCAATTAGCTTAGCTGACATGGTAATACTCATAGGACTATCGTTTAACTAACAGAGGTAGGTCACATAAAATCAACATAGAGGTGAAATAAATTAATCACGGAGACTTAATCATAAGAATATCACTTAGTGTAGGGTCATTTTTTACTAATCAAATCATGAAGGTAGGATTCTATTGCACAGATTCGATAACAGTATCAATATAGCATATCTCAACCAGGAAATTCTTAATTTAATAATGAAAATTGCATGCAAAGGCAGGACATAACAAATACAATTTTTCATCATTACTGTCTAACATGAACAATCAGAGAATTAACTAGGAAATCAATTAATTCAAGGTGAAGAATGGGGGTCGTATGCACTGACCTTTTGCAGGGTAGCAAACTAAGCAAACGTTGATTCTTATCCATTTGAAACAAAAAACTCACAATAGTCCACTTACAACAATTGAACTTGCCCAAAAATGAAAGATGAAAAGCAAAAGTTAGAGAAGAAGCTACTGAAACCTATATTTAACCGAGGAAACTTGAACTTTTGATTTCTTAGTTTATATGCGAGTCGTGATGAGTGTGTATTGATATCTATTGATGTCTATTAGCGTCTGTTAGGTTAGAACATTTAATTCCTTATTTATAGTGGCCTTTGATGCCGTAGGATTTCGGTAGATTCAAATTAGACAGTGAAAGATGACCAAAGGTAGATGATGATAGCTAGGCTGGTGAAATCAGAGAAAAATAGAGGGGAAAATCGTCAAAGAACTTTAACTAGGCACGAGAGTGGAGGAATCAACCGTTGAACGTGTGGACTAATCGAGCAAAGCTATAATGTCTAGAGGTCACTGCATTTGACCTCTGAACATGAATAATAATGATGGTAGTCGGACATTGTTGCTCCCAAACGCACACGCAAGTATACGTGGTCGTACAAGTAATAAAATGATAAGTCGAGTGTCGAACCCAAAGAGACTTATATCAACTACTCACTAACACACCAATATTGTTATTCCGTCAAGCTAAATTCAGGTTCAAGAGTTTAATTTTGCTAACTATAATTCTAAGTAACAACCAAATTATCAAGTAACGAGTTGATTGTTGTGTATTCAATAGAGACAAGTGTTCCAGGGTTGTGATCGATTCACCAATCGTATTGTGTTCTAATTAACTCTCCCTTTTCATATAATTCACTCATGGTTGCTAATTAATCGATAAGTGCTCTCATAGACTTCTCCCGAAGTACTACTCACCTATCCTCAATAGATTAACGCCTATATTCCTATGGAATTAATCTATTAAGAACGCATTAAGACTACAATATTTAATTAAGCACGGTGATTAGGTATATTCCTATCCTAACCACAAATCCGCTCCCCCTAAGGGTTAAGATCATGCTCTCTTCAATTCTTCTCTAATCTAAATACGGCTTTCCCAAGAATAGCATAGATAGTAAATAGAACCTAACTGCTGGCCAGACAATTAAGCAATTAAACACAGAATTAAAGAAACAACCATATATGAATGAATTATAATCAAGGTCAAGCTAATATCAAACAACAATATTCATGGCTAAATCACAACCCTAGAACAATGGGTGTTAGCTACTCATGCTAGTATGCATCACAATTAGGTTCAATTTCATCACAAAATAGCAAAGACTAAGTGAAGAAAAGAAGAACTTGATAGTCCAAACTCCTCCTTGCCTCTTGCCTCTCGATTTCTTGCCCTAAATTATGAAAACTTTGATGATTTGACCTTGGGCGAGCTTGACTTTATATAGGTTAAGTAGGTTTCTTTCCAGATTTCCAAGTTTACCCCTAACTAGCTCTTTTTCGGACGGCACCGCGCGACTTCGCGCGCCTTTCGCGCGGTTTTCGCGAGCCTTTCTGTCTTGGCTTGTAATACGCGTGAACTCTGCGCGACTTCGCGCGGTCTTCGCGTGCCTGGGGTTTGATTTCTTCCAATTTTTCGTCTTGTTCTTGCACGCACTCAACTCCGAGGGATCGTTTTTGCTCATTAATCATTCCAATAACCTCTTGAAAGCATCATATAAGCTCCTCACCCTGCAATGTACGCAAATCACAATTAGAGCCTATTTTTCATCAAATAACCATATTATGTCATTGAAATGTAATTAAGCGGAAGCATAAACAATAGCTAAATCACCTAGATTTCGCCTATTATCAACACCCACATTTAATTCATTGCTAGTCCTCGAGCAATCAAACTATACCCTCTATAGAATCCTTCACTCAACCATTTCCCCTAACGCATTACACCTAGAACAATGTGCATACATTCCGCCTAGCAGTGAACAATCCTAGTCTCAAAGCCGACTCTCAAGTGCCGTGCAATATTCACACTTCCTCAAAGTACTCTACACAGACGTCAAGACTTGCTTTTCCGTCACGAATCTTATGCCCTCACAATCACATCAACAAAAACTAAATTCAATCCACACATTTGAGTCATACACTTACATATATCAATGAAAGCACTCACTCTCACAAAAGAAGTCACATGCATGCAATTGGTACCATAGGCTTGCCCTTAATGTAAATCTCTACTAATGTAGGCTAGCTCGACCCAAAATCAATTAGGACTTTTTCGTGGTTGTAATGTGGGCTAAGGGACGGGTAGGATATATTTAGGAGTAGTGACTCAACCTCCTAAGCACTTTAACACATCACATGAGCAATTTTTCAGCGCAAATTCTTCAACCCACTTCTCATTCACAAACAAATTCATCACACAAATACTCCCTTCTTCTTTAAGCACTCTATTAATTCATATCCACTAGCTGAAACAAGACACAATATATTCATCTCTTTTTTTTTTCCAGTTTATTCTTCTTGTCACTCAATTTCCGCTAGCGGTGTATTCGTTTACAACACAAGTGCACCATTTACCCTTTAATTGGTTCCACTCAAAAGCCACCCCACACTTATTTCCTTCTTACTTCTTTTAGCGCTCCTCTCACAATTAAAGTTCTCTAAGAGGTAAAAGGATCAAAACAATGTCAATTAAGAACAAAAGGGTATAGGCTTGTAATGCGGGTGCCAAACAAAAGTCTAAAGGCTCAAAAGGGTTAGCTAGGGACAAATTTTATTTATGATAAGCAATCAAGCTCAAAAAGGTCAAAGAAAGCCTAAAATCATTTTCCAAACTGAGCATCACCTAGGATTTCGCTTCAACTCACATACCGGGCAAGTTCTAGACACAAGTACACTACATGGACTACACAAATACTCACCACACATGGCATATGACTCATTCAGATCAGCTCATCAAGACACTCCGTTACGAGCATTCAATTAAGTAGCAAACATACAAATTAAGGCACCTTCAGTGAGATTCAACAATTAGGACTAAGCGTTACACTCTAGGGTCAATAGTGTTCAGGTGTGTCAACGCTATGGGTTCTCTTTCAATTCATAGCTCGTAGCCCGTCACCCTAATCTACAAATCAAAAAGAAAACAAAAATAAAAACTACCTATGCCCGGTTCAAGTTAAACTCTTGGAAAAGAACCGCGGACTAAAGAAAAATCAAGGGGGAGTTGCTACACTACCTAAGAAAAAAATAAAAAATCTTTTTGGTGTTTTCTCTAGACTCACTTCCCTCAAGAAAATCGTCTAAAAAGATCCGTCATCAGGAAGAGCCTACAATTTTTCAGTTTTTTTTTCTCGACTCAGTCCCTCAAGAACCCCGTCGAAAGGGATCCGTCGTCGGGAAGAGCCACCTATCTATTGTAAACTATTGATTCCTACTTTCTACCAACACTATCAACGTCAAAAAGCACAAAACAAGATAAAACCTAACAATCAATTCATAAACATACATACATACAACGAAGTACCCCACCCCACACTTAAAGATAAAGACATGTCCCCATGGCTTAAATTTTAAAAGAGCAGTGAGGTAAAGAGACTTCCCTGGAGCTTCACTCTTGGTCGGAAACGGTTTCGGGGTTTAAGTGGCACGCACGCCCCAAAGCTCGCAGCCAACCCATGAACTTCTTTTCCGACTTGACTTGTCGGTCAGCTATTTCATCCACACGAGTGCCCAACTCAGTCATTGATGAGCGTAGTCCAGCCACCTCCTGCTCCAATGCTGTGAACCTGGACACCCTGGCAGTTCCTGAAGAGGACGCTGCTCCTGACGGTGCTGCTGGTGCTGGCTCCTCCATGTGTTCATCCGCGTCCTCCGACGATGCATCAGAACCACTCTCATCCTGTCCTCCTGCCGCTGCCGTTGGGGCTGGTCCCGTGGTGTTCTTGCCAGGTTGGATTATGTGGTCTTTTTTTAGCAGCCCGTCCACACTAATATTTTCGGGCACTTGCACTTGCCGGCAAAGCTGGGTCACCAAGGAGGGGAAAAAGAAGCCATACTGGCGTAGGGGGCACCGGATAAACATCTCATCGTGAATCACTTTGGCCATGTCGAAGGGAAGACCCTTGACGAAACACCAAATCAAAGCAGCGCGGGGTCCATTCACCTCCGTAGTATTTTCGGAGGGGATGAGGCGACTGTTAATCACATATAGCCAGCACTTTGCCTCTGTAGTTAAAACGGAGGAGTGGAACTTCTCACCGCGGTCCAGCCACTCCACCGTTCTTTCGGGTACACAAATTGAGTCAAAGAAGCGATTCCACTTGGCGTCTGTTGGGTGTTTGGACCACTCATAAAAATTTGTATTGTCAGGCAGAGGGTCAGGCAATTGATATGAAGTGCGTATCGCCTCAACGGAGGCATCCACCGCCTTGTGGCGCACCGTGACCACATTGTCCACATGATCAGGCAGATTGGCATAAAATTCTCGAACGACCATGACATTAGCCTCCTCTGGCTCATCAATGAAGAACTGTAGACCCCGCTCCATCAACTCCGAATACATATGTGGGCAGCGTGCCTGGACTAAACGGAGGTCAATACCCCTCTCCGGAATTGGTGTTTTGGCGGCCTTCTCCATAAAACGGGTCTGAGCCGCAGCAGAGACAAATTTACTGCTGTCGTAGGCAGGGGCTGCTCTTTGGCGGCTTGAGGAAGGACCTGTGGCTTGGCGCTTCTTCGATGGTGCCATAATACCTGTTGGGGGAGAAGTCGTGAGAGGGGGAAGAGGACAGGGGTGCTTGAATTTGGGGAAGGAGTGTGGAGAGGTCGTGGGGAGGGTTTGGTGATTGTGAGAGGGGATTAGGCGTTTAGAATGGGGGGAAGGGAGGTTTTTTGGGGTGGGGAAACGGGGGGGGGGGGGGTAGTTTACGTACCGAAACGTAAAACG
>NC_031989.1:104744221-104788727 GCF_001879085.1 Nicotiana attenuata | reverse complement strand
GGCGCGAAGTCGCGCGCCCTTCGCGCGCTTTGGGCTCGTTAGGCAGAATGGTGCGCGAACATTGCGCGAAGTCGCGCGGTCTTCGTGCACTTTAGGTTCCCCAGGCAGAATGTTTTGCCCAGGTGCGCGAACTTGTGCGCGAAGTGGGCACGAAGTCGCGCCCCTAGGCGTTTATTTTTGGATTTTTTCACCTGTTTTGCTCCTGGTTGATGGTCCTTTCACCCGCCCTTCGTCGCCTGCATTTGTTAGTATGTTAAAACTCAAAATCAAACACTACTACTGTCGTTGGGTTGCCTCCCAACCAGCGCCTTATTTAACGTCGTGGCACGACGGTTACAACAATTCAATGGGTTGCCTCCCATCCAGCGCCTTATTTAATGTCGCGACACGACGCAGAGTCTCGCTTACTCATCAGCGAGTACAACCTTGGTCTTCTCACGATTAATCATTCCTCCCCAATAATGCTTTACTCTATGACCATTCACCAAAAATTTCCTTTCGCCATTTAAAGCTCGCAGCTCGATTGCACCATAAAGAGTAACTCTCACCACCTCAAACGGACCTGACCATCTCGACTTTAGCTTCCCAGGGAATAGCTTGAGTCTAGAATTGAATAGCAATACCTGTTGGCCTGGTTCAAAGTGACGCGACTTGATATGCTTATCATGCCATCTTTTTGTCTTTTCTTTATATAGCTTAGCATTTTCATAAGAGTGCAACCTGAACTCGTCTAATTCATTCAACTGCATAAGTCTTTTCTCACCTGCGGCTCCAAGATCCATGTTCAGCTTCTTAATAGCCCAGTATGCCTTGTGTTCCAGCTCAACGGGCAAGTGACATGCCTTCCCATATACCAGCTTGTAAGGAGACGCTCCAATTGGCGTATTGTATGCAGTCCTATATGCCCATAGAGCATCATCCAACTTTGCAGCCCAATCTTTCCTATTCACACTCACCGTCTTCTCCAATATCTGCTTGATTTCTCTGTTTGACACCTCCGCTTGCCCACTTGTTTGCGGATGGTATGCTGTGGCAACTCTGTGGCGAACTCCATATTTAGCTAGAAGGTTATTCAACAATCGATTACAAAAATGAGTCCCTTCATCACTGATTAAGGTACGTGGAGTCCCAAATCTCGAGAATATGTTCTTTTTCACAAACGCAGCTACCACCATGGCATCATTCGTCGGCAAAGCAATTGCCTCCACCCATTTTGACACATAGTCAACGGCTAGCAAAATGTATTTGTTTCCTTTGGACGGTGGAAATGGCCCCATAAATCTATCCCCCACACATCAAAAAGCTCTACTTCTAGAATGTTATTTAAAGGCATCTCATGCCTTCTTGTGATTGTTCCCGTTCTTTGACATTGGTCACACTTCTTAACAAATGCATGGGCATCCTTGAATAAAGTAGGCCAAAAGAGACTGGATTGTAGCACCTTTGCAGCTGTTCTATCTCCTCCATGATGGCCCCCATAAGGTGATGCGTGGCAATCATACAACACTAATTCTACCTCTTTTTCAGGAATGCATCTCCTCATCAACTGATCAGCGCATTGCTTGAACAAATAGGGCTCATACCAGTAATAGAAGTTCACATCATGTAAAAACCTCTTTCTAGCTTCAGATTGGATTTCGGGAGGAAGTACCCCACTCACAAGATAATTTACATAGTCTGCGTACCATGGGGGAGGGTCTTGGGTTATAGCAAAAAGTTGCTCATCAGGAAATACCTCTTTAACTTGGCCACCCTCCTCCACGTGGTCGTGGTTTTCCAACCTTGATAGATGGTCAGCTAGCTGGTTCTCTGTCCCCTTTCGATCTTGTATTTCTACATCAAATTCCTGCAGCAATAAAACCTAGCGCATCAATCTAGCCTTAGACTCCTTTTTGGTAAACAAATACCTGATAGCTGCATGATCGGTATGGACTATGACTTTTGTTCCCACCAAGTATGCCCGGAATTTCTCAAAGGCCCACACAACAGCTAACAACTCCTTCTCAGTGGTGGTGTAATTCAGCTGGGCATCATCNTCTAATTAACTCTCCCTTTTCATATAATTCACTCATGGTTGCTAATTAATCGATAAGTGCTCTCATAGCCTTCTCCCGAAGTACTACTCACCTATCCTCAATAGATTAACGCCTATATTCCTATGGAATTAATCTATTAAGAACGCATTAAGATTACGATATTTAATTAAGCACGGTGATTAGGTATATTCCTATCCTAACCACAATTCCGCTCCCCCTAAGGGTTAAGATCATGCTCTCTTCAATTCTTCTCTAATCTAAATACGGCTTTCCCAAGCATAGCATAGATAGTAAATAGAACCTAACTGCTGGCCAGACAATTAAGCAATTAAACACAGAATTGAAGAAACAACCATATGTGAATGAATTATAATGAAGGTCAAGCTAATATCAAAAAACAATATTCATGGCTAAATCACAACCCTAGAACAATGGGTTTTAGCTACTCATGCTAGTATGCATCACAATTAGGTTCAATTTCATCACAAAATAGCAAAGACTAAGTGAAGAAAAGAAGAACTTGATAGTCCAAACTCCTCCTTGCCTCTTGCCTCTCGATTTCTTGCCCTAAATTATGAAAACCTTGATGATTTGACCTTGGGCGAGCTTGACTTTATATAGGTTAAGTAGGTTTCTTTCCAGATTTCCATGTTTACCCCTAACTAGCTCTTTTCCGGACGGCACCGCGCGACTTTGCACGCCTTTCGCGAGCCTTTCTGTCTTGGCTTGTAATACGTGCCTGGGGTTTGATTTCTTCCAATTTTTCGTCTTGTTCTTGCACGCACTCAACTCCGAGGGATCGTTTTTGCTCATCAATCATTCCAATAACCTCTTGAAAGCATCACATAAGCTCCTCACCCTGCAATGTACGCAAATCACAATTAGAGCCTATTTTTCATCAAATAACCATATTATGTCATTGAAATGTAATTAAGCGGAAGCATAAACAATAGCTAAATCACCTAGATTTCGCCTATTATCAGACATGCATGCTCCGATTTGAAAGATGAGGGAAAAACATATGAATTTTAGTAGCATGACTTTAGGTCTAGGATTTAATTTGGGGATTTTGAATTTAATAATGAAAATGGAAATAAACTGGTTGGATTCACGGATTCGGGGACAGATTGGATGATTTAGAATTGAATCTTGTGACCTTGCACAAATTTGTGCAAGGTTTTTGGTGATTAACGGGTTGATAGATGAGAGAAAGGAGAGGAAATGGGGAAAGAGGGGGCCTTCCGTGTGGGTGAAATAATTAGGGTTCGACTCTCATTTAGGTTTAAAGTGGATGGATGAAAGGGAGCCGTTGGATTATTGTGATCAACGACTCTGATGTTTTGAGGTAAAATTATTTATTATGAAAAAAATAATGACTGTTGGATTTCTTGGATCCAATGGCAGAGATAAATCACTGAAGGATATTGAATAAAAGGGAAAGTTTGGTTTAAAACATGGACCGTTGATTATTTGAATCAACAGTCCAGATGTGATGTGCTTCTTATGTGAGTGTGGATGAGAGGTTACGTGGCGCGATGTCATTGGCTCAGAGGAGATGGCATGGATTGCCAACATGGGATAAAGAAGGTGGATTTGGACCGGGTCAGAGATGATTGGGCCTATGTATTTGGCTAGATTAGAATTTAAAACATGGCCTCATTGAATTTAATTAATTAATTACAACCATAGCCTTTTGAGCTTTTAACCCCTTTAAAATTAATTAAACTTAATTAATCTTACATAAATGCAATATACTTATCAAATAACTTATTACTTACCGTAATTAATTAGTTATTACTTATAATGCTTCATTCATTGAATTTCGAAATAATTTTGATTAATTAAAGTAAATAAGGCAATATAATTAAAAAGTAATTCATTAAGTTAATTATAAAATTTATTTATTAAGATATAAAAGTGATTTAATATTCAAAATAGCAAGAGTAATATAATTTATAAATATTCAATACCAAATTGCTATTAGTTCAACATCATTCATTATTATTACCTACTATATTTAAAAATTTTAGGTATTATTGATTTAAAAATATTTTACCACATTTGTTGCCAAATAATAGCGTAAATTATTTAATTTTAAAGGGAGGGTCAAAATTGGTCGCAACAGCTACCCCTCTATGACCGGAGACGATGAAAGAGTTTGCGGGCAAAGAAATTGACTTAAAGACCAATTTTATCCCGACTCTAGGAATGTGTTGCAGAGATGGTACACGGGATTGGGAAAGATCATAAGTTGTTAGATGAGGGGCCGAATTTTGGCTTTGAACCGCCTACATACCTCGGACTTAATGAGAATCAGGCCTCATGTACTTCTGGAGCAATGATTTGGAGGGAGTGGTGCTTGCAGGAATTGCCTTAGTATCGTGTTATGACCTGCAAGACGGTGTATTTTGGAACCCGAATGACTTCATGTATTGTAGCTTGATCAGATGTGAATGACTTGACAATTTTGGAGTTCTACTGATCGGATTGAGTTGGAGTTTGGATCCTGGTTTGCTTATGAGTTTGTTGTCCCTCATAGAGGTGTAACTTGGTTTGTTGCTTAGAATAAGTTTCACGTTGTAGTGTTTGAACCTGCAAAAAGAAGATACACACATACCCATATATCGTAATGCAAATATGTTAAGATATAATGTAAATATGCATTAATGATGATGCCTGGCTGCCGGTGATGGGATATTTGAATCTGAAATCTCTGAGCTGTGGAGCATTGGGATGCCGAGGATGGGCTTCTGAATCTGACTTGATTGTTAGCCGGGCTGTGTACCATTCTGTAGCTGTCGGAGCATTCTAATCTCCAGGTGATAGGAGTATCTCCATGTGATGAGGGTAGTTGACTTTTAATTTAAAAATCTTTGCACGTTGGGAGTACCTCTATGCTATAGGAGTAGCTGACTTTGAATTTAAAATCACCTCACGATCCCATACGATGGGAGTATTTGACTTTGAATGTAAAATGCATGTAAGGTGCATAAATAAAAATGTCAAAACATTCAAGATAAAGCAGAGAAGTATATGAGCATGCCATGAGATACTCTTGACTTCAGAACTAATTTGCGACGTCGATCGGTGGAACACATGGAAATATTGAACGGTTTGTCCTTTAACGAGGTTTGCAACTATATACTTGGAATCTCTAATGTGGGGGAGTGACGGTGCGATCTGTACAAATTGCTCCAATTGGCTGGGCGGACGATTCGATCTATACAAAGTGCTTCGGTTGGTGAAGCGGACAGTTTGCTATAGATAAGGCTACGATTGGCGGGGTCGGTGGCTTGATATGTACATGATGCTCCGATTGGCAGAGCGGGAGGTTTGTTATATGCAGGGCTTTGATTGGCGGGGCCAGCGACTTGATATGTACAGGACGCTCCGATTGGTAGAGCAAACTATTTGATATATATAGGGTGCTTCAATTGTGTTGAAGACTTGGCTCCAAAATATCTGAAAAGAGTTTGAAGTTAGTCCTTAACTATATGAGAAAAATGAATCGAATAAAAGGTGAGACAGAGGTGCATGAAATTGTAGCGGGTCCATCATTGATCCCGGTGTGCTTGGTATCCTTTGATTCCTGTCAATCCTGCGCTCAAAGAAAAACTCTTAGTAGGGGGTTGATTTGTCTTGATCGTAGACCTGGACTTAACCCTAATTTGGTGGGTTATACCACGAAGTTTGATAGGTGGAAGAGTAGCATTCTAAAAGCTATTTTGAAAAATCATTTATGTTTATGGCAAATGTCGTTGTTCCGGATTATGTCATGTTTAGATGTTCCTTCTCACGCGAGTATCAT
This sequence comes from Nicotiana attenuata, assembly GCF_001879085.1. Taxonomy (NCBI): domain Eukaryota; kingdom Viridiplantae; phylum Streptophyta; class Magnoliopsida; order Solanales; family Solanaceae; genus Nicotiana; species Nicotiana attenuata. The sequence goes on along the minus strand of NC_031989.1, from coordinate 104,782,883 downwards.
TTTCTGGATGACTCGGTCCTGTTGACGATGATTTTGCTGGACATGCCCCTGATTACGTAGCTTTTTGCCATTGTGATTACGTCCTAATTCTTTCATAGGGTTATGACTGAACCTTATTAGGTTGCCTACGTATCTGAGCGGAATCGGGTCTTAATGTAGTTCGAGGATGAGGAGATGACATGGAATGGAATTGAATGAGATGACCGATACTGACTTAAGCAGCCTACATATCCAAATGGAATCAGGTCAATTCATAGTTCAATTACAATAGATGCAAAGTGGTACGAATTTGAAATGATATGGCCGAGTCTAACTCTGACTATCTACGTATCCAAATGGAATCAGACCAAAACGTAGTTTGATTAAAATAGATGACTGAATTCGATGTGGATTGGCTAGGCATTTCTACCAAAGTAAATCAAGTTTTGGCGTAGTTCCGAATACATGCAAAACAACATTTGGATTTCTATTAAAAGTGGGGGATCGGACCCTACGTGGGTTGCCTATGTATCCCACCTTAGGAAGTGAGGTTAGGCATAGTTTTGTTACAACGAAACCCTAACTCTATATTCTTCAGATGTAGTATCTCTTGACTGCATCTGAATTAATAGGCTTCGTGCTTACTCTGCCATCCATTTCTGCTAGGATTTCTGTTCCTCCTGACAATACTCGATGGACTAGATAAGGACCGTGCCAATTTGGCGCGAACTTCCCCTTAGCCTCTTCTTGGTGGGGGAATATGTTGTTCAAAACTAGTTGCCCCGGTGAACTGTCGAGGTTTCACTTTTCTGTTAAACACGTTGTCCATCCTATTTTGATACATTTGACCATGACACACTGCGTCCACCCTTTTCATCAATGAGCATGAGTTGTTCTTGCCTGACACGAATCCATTCCGCATCATTTTTCACGACCCGAAAATTCCACCTTTGGTAGTCGTGATGGCACCATGTCTCTAAGACTAGGTAAGCCTAACACACAAGAGAATTTAACAGAAATAACGATGAAGGATATTAAATTAAACTGATAAATCTCATGATATCATCAATACTGAATACAATCAGAAAATCCCCCAAGACTAGTGAAATTGAGTCATAAGCTCTAAGAATTACACTAGAAACTCCTCAAAATACAGTACTTTCTGATGCGAAGATAACAGTAGAAAAGTCAGTAATAGAAGGTGACTTGATTCTTGCGAGCGTCAGGTAGGTATACCGTGAAGTCTCTAGAATATCTGGTCAACTCACTGGTGTCCGGCACGAGCAGGTGTACCTGGATCTACACAAAGATGTGCAGAAGCGTAGTATGAGTACACCACAACGGTACCCAGTAAGTATCAAGACTAACCTCGATAGAGTAGTGATGGGGCCTGATCATAACACCTACTAGACATAGAAAACCTGAATAGAATATTAACATAATCAAATGACGGAAAGCAAATAAATAAATGACAATAGAATAGTACAATGATATAAAGCTAACAACGGAAATAAAGTCATTAAAGGGCAACAAAGGAACATATGATAGGAACAACAAGTTATCAAGTACTGTGAAAATACAAGTAAAACAGTGAAGGAAAGATAATAACCGTTCAAATCAACAAGCCCTTTGAACATAGAATGTACAACAAGAATCACAACCGAGGTACCGCACCTCATATTCTCATTTCACAAGTCATAACCAAAATCATCCTTATATCACCGCCTGAGCCTTGTATTTACTTTTAAAAATATTTTTTCAAAAATATCTACAACGTTTTAGCCCCTTATCTCACCACGTGTGTAATGACCTGGCCGGTCGTTTTGAGTGATGTATCCCTATTTTCCTATTTACTGCTTATTGATGCGCTCAATTGTTGATATGTGACTTGCCGGGGTAGTTGGTTTGGGTCCGGGGATGTTTTGGGATGAATTGGGACACTTAGTTCCAATGTTGGAAGCTTAAGTTGAAAGAGTGGACCGGATGTTGGCTTATGTGCAAATGACTCCAGAATAGAGTTTTGATGGTTCCAATAGCTCGTAGGGTGATTATGGACTTGGGAGTGTGTCCGGATATTGATTTGGAGGTCCGTAGTTGATTTTATCTTTAAACGGTAAAAGTTGGAAAATTAGAAAATTGGAATGTTGAGGGGTTGACCGAGAGTTGACATTGTTGTTACCAAGCTCATATTTTGGTTCCGAAAGTCTGAATAGGTCTGTTCTGTCAATTACGACTTGTGTGAAAAATTTGAGGTTAATCGGAGTTGATTTGATAGGTTTCAGCATCGATTGTAGAAGTTGGAATTTCTTATTTTTTGTTAGGCTTGAATTGAGGTGCGATTCATGTTTTTGATGTTGTTTGATGTGATTTGAGGACTCGACTAAGTTCGTATCGTGTTTTAGGACTTATTGGTATATTTGGTTGAGGTCCCTGGGGCCTCGGGTGGATTTCGGATGGTTAACGGATCGAAATTAGAACTTAAGGCATGGCTTGGTAGACCTGGACTGGTGTGATTGCACCTGTGAAGGTCATGGTCGCAGGTGCGAGGCCGCAGGTGCGTGGATGGCATTATAGAAGCAGCCTGGAAGGAACTAGGCAGTGGACGCAGGTGCGATGATTTTGTCCGAACTTGCGAGGTCGCATATGTGGCGTATTGGGCCTAGAAGCGGAGCTCAGAGGAGGCTGGTAGCGTAGGTGCGGAGGAAGTTTCGCAGATGCGGGCTCGCATCTATGCATGTGTTATCATAGAAGTGAAGGCAAGGCCTTCAAGGGATAATCGCAGAAGCGGAGGAAATGTCCGCACCTGTGTGACCGCAGATGGGGTTAAGTGGGTCGCAGGTGCGAAAGCACTGGCACTATACATTTCGAAGGGTTTCCGAGATTTTATCATTTTTGGACTTTTGAAGTTCGGCTAGAGGAGATGTTTGCGAGGGATTTCGAGGGGTTTCTTGAGGTAAGTCACTTTTGATCATTTTAATACAATAATATTATTTCCCCCTTGAATATCCCACCTACTTTGTGTGTTTTTGAGGTGAAATTTTGGGAGTTTTGGGCTAGGGATTAGAGAGTTAAATTTGGGGATTTGAGTGACGATTTAGTGTAGGAATTCCGAAATTTGGTATGGTTGGGCTCGTGGTTGAATGGGCTTCCGGATTTTTTTAACTTTTGTTGGATTCCGGGACGTGGGCTTGGGGTTTACTTTTGAGTTGACTTTTTGACTTTTGATTAAGAACGTAGCATTTTTCATATTGAATTGATTCCTATAGCTTGAGTTGATTGTATCGAATTGTTTGCGGCTAGATTCGAGATGGTCGGAGGCCGATTCACGAGGTAAGGGCTTGTTGGAGTAGAGATTTTCACAGTTTGAGGTAAGTAAAACTTCTAAACTTGGTTCTGAGGGTATGAATCCTTGAAATTATGTGCTTTGTGATTGGTGTTAAGGTGACGCGCATGCTAGGTGACGAGCATGTGGGCGTGCACCGTAGTAATTGTGATTCAGTCAATTCCGTGGAACTATGTAGTTATCTTATCTGAATATTATTACTGTACTCTATGTGTTAGAGCATTTGAGCTGTGATTTATGTTAGAAATCATGTTTAGGCTATGTGCTAGTGCTATAGGGGCCCATAATGGTCGTCGTCATTGCATGACATATCTCAGTCTCTATTATTATACATTATCGCATCATGTATCAATGATTTGGGCTGCTGAGCACGAGTGTCGTGAGCCCGAGAGACTGGAGAGATTGATGACTGAGTGAGGCCGAGGGCCTTTTTGTGAGTGATATTGATGGGATCGGGCTGCACGCCACATCAGATACTATTGACTCATGATGGGATCGGGCTGCAAGCTGCAACATGTATGATGATTCACGATGGGATCGGGCTGCGCGTCGAAGCAGGATTTATTAGCGCTTGGACTGGATCTGTCCCTCCGGAGTCTGCACACCCACAGTGAGCGCAATTGCTAGTGATTCATGATGGGATCGGGCTGCACGCCACAGCAGGAACTGTACAATGCTGAGTGTTTGAGTGTGATGAGTGGGATTTTAGACAGTCAGGTTGAGTACTCTGAGAGTGTGAGTACGCGAGGATTTCATTGTGTTGCATCACATACGGCATGCATATTGGCATGTAGATGTAGAGATGTCATATTTCTCTTATCATTCAGACTTGGCATATTTTATCTGTATTGAGCTTAACTGTTAAACCTGAAAGCATGTCTGCTTTCCTGTATTGTACCTACAGATTATGAGTTTCTCTAAGATACTATTGTCATATTTTTCTGTTAATTTCCATGCTGTCTTAATTCTGTATTTGGATGGTATTGTTCGAGCTCGTCACTGCTTTCAGTCCAATGGTTAGACTATTACTTATTAAGTTGGTTGTAGTCACGCTTCCTACACTTTGTATGCAGATCCAGGTATTTTCGGACACGGTGATTGCTGATTTTCTTGAGTTCATCAGTCAACGATTATCGATGTAGCTGCCATGGCGTCCGCGGACCTTGACTCTCCTCTGTTATCTTTTAGTTTTGTTTATACTATTCTACTTCCTAGACAATGTTATGCTCATGTACTCCGTGACCCCTAGATCTTATGGGAAATTCTGTATTGAATTGTAGCGTTTTCATTCAGCTTTTATGATATTTTATTTACATAAACCTATTTATGTATATTTTGAATTTAAGAAGCTAGTATTTTGTGAGTTGTTGGCTTGCCTAGTATCATGATAGGTGCCATAATGACACTTGTGATTTGGGGTCATGATAAGTTAGTATCAGAGCCTAGGTTACATAGGTTTCACGAGTCATGAGCAGGTTTAGTAGAGTCTTGCAAATCAGTATGGAGACGTTTTTACTTATCTTCGAGAGGCTGCTGAACCCTTAGGAAAACTTCACATTGTTGTATTCTTGTCATGCAAATTTGTTGATTCCGGAAAGTAAACTTCTGTTATTCTATTCTATCACAGATGGTGAGGACACGTGTTACTTGATCGGGCAAACGACCACCAGTACCATCAGCTAGGGCCACGAGAGGCCGAGGTCGAGGTGTAGCTCGTACAACAACTAGAGCAGCTCTTGTAGACCCATCAGTTGCTGCTCAGGAGCAGGTTTATGATGTGGTTGAGCCGGTGGGACCAGCTCATGCACCAGTTGTGCCTATCGTGATTCCAGGCCTTCAGGAGGCTTTGGCCTAGATATTGACTGTTTCCACTAGTATTGCAAAGGCGATTTTTGTTCAGGCCGCGCCAGGCACTTCTCAGGCCGGGGGAGGTACTCATACTCCCGCCGCCCGTACTCCAGAGCAGGTAGTGCAGGGACTTAAGACACCGGGGGTACTACTAGCCCAGCCGGTTGTAGTTGCTCAAGCCTGGGTAGGGTCCCGTTATAAGTGATGAGGAGCAGAAGAGACTAGAGATTTGGGAGGCTCTATCCTGTATCATTCAGTGGGGCTAAGTCAGAGGATGCTCAGGACTTCTTGGATAGGTGCCAGCGGATTCTTCCCACGGCGGGTACTCTGAAGACTAGTGGAGTCTCCTTTACTACTTTTTATCTATCGGGAGCTGCCTTCAGATGGTGGGAGGCCTATGAGAGAAGCATGCCAGTCGGTGCAGTACCACTTTTATGGCACGAGTTCTCCGTTCTCTTCTTGGAGAAGTTTGTGCCATAGACTCGCAGGGAGGAGCTGTGCAGGCAATTCGAGCAGCTACGCTAGGAGGGCATGTCTGTGACCTAGTGTGAGATGAGATTTTTAGAGTTGGCTCGTCACGCAGTTAGGTTGGTTCCCACTGAGAGGGAGAGGATTTGGAGGTTCATTGATGGCCTCAACTATCAGTTGAATTTTGTTATGACTCGGGAGAATGTATCAGGTGCTAGGTTCGACGAGGTAGTTGATATTTCTCGGCGGCTAGAGTTGGTCCGTAGTCAGGTGCTGAGGAGAGGGAGGACAAGAGGCCTCGTGGTTCGGGTGATTTCAGCGGTGCTTCTTCTGGGGGTCAGTTCCACCACAGTAGCCAGCAAGGGTCATCCTTATAGGCCCACTCAGATGGCTCGTCCAGTTCATCGTGGCGCATCAGCTAGATATGGTTCATATAGTGCTCGATCGGGTCAGTCATCTCTCAGTGCACTCCCATCTTAGAGTTTATCTCGTGCTCTTTCAGTTCAGGGTTCATCAAACCAGGTTCCTTTGGCAGTTATTCTGTTTCTCAGGGTCCGCTTCAATACTTGCCGCCATTATCCGAGAGGGGTTGTTTTGAGTATGGAGAGTTGGGTCATGTGAGGAGGCATTGTCCCCGCCTTTCGGGAGGTCCAGTTCAGCAGAGGAGTCAGGCTACAACTTCCGCACCAATTACTTCACTACCCGCTCAGCCAGCTCGGGGTGGTGCTCAGTCACCCAGCGGCCACCCTAGAGGGAAAGCCCGATCAGGTGGTGGTCAGGATCGATTCTATGCTAGTGCTAGTCTAGAGGCCGTTGTTTCAGACAGAGTGATCACAAGTATGGTCTCAGTATGCCACAGGGATGCTTCTATATTATTTGACCCTGGTTCCACTTATTCGTATGTTTCATCATATTTTTCTCGTTATCTAGATATGCCCCATGAGTTCTTAGATTCATCTGTTCATGTATCTACGCTAGTTAGCAATACTATTGTTGTGGACCGTGTGTATCGGTTGTGTGTAGTGACTATTGGGGGATTGGAGACTAGAGTTGATCTCTTATTGCTTAGTATGGTTGATTTTGACGTGATCTTGTGTATGGATTGGCTGTCTCCATATCACGCTATTCTAGATTGTCATGCTAAGACCGTGACGTTGGCGATGCCAGAATTGTCAAGGATCGAGTGGAGAGGTTCTCTAGATTATGTTCCCAGTAGGGTGATTTCTTATCTGAAGGCCTAAGGGATGGTTGGGAAGGGGTGTTTGTCATACTTGGCCTTTGTGAAAGAAGTTGGTGCAGATACTCCTACTATTGATTCTGTTCCGGTGGTGCGAGACTTTGTAGATGTGTTTCCTGCAGACCTACTCTGCATGCCACCCGATAGGGATATTGACTCTGGTATTGACTTGGTGCCGGGCACTCAACCCAATTATATTCCTCTGTATCCTATGGCACCAACTGAGTTGAAGGAATTGAAAGAGCATCTTCAGGAGCTTCTTGATAAGGGGTTTATTAGGCCTAGTATGTCACCTTGGGGTGCATTGGCTCTGTTTGTGAAGAAGAAGGATGGTACTATGCGGATGTGCATCGGCTATAAGCAGTTGAACAAAGTTAAAATCAAGAACAAGTATCCTTTGCCACATATTGATGATCTATTTGACCAGCTTCAGGAAGTGAGGGTGTCCTCTAAGAATGATTTGAGGTCTGGGTATCACCTGTTGAAGATTCGAGAATCGAATATTCTAAAGACGGCATTCAGGACCCGTTATGGTCACTATGAGTTCCTTGTGATGTCTTTTGGGCTGACCAATGCTCCAGCAGCATTCATGCATCTAATGAACAGTGTACTTTAGCCATATCTTAATTTGTTTGTCATAGTATTCATTGATGATATCCTGGTGTACTCACGTAGCCAGGAGGAGCATGCCCACCATTTGAGGATAGTACTACTGCGGCTGAGGGAGGAGAAGCTTTATGCCAAGTTTTCCAAGTGTGAGTTTTGGCTTAGTTCAGTGGCGTTCTTGGGGCACGTGGTGTCCGGTGAGGGGATTAAGGTGGATCCAAAGATGATATAGGTGGTTCAGAGTTGGCCCAGACTATCGTCAACTACTGAGATTCAGAGTTTTCTCGGCTTGTCCGGATATTTTCGTCGCTTTGTGGAGGGTTTCTCGTCTATTGCAATGCCTTTGACCAAATTGAACTAGATGGGTGCTCCATTCAGATGGCCGGATGAGTGTGAGGAGAGCTTTCAGAAGCTCAAGACTGCCTTGACCACAGCTTCAGTTCTAGTTTTGCCTTCTGCGTCAGGATCTTATATAGTGTATTATGATGCTTCTCGGATTGGTATTGGGTGTGTCTTGAGGCAGAAAGGGTAGAGTGATTGCTTATGCTTCACGTCAGTTGAAGCACCATGAGATGAACTACCCTGTTCATGATTCGGAGTTGGAAGCCATCGCTCATGCATTGAAGATTTGAAGGCATTATCTCTAATGTGTGTCTTGTGAGGTATTTACGGATCATTGAAGTCTCCAGCACTAGTTCAAACAAAAGGATCTAAATTTGAGGCAACATAGATGGTTGGAGCTGTTAAAGGACTACGATATCACCATTTTGTATCATCTTGGGAAGGCCAATGTAGTGACCGATGCCTTGAGTAGAAAGGCGGTGAGTATGGGTAGCCTTGCATTCATTACTGTCAGTGAGAGACCGCTTGCATCAGATGTTCATGCCTTGGCCGATCAGTTCTGAGATTAGATGTTTCTGAGCCTAGTTGGGTTCTAGCTTATGTGGTTTCTCGGTCTTCCTTATATGATCGCATCAGAGAGCGCCAGTATGATGATTCCCATTTGCTTGTCATTAAGGACACGGTTCAGTACGCTAATGCTAAGGAGGTTACTATTAGGGATGATGGGGTGTTGAGGATGCAGGGTCGGATCTGTGTACCTAATTTAGATGGGCTGCGTGAGTTGATTCTTGAGGAGGTCCACAGTTCGCGGTATTCCATTCATCCAGGTGCCGCAAAGATGTACCGGGACTTGAGGTAGCACTATTGGTGGAGGAGGATGAAGAAGGATATAGTGGGGTTTGTAGCTTGGTGCCTAAATTTCAGCAGCTGAAGTATGAGCATCAGACACTGGAAGGATTGCTTCAGAGGCTTGAGATTCCGAAGTGGAAATGGGAGCGTATCAATATGGAATTTGTAGTTGGACTCCCACGGACTTCGAGGAAGTTTGATGCTGTTTGGGTGATTGTGGGCTGGTTGACCAAGTCCGCGTATTTAATTCCAATTGGGGTTACTTATTCTTCGGAGGCGGTTGGCTAAGATCTATATCCGCGAGATTGTTCACCTTCACTATATGCCGGTGTCCATCATTTCAGATTGGGGCACGGAGTTTTCATCACAATTTTGGAGAGCAGTGCATCGAGAGTTAGGCACATAGGTTGAGTTGAGTACATCATTCCACCCTCAGACGGACAGACTATCCGAGCGCACTATTCAGATATTGGAGGATATGCTACGCGCTTGTGTCATAGATTTCGGGGTTTCTTGGGATTAGTTTCTACAGCTTGCAGAGTTTGCCTACAACAACAGCTACAAATAGAGCATTCAGATGGCTCCGTATGAGGCTTTATATGGGAGGCGGTGTCGCTCTCCGGTGGGATGGTTTAAGCCGGATGAGGCTAGGCTATTGGGTACCGACTTGGTTCAGGATGCTTTGGACAAGGTTAAGCTGATCAGGATCGGCTTCGCACGGCGCAGTCTAGATAGAAGAGCTACACCGATCGGAAGGTTCATGATGTTGCTTACATGGTGCGGGAGAAGGTACTACTCAGAGTTTCGCCCATGAAGGGTGTTATGAGGTTTGGGAAGAAGGCAAGTTAAGCCCTCGGTATATTGGGCCTTTTGAGGTGCTTGAGAGGATTGGAGAGGTTGCTTACAAGCTTACATTGCCGCCTAGTCTGTTGGTGTTCATCTAGTGTTTCATGTTTCGATGCTTCAGAAGTATGTCGATCTTATGTGTTAGATTTCAGCACGATTCAGTTGGATGGTGATTTTTTTATGATATGGAGCCGTTGGCCATTTTGGATCGGCTGGTTCAAAACTTAATGTCAAAGAGCATAGCTTCAGTTAAGGTGCAGTGGAGAGGTCAGCCAGTCGAGGAGGCTACTTGGGAGACCAAGCGGGAGATGCGGAGCAGATATCCACGCCTATTTAAGACTCCAGGTATGATTCTAGACCCTTTCGAGGAAGAACATTTGTTTAAGAGGGGGAGGATGTAACGACTTGGACGGTCATTTTGAGTGTTGTAGCACCATTTCCCCATTTACTGCTTATTCTGTGCTCAGTTGTTGATATGTGACTTGCCGTGGTGGTTGGTTTGGGTCCGGGGATGTTTTGTGACGAATTGGGGCACTTAGTCCCAACGTTGGAAGAGGATGTTGACTTATGTGTAAATGACTCCGGAATGGAGTTTTGATGGTTCCGATAGCTCCGTAGGGTGATTTTGGACTTAGAAGTGTGTCCAAATATTGATTTATAGGTCCGTAGTTGATTTTGGCTTGAAATGGCGAAAGTTGGAAATTAGAAGTTTGGAAAGTTGAGAGGTTTGACAAAGAGTTGACTTTGTGGTTACCGGGCTCGGATTCTGGTTTCGGAAGTTGGAATAGATCAGTTTTGTCAATTATGACTTATGTGCATAATTTGAGGTTAATCTGAGTTGATTTGATAGGTTTCGGCATTGATTGTAGAAGTTGGAATTTCTTAGTTTCTGTTAGGCTTGAATTGAGGTGCGATTCATGTTTTAGATGTTGTTTGATGTGATTTGAGGCCTCGACTAAGCGGCCTAGAAGGAACTGGGCAGTGGTAGCAGGTGCGATGATTTTGTCCGCACCTGCGAGGTCGCAAATACGGCATATTGGGTGCCGAAGCGGAGCTCAATGAGGAGGCTGGGGAGCGCAGGTGCGGAGGAAGTTTCGCAGATGTGGGCTTGCATCTTCGCATGTGTTATCGCAAAATCTAAGGCAGGGCCTTCTGGGGGAAACTACAGAAGCGGAGGAAATATCCGCACCTGCGACACCGCATATGCGGTTAGGTGGGTTGCAGGTGCGAAAGCACTGGCAGTATACATTTCGAAGGGTTTCTGAGATTTTATCTTTTTTGGGATTTTGAAGCTCAGTTGGAGGCAATTTTTGCGAGGGATTTCGGGGTTTCTTGAGGTAAGTCACTTTTGATCATTTTCCCCATTGAATTTCCCACCTAGTTTGTGTGTTTTTGAGGTGGAATTTTGGGAGTTTTGGTAGGGATTGGAGAGTTAATTTGGGGATTTGAGTGACGATTTTTTGTCGGAATTTGGTAAATTTGGTATGGTTGGACTCGTGGTTCAATGGGCGTTCGGATTTTGTAACTTTTATTGGATTCCGAGATGTGAGCCTGGGGTTGACTTTTGAGTTGACTTTTTGACTTTTGATTAAGAACTTAGCACTTTCATATGGAATTGATTCCTATAGCTTGAGTTGATTGTATCGAATTTTTTGTGGTTATATTCGAGGCGTTCGAAGGCCGATTTGCGAGGCAAGGGCTTGTTGGAGTAGAGATTTCCATGGTTTGAACCTCTATCTCGATGGGGTCGATGTAATTCTTATCCGGGGGCTGGATCATGGATGACAAGGTTGCAAGAGCGTCGGCAAACTCATTCTGGATTCTAGGAACATGTTTGAACTCGATCTTGGTGAACTTCTTGCACAACTATTTTACACAATGCAAGTATGGATGAATCTTGACATTTTTGGTCGTCCACTAGACTTAAACTTAGTGGATCAGCAGATCGGAATCTCCTATGACAAAAACATCCTTGATGTTCATATCAAATTCCATCCTAATCCTGAGGATTATGCCTCATACTCCGCCATAATATTTGTACAAAGGAACCTTATCTTAGCTAAAGCCGTAAAATGTTTTCCCAAATTAGAAATTAGGACTGCCCCAATTCCTACTCTTTTGAAATTGGCCGCTCATTCGAAAAATATTCTCCACCCTGAATATGACTCTGAAATGTCCTTCCCAGTGAACAAAAGTTCTTCATCTAGGAAATATGTTGCAAGTGGCTCATAATCCTTGTCCATCGGGTTTTCAGCAAGATGATCAGCCAATGCTTGTCCTTTGATAGCTTTCTGCATCACGTACACGATGCTGAACTCACTGAGAAGAATCTACCATTTAGCTAACTTTCTCGTATTCATCGTCTTTGGAAGATATACTTGAGCGGATCAACCCGGGATATCAAATATGTGGTACATGCCGATAGGTAATGTCTTAACTTCTGAGCGATCCAGGTCAAGCGTAGTAGGTCCATTATAACAAGGTGTATCTGGCTTCGTATGGTGTGAACATCTTGCTCAGGTAATACATAGCTTGCTCCTTTTCCAGTCTCATCGTGTTGCCCCAACACGCATCCAAATACATTATCCAAGACGGACAAGTATAGTAGTAGCGACTTCCCGGGCTCAAGAGGAACCAATACTGGTGGACTGGAGAAATACTCCTTGATTCTATCAAAGGCTTTATGACATTACTCTGTCCATTTTGTAGCAGCATCTTTCTTCAACAACTTGAAAATCAGCTCACAGATTACTGTTGATTGGGCTATGAACCAGCTGATATAGTTCAATCTTCCAAGGAAACGCATCACGTACTTCTTACTTTTTGTAACGGCCCGACCGGTCGTTTTGAGCTCTAGCGCACCGTTTAGCAGTTTGAAGCCATGAGCAGCTTCAATTCAGGCATTATGACTTGTAAGCGTGGTCAGAATTGAATTTCGGGAAGTTCGAAGTTGACGAGGAAATTCTCATTTCGGAAGCTTTAAGTTGAAAGAATTGACTAGGATGGGATTTCAGAGTAAACGACCTCGAAATCAGGGTCTGAAGGTTCCAGTAGGTTTGTATGATAATTTTGGACTTGGGCGTATGCCCGATCGGGGTTTTGGATGACTCGGAAGCGTTTTGGCGCCTATTGTAGACGTCAACATTTTGGAAGAAATTTCATAAGTTTTGGTTGAAGTGCATTTCAGTGTTATCGATGTCCGTTTGGGATTCCGAGTTTGGGAGTAGCTCCGTATGGTGATTCTGGAGTTGGGAGTGTGATCGAAAGCGAATTCGGAGGTCCGTGGGTCATTTTGGAGTCGTTTGGCTAAGATAGAAATTTGAAGGTTTTTGAGAAGTTTGACTGGAAGTGGACTTTTTGATATCGGGATCGGAATTAGATTCTGAAATTGGGAGTAGGACCATAATGTCGAATATGACTTGTGTGCAAAATTTGAAGTCAATCGGACGTGATTTGATAGGCTTGAACATCGAAAATAGAAGTTTGAAATTCTAAAGTTCATAAAGCTTGGATTGGAGGTCGATTCTTGGTTTTAGCGTTGTTTGATATGATTTGAGGCCTTGAGCAAGTCCGTAATGTGTTTTGGGACTGGTTGGTGTGATTGGTTGGGGTCCCGGGGGCCTCGGGTGGATTTCGGGTGGTTAATGGATCGAAAATGGAATTTTGGAGATAGCTGAAGGGGTCTGGTTTCTGGTATAACCGCTTCTGTGGAGGGTTCACCGCAGAAGCGGCCCTGCAGAAGCGAGGAATTGAACCGCAGAAGCGGTTAAATGTGAAGGGAGCAGAGGCCGCGTGTGCGAAGGAATTACCGCACCTGCGTGATCGCAGATGCGGTCAGTGTGGCGCAGAACCGGGCTGGGGCAGCCAAGGGAAGGACCGCAGATGCGGGGTATTGGCCGCACCTGTGCAAGCGCAGAAGCGGCGAGGCATTCGCAGGTGCGGAAGTCTCTTGGCAGAATGTTTTAAAAAAGCGGGGTTGAGTTCATTTCACCCATTTTTCTCTTCTTTGGGCGATTTTGGAGCTTTTTGAGAGGGGCTTCCACCTAGCAACTTGGAGGTAAGTAAATCCCACCTATCTTGAGTTAAATACATTGATTATGTATGGATTTTAGCATGTATATTGGTAGAAATTTGGGGTTTTGGTGGAAAGACCTAGAAAATTGATATTTTGGAATTTGACCATGATTTTGGGTATGAAATTGAGAGTAAATTATATATTTTAGTTCGTGGAGTTATGGGTAAGCATAATCTTCGAAAATTTTTGGAATCTAGGCACGTGGGCCCGAGGGCGTTTTTGTCAACTTTTTGATCGGGGCTAGGAATTAATATAAATTGGATTAATATGAGTAGTTTATCGTATATTAATGGATTTGCATGACCGTTGGCTAGTTTGGAGCATTTAGCATTGATTCAAGTCTTCGGAAGGGCGTGGAATGCCGGTTATGGATCTTCGGAGCGAGATGAGTCTCCTTTCTAACCTTGTAAGAGGGAATTGTCCCCATAGGTGAAATAATTGGTTGTGTGCTCCTATTTGTGGGGGCTACGTACGCACGAGGTGACGAGAGTCCGTGCGTAGCTACTAATATGTATAAGTCCGGGTAGTCTAGGACCCAAAAACATGCTATACTTGGAATATCTGTGATCTTATTGACAATTGAATTTCTTAAATCCTATCGAATTGGTAAATGAATTTCTAAGAGGATTAAACTTCATTTTCTTAAATCATTAAAAGAGGATTGGCTTTTTTTTTTTGGATAAATGTTTCCCGATAAACTCTTAATTTGCTGCTTGATTTCTATGTGTACCTGCGTCGCATGTATGGTACGCGAGCAGGGTGATTGTTTATTTAAATTTGACCGCGTCGCATGTATAATTCGCGAGCGGGGTAATAGATGCATCTATGGTTCGTGCCGCTCGACCCTCGGCAGTGCACAATTTACATTTATGTTGGATCGGGCCGTACGACCTCAGCAGGAGTTGCGCATGCTTGTATTGCTTGCCTTGAGATTTATTGATATTGCTATCTGCTCTCCCCGACTTGAGATAATTGTTAATTAATGGATTATGAATCCGGAGACTTTTAAATAAAAGGAACTTTGACCTGTTTAGTAATTCATTTGAATCTATTACTGTCCTTAATAATTCGCGAGTCATCGCTTTAATAATATTATTATTTGACCATTAATAATTGTCGAAGTTGCCATCTCGAATCTACTTCTTCGAGATTAGGCGGGATACTTACTGAGTACACGTTGTTTTTGTACTCATGCTACACTTGTTGTGCATTTTGTTGCACAGGTTCAAATGCTTCTATTGACCCATTGGGCGTAGCAGCACGGGCGACTCGGCGACTAGGTGAGCTGTATTTCCTCGAGGCGACCCGCAGCTAGTATAGTCTCTCTCAGAATTCTGTTTACTTTCTGTCCATTTGTGTTCCGGACATCTGTTGTACTTTATTCAAATTCTTAGAAAATGCTCATGCACTTGTGACACCGAGTTCTGGGATGGTTATGAAGTATTTTGTATTAACTGTTTGTCATTTAATTTAAAATTAAGCGATTATCTTTTATTGGTAAATTTGGAGGAAAATCATAGATTTCGAGAGTGTTAAAACGAGAATTTAATTAAGTATTTTGGTTGGCTTGCTTGACAGTGGTGTCCGGCGCCATTACGACCATAGGTGGATTTTGGGTCGTGACAACATGGTATCAGAGCACTATGTTCCTAGGGTCTCACGAGTCATGAGCAAGTCTAGTAGAGTCTCGCGGATCGGTACGGAGACATCTGTACTGTGAGCACGTGATTTTTGCCCTAAGTGAATTATTCTCAAAAATTCAAACCAAATGATTTTTCTTTCATTATTTGACAATTTTGTGAATTTTGTGTTGTTTTCTGTTAATTGTTGCATTTTATTTGTGCATTTTAATGCATATGAAAATATAAAAATTACATTGACATTTTGCATTTAGGATTTAATTTCATATTTTAGGATTAATTAGTGGTTAAGTTGTTTTTAGAACAAAATATGAAGAAAATGACAAAAATAGTCCATTCTTTGCATTTTTAATTGTTAATTGTTGAGTCTACTTTTAAATAGGATTTAATCAATTTCGTAGGAATTAATTAGCTCAGTTTTGGCAATAAATTAGGTTTCATTTTAATGTTTTGCATTTTTAATAAAATCATAAAATACAAAAATACAAAATGAAAATAAAAGAAACAAAAGAGAAAACAAATGAAAAGAAAAGAATAACAAGAAAAGGCC
The DNA here is from genome assembly GCF_001879085.1 of Nicotiana attenuata. Taxonomy (NCBI): domain Eukaryota; kingdom Viridiplantae; phylum Streptophyta; class Magnoliopsida; order Solanales; family Solanaceae; genus Nicotiana; species Nicotiana attenuata. The sequence continues at coordinate 104,767,100 of NC_031989.1, read as the reverse complement.
TTTTGATTAAATAGACCATCGAACTGGGCCACTCTTATTTAATTCTGGTGGCCCAATACCCCTTTCCCGCCCAGTCCGGCCCAAGTCCATTCCCAACCCGGTCCGCCCCACTCTTATCCAAACGACGCCGTTTGGCGTCAAAGAATCTTGGTCATCTATTCTTTACATAATCCAACGGCAAAGATTCGTTCTTGGTTATTTAATAAAACTGTCCAAATTAGTCATTAACCCTAAGACCAAGTCATCTTCCTCGTACAAAATCACCCCCCGCCGTCTTCCACCGTCCGCCGCCGGCCGGAAATCGCCTCCGCCGGCGGCGGTGCTCCAAATTACCCCAAAATTACACCCAGTCTCTTCTCTTCCTCCTCTTCTTATATCTACCATTAGTTTTGCTCAAATACCAACCCNGACCCCAAAAATACACCATAGACTCGTCTTCCCCTCCTCTTTCCAACCACCAAAGAAATTTCTTTCAATTCTTAGCCCATCTTCTCGAATATCAGATCAAAAATCCGGCCAAAACGCAAGGTCATCCAAATCCGACCAAATTTACACCCCTAATCTCCTCAACTCCCTCAACCCAAATCCACAACCATTTTCCCTCAAATATCAGTTGAATGTTTCGAGTTTCAAATCGAAAAATTCCGGCCGAAACCTAATTTCTCCAAACTTCACCAAATCGATACCATATGGCCTCCTGACTCCCCTCAAGAAGAATTCACCGTCATTGATGTTCAAGTCACGCCCAAGACACTCAAATTTTGAATCAAAGAGACGGTATGAATGTTCGAGTCAAGTCGTGAGTCCTCTTTTTCGTCTTTTTTATGTCCCTTTCTCTTCTTTTGATTAAGACAATAAGTGCCTCTCCTAATTTTCTGATTAGTTTTAAATTTTGCTTCTGTTTAATTTCAGTGATGATTTGATTTTTTTTAGTTTAGTCTGATTGTTGTTTTGTTTTGATAGTTTAAACGTTAGTTTAGTTAGTTCAAGCAATTAATTGTTAGTTTAGTTGGATTCTTTGTTAGTTTTGATTCGATTAGGATGTGTCTGCTTCTCTTTGGGAAAGTAATAATTTGTTCGTTTAGTTGTGATCTAAGGCCTTTAAAATTAGTTTTAAGCATGTTCTAGGTTTTAGTTTAAATTTTGATTATTAGTCTTAAATGTTAATTGATTTAGTAATTGTTTCTTTTTAGCTTAATATTGATTCTGGTAGTTTTGGTTGGTCTTATGATTTTCTTTTAGAGTTAGTAAATTATTTTCCTTCATTTCAGTATTACTCCTATAGGATTAATTGAACTCTAAGTAGTCTTGCTGAGCATTGTTTGATCTTTATCATTCTGTGCTAGTAATTCTTTTATTCCAGTTTAATTTTGATCAGTTTTAGGTGATTGGTTATAGCTGATAGTATGTAGGTATGGTGAAAGGGGTTGGGGTTTTAGTTGAGATAAGGTTAGTTATTTCAGGGTATTCAGGGGTATTTTGGGCATTTGATAATAGGATAGAATGCTGTAGATTAGAATAGAATTCCTTAGAATCTTCTAGAATAGGGCTCAAGTTAGATTTCAGTAAATTTAGGATAGTAGCTTGGGTAACAAGTTAAAAAAATAGAGGACTGATATGAAAATAAAGAGGGACTAGGATAGAAAACTAGAAAATTGAGGGTTGCCCTCCCTTATGCCTATAAAAGGCAGTCCTCTTTGCCTTAGAGAACAAGTTTGGAGCCTCTAAAAATTCCCTCTCATTGTCCACAAGTTTCAGATCTGAAATTTGAAATCCAAACTCCAAATCTTCAAAAAATCCAAAAAAAGAAACAGAAATGCAATAAAAAATCAAAAAAAAATACTGTTACATTGCATTTTATAGGTTAATTTCGAGTTTAGGCAATGATCTTCATCTCTTCCAATCGCTGAAGCTTTCCTGAAGTATATTGGTTTTATTTCGAGTGATTTTGAGTCCAATTAAGCTAGTTTGAGTCAAATTTTTGTCTGCTGAAAGTTTCAGAGGTGTTCTGTGTTCATTTTCAAGTTTATTTGGGTAATGTGCTGAGTGTGTGAATCTCTGGGTACAATTTCATGCTGGTTTGGGTTTATTCAAGTTTATTTGGTTGAGTGTTGATGTTGTCCTTCTCTAAATTCAATTCTGGACTGGTTTGATATCGTTTGCCGAGCTGTGAACTCAATTCTAAACTGCTGTTTGACATCTGCTGCTGCTGATCTCACTTTTTCCTTCTTATTTGCAATTACCAGGTACAAGCTCTGAACCATGGTGATGTGTATTTGATTTGAGAAGTTGAAATGGAAATCCTATTGCTCTTGGCTTGATGTTTATGTTATCCGCATCTATTCAATTTAGCTTGGTTTAATTTCATTAGTTAAATTTGTAATAACTTTGGATTGTATTGAACTGCTTAGATTTCTTTAGTTTGGCTTAATAGGACCGTCAACTGCAATTGTGTAGTGTAGTTTTGTAGCATAATTTGACTTCAATTGGCATCTGACTCACGTAGGTTTACATACAGTGCTGGGATTAAGCTTTAACAGTAGCGTTTTGTTTTAGTATATAAATTCAGATCCAAGCACGAAGTACAGGTTTAAATCAGCCTAGGGATTGAACGTTCAACAGTTTTGTTTTGACCCTTGTATAATCCAATTCTGATTTCGTATTCAGTTGAATCATGAGTAGTCAATTATTTTGTCGTAGTAAAGTTATTCTGAATCATTTAGTTGCTGTAGGCATCAACTTGTTAAGGCTAGACTGTCTCAGCTTCTGAAAATAGTCTCTTGTTCCGTAGTTCACAATATGATCACATATAATTGTTTTGGGTTCAGTTGTCTTGATGTTAGGCCTAACAAGCTATAGGACCTTCATTGATCATATTCTCCGGTTGGGCCTGCTTTTCTTCTGCACAAGGCCCATGTTTCGGCAGCGTTTATTTACCGGTAGGATTGAATCTCTTAAGGGCCTGTTTTAAGGCCCACAAAACTGAACGTTTCTTTGGGGCTATTTTGTTTAAGTTCAACACCTATTTGAATATCTTAGCACTAATACATGGACGTGCTAATTAATTGGGGCCTTTTCTTATTAGTAGAGACAATACTTAATAGAAAAATCATAGTTCTTTTGGGTCGACTTTAAAATAAATGAGGTGCGCCGCGCCAAATAAAATCACAAATAGCGTGGCCCTCTTAACAGTTTTCTATAAAAAATATCTAGACCTCGAGATGGGCCGTTTAACGAATTTCACGGCCTTCTCCAAAGGTAATAACGCGATAGTCTCTTTAGGCACACAATTTAAATAATTTTACCTTCCTAAATACGGGTGCACATTTATGTGACCCGAATCCAAATCCCAACGAAGTCGAAATGTGTCAAAAATCGCGGGTGCATTTATGTGACGCGGTTCGAGACGTGTTTTCACGACGTTGCAATTCTCTTAAAATAATAATAATAAAAGCGGTTCAAAGTTAAAAAGAACATAAGTTAAAACATGTATTAAAATCATATTTTTGCCAAATATAGCAGTTGAGCGACCGTGCTAGAACCACGGAACTCGGGAGTGCCTAACCCCTTCTCCCGGGTTAACAGAATTCCTTACCCGGATTTCTGGTTCGCAGACTGTAAAACAGAGTCAAACCCTTTCCTCGATTCGGGATTCAAACCGGTGACTTGGGACACCATAAATTTCCCAAGTGGCGACTCTGAATCTTTTAATGAAATGAATCCCGTTTCGATTGTCCTTTAATTGGAAAATCTCCTTTTGTTATACCCTTGACGGGGTGTAGTGAGAAAAAAGGAGGTGTGACATGTACTTATCCTCGGGAGGCTGCAGGACTGTTAAGAGTACTTCCCTTCTTGATTCCTCATCGTGCGATTTGATCCATGGAGGCTTATGCCTTTAATTCCTTCCTTTTCAATCTTATGCGACGCGAACCGCTTGTTATAAATGGAGAATTAAAGAATTGTTATGGTACTACCGATGAAGTGCGGGGTGTTTCTCCCTGCATAGTTGTCTGTGCTATTATCGTCGCCTTATAGAAGGATATTCTGTCATTCCAGCTCAGTAGCGGTACTTCTGAGAGCTCTGAGGCTAGGCACAAGTTGCCATGATGCTATAAACGATTGTTCCACAGTATTGATATGATGGTAGGATGTTTGGCGACGTGTCGGGGTAGTGAATGACTTGAAGGGAGGTTTACTCAGTGCATGATTTACAGATTTGGTATTTTATTCCCGGCGAGGGAAAGGTAGTCGGACTAAGAATGGTCAGATGTGGGCTGGTGGAGTTTTCTTCTATGATGAGGTATCGTTGTCCTAGTTGAACGTACTTAGTTCGCCGGTGTTATGATCTTCTACAATTCGCCTTTGGGGTAAGATATTGTGAAATAGTATTGAAGACGCGGCTGTCAGATGTCGCGGGGCGCGATATTTCAGGATTGAATCAGTGTTTCTAATGTTGACGGTTCGAGAAAGATGATCTTCGGAAAGGTTTAAAGTTAGCAGCAATTGTGGGGTCGAGTTCCATGAAGATAGATTTTATTTAAGGCAACATCTGAGCAGCAAAAGGATAAGGAGGGACATGTGGGGAGTGTCAGGCGGTGGTTAAAATTTCTAGAAGGCCAGGTATAAGAAGCAAAGGTCAAGCAGTCGACTAAAGGGGTGAGTTTCGCCAAAGTGGGATAGTTTGGAGTGATTTGGGAATTTTAGTGATTGGTGATTTGGGCCTACGGATTAATTTGAATTATGGGCTATTATGCAACAGGAGATTTGATATGATGGAAAGGATACGCTTGAAACGAAGAAGGATACAACCTAACTTTGAGTTGAAGGGATGTTGCCGCGCAACTAATTGATGTCTACGAAGGGTTAATGGACTTGTACAGCTAGAGAGTGAGCTTGGACTCAGGAGGGGCCATTAATGTCTTGGTGATTGCACCCCGCGTAGGAGCATTGGAAGATGTCGGCACGTAGATTCCACAGGCGGGATATCTCCAGTGAGCAGGACGGTGGTCGTATGGTTGGCGAAGCTTCTGCAAAGGGTTCTATTGGCTATACATCAAAGAGATCGGTCGTGTGAACGTGGTTGAGGATTCAGAGTATAACAAGAGGGTTTTACAGAAAGATTCCGAGAATTTTGGCGGTTGATTGCGCAAGGCTATGTCAACAAAAGATAAAAGATCCCGGTGAATTCCAGAATTATGTAATAATGGCTTCAGGCTAAGTGGGAGAGTCCCACCGCCAATGATTGAGGATTGCCTGGTCAACTACTTGCGAGGTTTCTGGTTATTAGCATAGTGATGGGTCAGTTCAGCTACAGGAAGAACATAAGTAGTAATTCGAGCAAAGGAATTGTTAGAGGCGTGCTAAGGTTGGCCTTATTGGCTCATGTTCAGACTTGGGGAAGGATTCAGGATTTATGCCTTGTACGGACGGGTTTCAAGGGAAATGATTCTGCCGGGTGCTTCATCGAGAGGGTATTCATATGCTAGAAGATTTATGGAATTGATTATATTCGGGGCCAAGTCAGAGCGGGTGGCTCTCAGCAACAGTCCTAGTGGATTCAAAGGGGCAAAGCGTAGTGCCTTGTGATTTCGAGCCTATAGGTACGATTAAGAATCAAGCTTGGTAGCAGCTTATGAGGAGGGGCACAGAGTGTTCTATGATGTTTTGACTTGCAATGTAGCCTTCGAGAGGTATGAAATGGTTCGTGGGGTTTGAGACAGCATGGTCCCGTGATTCAAGGTCGCTCGAGATGAGTGCGGACGGAGTATGATATGTGTTCGATGGAGTTATTATTATTTCTAAGGCAATCAAGGATAAATTGGAAGAAGATAGATTGATTAGCCATAGTTGAATTGCCATACTGGTGGCAGTGATCAGCTCCTTCAGCGCGATCAAGTTATGCAAGTGATTTGTGGCGGTACGCGTGAGGCTTGTCGGTCGCCGTAATTGATGTTATTCAGAAGTATTCTACTGTTATGGCCTGTTATGTGTAGGCGGATCCCGGAAGGGCTATGGTGGCTTGGACCACTACTTAGAGATTTGCATATTCTACAGTTATGAGAATTTACGTGTGTGTTGCTATGGTTCTCCTGAAGTGAGATAAGCGAAGAGTTTCATATGATGAAGTGTTAATCTATTAATGGTTACATAATTATGATGAAAGATCGTGTTCTATCGTATGTTGGCATGTGGGGTGCAGTGAGTGATATGGAATTCTAAGAGAGGATCAAGGTTGCAATTCGGTGTTGACAAGGGGTGTCACGGGCTCGGATGAGCAGAGAAGTAGTTTCGGCGTTTAAAGTAAGTTGGTATTGTCTTCAGCGTCACCTGAAATCGGTGTTTGTGAAAAAGGCTTTGCATCCTGGTTAAGGATTCTTGATCGCTTTTTAGTGTTAGTGCGGCCGGTGAGTTGGAGGTACAGATCTATTATCTGTTACGGAAGGTTGTGGGAGCGTGCCCACGGGAAGGTTGTATGAGTGTGGCCTGTAGCCACTTGATTGGTTGAAGAGTAAACCAAGTATGAGGATTGTGGTGACATCGTAAATTTGAGAATTTATTCCTGGAGGGCACTCGATTTATTGGGTTATGGACTGTGGATGATTACTCCGGTTATGATGGTCGTTCCTATGTGTTACGGGAGAGAGGGGAGTTATTATGGACCTTTGAAAGGTTATTAGCCTAGTTTAGTGCGATCGGGATCAGGTAGAGGTCTGTGGATGGATTCAAATGTGGATATGGGGCTCTATATCAGGCCAGATGTATTTATTTCAATAATGCGCTCCTTATGGAGGAGTAGTCAGGGTGCTATATCGTCGTCAGATATTTCATGTAATGATACATTGTGCCGTGTGAGTCGTGAGACGGCTTGGGAAATTGCTTATGTGTTGAGGTTCCGCGTAGAGATGATGTCATATGAGCAGGAGGGCTCTCGAGATTCAGATCGTATATCGCACCTCAGTTGTGCTCGAGTTTTGTAGCCTATGGCACTATATGTCTCCCCAGGGATAGTGTTATGCACTTAGCGTGCTTGTGACCGATATTCGGTATTTTGTTGTGATGAGCAATTTAGGTCGATGCGAATCTCCTTATTTGAGTTATATGTGCGGATCGGGTTGCACGCCGCAACAGTGTGATGTTGAGTACAGTTCCCTATATATGTTTTTATGTGTTTTCTTTCCTACTTTTCTAAGGAAAACTCATATTAGCTGTGTGCCCGCGTCGCATGTATGATTCGCGAGTGGGGTAATCAGATTTCCTTTTTAGAGTTTGTTTTCCTTTTATATCACGTTCGAATTGGTAGCCTATTGGCACGTTGTGGCATCATATGAGACTTTTGATCATGTCCGAGGTGGCTATTGCCTGAACAGTTCGTACTGGGTGAGACAAGATCATTGGACTTAGGGTCAGTGCAATTTGAATATGTGAAGTATATTAAAGAGTAAAGGCCATTATTTGGTTCAGAAAGAGGTGATGGTTCTTGGCAGGGTATAGACCCTATGAATCGTGATTCGGCAGTTGGTTATGAATTTCTTCACATCTCTTCCGTCGTGGCGGTATTGTAAGGGTTAGGGCAGGACCTAGGTAGGTCATGAGGTGCAATAGGAGCATCAGATTTGTGGATTTCGATTTTTCGATCAGGGAATGCTATTGTGGTCATATAAGTAAGGTGGCGCAAGGTGTGAATTCAGCTAAGGTATGCAGTCATGTTTTGGTGCTGTGTGTAGTTATTAATTAGCTGAGCGTATGTTGGAACAGGCCTGGTAGAGAATTTCGGATGATGGAATTGGGCTTTAAGGCTTATTTGCTTAAGTGAAAATAAGGATATCTTCAGATTGACCAAGCTAGGGCGCCCAACTGAGTTGTGGTAGCACGGGTAGGTGCTCGAGGTGTTAAACAGCGATTCCAGACAACCCCAACACAGTTCCTAGCACGTTCGAGGACGAACGTATGTTTAAGTGGGAGAGGATGTAACGGCCCGACCGGTCGTTTTGAGCTCTAGCGCGCCGTTCAGCAGTTTGAAGCCATGAGCAACTTCAATTCAGGCATTATGGCTTGTACGCGTGGTCTCAATTGAATTTCGGGAAGTTCGGAGTAGACTTGTAGAGGAAATTCTCATTTTGGAAGCTTTAAGTTGAAAGAATTGACTAGGATGGGATTTCAGAGTAAACGACCTCAAAATCGGGGCCAGAAGGTTCCAGTAGGTTCGTATGATAATTTCGGACTTGGGCGTATGCCCGGATCGGGGTTTTGGATGACCCGGGAGCATTTTGGCGCCTATTGTGGAAGTCAGCATTTTGGAAGAAATTTCATAAGTTTGGGTTGAAGTGCATTTAAGTGTTATCGATGTCCATTTGGGATTCCGAGTCTGGGAGTAGCCCCGTATGGTGATTCTGGAGTTGGGAGCGCGATCGGAAGTGAATTTGGAGGTCCGTGGGTCATTTTGGAGTCGTTTGGCTAAAGATAGAAATTTGAAGGTTTTTGAGAAGTTTGACTGGAAGTGGACTTTTTGATATCGGGATCGGAATCCGATTCCGAAAGTGGGAGTAGGACCGTAATGTCGAATATGACTTGTGTGCAAAATTTGAAGTCAATCGGACGTGATTTGATAGGCTTGAACATCGAAAATAGATGTTTGAAATTCTAAAGTTCATAAAGCTTGAATTGGAGGTCGATTCTTTGTTTTAGCGTTGTTTGATATGATTTGAGGCCTCGAGCAAGTCCGTAATGTGTTTTGGGACTGGTTGGTGTGATTGGTTGGGGTCCCGGGAGCGTCGGGTGGATTTTGTGTGGTTAACGGATCGAAAATAGAATTTTGGAGATAGCTGAAGGGGTCTGGTTGCTGGTATAACTGCTTCTGCGGAGGGTTCACCGCAGAAGCGGCCCCGCAGAAGCGAGGAATTGAGCTGCAGAAGCGGTTAAATGTGAAGGGAGCAGAGGCCGCAGGTGCGAAGGAATTACCGCACCTGCGTGATCGTAGATGCGGTCAGTGCGGCGCAGAAGCGGGCTGGGGCAGCCAAGGGAAGGACCGCAGATGCGGGGTTTTGGCCGCACCTGCGCAAGCGTAGAAGCGGCGAGGAGTCCGCAGGTGCGGAAGTCGCTGGGCAGAATGTTTTAAAAAAGCGGGGTTGAGTTCATTTCACCCATTTTTCTCTTCTTTGCGCGATTTTGGAGCTTTTTGAGAGGGGCTTCCACCTAGCAACTTGGAGGTAAGTAAATCCCACCTATCTTGAGTTAAATACATTGATTATGTATTGATTTTGGCATGTAAATTGGTAGAAATTTGGGGTTTTGGTGGAAAGACCTAGAAAATTGACATTTTGGTATTTGACCATGATTTTGGGAATGAAATTGAGAGTAAATTATATATTTGAGTTCGTGGAGTTATGGGTAAGCATAATCTTCGAAAATTTTCGGAATCCGGGCACGTGGGCTCGAGGACGTTTTTGTCAACTTTTCGATCGGGGCTAGGAATTGATAGAAATTGGATTAATATGAGTAGGTTATTGTATATTAATGGATTTGCATGATCATTGGCTAGTTTTGGAGCATTTAGCATCGATTCAAGCCTTCGTAAGGGCGTGGAATGCCGGTTATGGATCTTCGGAGCGAGGTGAGTCTTCTTTCTAACCTTGTAAGAGGGAATTGTCCCCATAGGTGAAATAATTGGTTGTGTGCTCCTATTTGTGGGGGCTACGTACGCACGAGGTGACGAGAGTCCGTGCGTAGCTACTAATATGTGTATGTCCGGGTAGTCTAGGACCCAAAAGCATGTTAGTCTTGGAATATCTGTGATCTTATTGACAATTGAATTTCTTAAATCCTATCGAATTGGTAAATGAATTTCTAAGAGGATTAAACTTCATTTTCTTAAATCATTAAAAGAGCATTGGCTTTTTTTTTTTGGATAAATGTTCCCCGATAAACTCTTAATTTGCTGCTTGAGCATGTATTTCTATGTGTACCTGCGTCGCATGTATGGTACGCGAGCAGGGTGATTGTTTAATTAAATTTGACCGCTTTGCATGTATGATCCACGAGCGGGGTAATATATGCATCTGTGATTCGTGCCGCTCGACCCTCGGCAGTGCACAACTTACATTTATGTTGGATCGGGCCGTACGACCTCGGCATGAGTTGCGCATGCTTGTATTGCTTGCCTTGAGATTTATTGATATTGCTATCTGCTCTCCCCGACTTGTGATAATTGTTAATTAGTGGATTATGAATCCGGAGACTTTTAATAAAAAGGAACTTTTACCTGTTTAGTAATTCATTTGAATCTATTGCTGTCCTTAATAATTCACGAGTCATCGCTTTAATATTATTATTATTTGACCATTAGTAAGTGTCGAAGTTGCCATCTCGTCTCTACTTCTTCGAGATTAGGCGGGATATTTACCGAGAACACGTTGTTTTTGTACTCATGCTACACTTGCTGTGCATTTTGTTGCACAAGTACAGGTACTTCTATTGACCCATTGGGCGTAGCAGCACGGGCGACTCGGAGACTAGGTGAGCTGTATTTCCTCGAGGCGACCCGCAGCTAGTATAGTCTCTCTCAGAATTGTGTTTACTTTCTGTCCATTTGTGTTCCGGACAGCTGTTGTACTTTATTCAAATTCTTAGAAAATGCTCATGCACTTGTGACACCGGGTTCTGGGATGGTTATGAAGTATTTTGTATTAACTGTTTATCATTTAATTTGAAATTAAGCGATTATCTTTTATTGGTAAATTTGGAGGAAAATCATAGATTTCAAGAGTATTAAAACGAGAATTTATTTAAGTATTTTGGTTGGCTTGCCTGACAGTGGTGTCCGGCACCATTACGACCTTAGGTGGATTTTGAGTCGTGACACTTTTGGGCGGAGGCATGTATTGAATGGCCTTGATCTTTGAGGGGTCCAGCTCTATCCCTTTTCTGCTGATGATGAAACCTAACAGTTCTCCTGTGGAACTCGAAGTGCACATTTCACAGGATTCAATTTCAAACTATTCCTTCGCAACCATTCGAAGAACTTTTTTAAGTCATTCAAATGATTCGTACTCTTGCGAGACTTGATGATGACGTCATCCACATATAACTCAATCTCCTTGTCGATTATTTCATAAAAGAGGGTCGTCATGGCTTTCATGTAGGTAGCACCGATGTTGTTGAGAAGGAATGGCATGAACCTGTAGCAATAGACTTCTCACGGCTTGGTGAATGCCGTCTTCTCGACAGCTTTTTCGTGCATGAGAATCTGGTGATACCCCGCAAAATGATCCACGAATGATTGTAACCCATGTTTCACATAGTTGTTGATAAGGATATGGATATTTGGCATGGGAAAGTCGTCTTTAGGACTGGCTTTGTTAAGATCTCAGTAGTCCACACATATCCCGATCTTCCCATCCTTCTTTGCCACCGGTATGATATTTTCCAACGATGTAGGGTAATTGGTGACCCTCAAAACATTTGCTTCTATCTTCTTGATGACTTCTTCTTTGATCCTTAGACTTAAATCTGGTTTGAATTTTCTAGGTTTCTGCTTGACTGGTGGTCTGGCAGGATCACTGGGTAATTGGCGCGCGACGATGTCGATACTTACTCCGGGCATGTCGTCATATGAAGCGAATACATCGTTGTATTGTCAGAGGAGCTATTTCAAATCTTCCTTCTATTCTTCCTTTAGATGGATGCTGATTCAAGTCTCTTTCACATCTTCTTCGCTTCCTAAATTAATCACTTCTGTCTCTTCAATGTTGGGCTTCTTTTGGATTTGTAGCTGCTCGAACTCTTGCGGGAGGTTCTCAAGCACCATACTCTTGTCGTATTATTCATAGTCCGTATCATTTTGCTCAAGGTTTTCATTACATGTCATACTTGCGAAATGTGGGTTTTTATCAATTTGGTTACTGAAAAGAAAAAATTGATTTTATAACTAATGATAAATGCGAATTCGTGATGATATCAAGGAAAATAATTCTTTTTATTTCATCAAAAGGAACGTCTCAGCATTCAGAGAGGCAATTTAACAAAAAAGTACAAGTATGGTTCTGGCCTCAAATAACCATGTATTTTTTTTTAAAATTACTATAATTCCACACTACCAAGATGCCCGTCGAACCAAAGATGGACTGGCATTCCAGTTCTGCAAGGTCTCTCCTGCTTCGACATCCTGAATGGTCGATTTCTTAGTATGTTCTTTACCGCAACATTCCTCGATCATGGCCACGAACAATCTTCCCATCCCGTCGTTGATGTCATCTTCTGGTGGTGGGCTCTAACCCGGGCCCAGAACACCGTCTGGTACAAAAACCTTTTTCCCAGGGTTATAGGTCCTTCCAGATGTAGGCAGATACCCTGAGTCAGCGATACCTTTCTACCCTTTAGGTTGAATTGGTTCTGTTATCCCACCTGATCGGGCTCCCCGCCCAGTCCCTGGCTGGTATCCATACTTCATCTCACACTTCCATGTTCGACCTATACGGTGACTGCATACTATAATTCTGTTCATTCTTCTCCATTTCAGTTGTTTGCATTATCCTCGACTGCATGGAGGGTGACCGCGTCCAATCCTTCTATAAAAGGAACCACATGCTCGAGGTATGTTTATTGGCACCACTCCGCATGTATCACGATCTCTTGGAAATCCCACTCGAATTTTATAAACTAATGGAGAGTGGAAGGAACTGCCCCTGCCATATGTATCCAGGGCCTTCCTAGTTGCAGATTGTATGAAGACGAAATATCCATTACTTGAAACAATATTAGGAACTCAACTGGTCCAATCTGCAAGGCTAAGTTGATTTCTCCGAATGGCATCCTTCTGCGACCCATCGAAAACCCTTACTCTCACATGACTCTCTTTCACTTCCCTTAAAATGCCTAGGTCCTGTGGAGTAGATAATGGGCAAATGTTTACTATAGATCCCTCATCGACCAGTACTCGAGATATGACTTTGTCTCCATACTTGAATGTAATGTGCATAGCCTTGTAGTGATCCATCCCCTCCACAAGAAGTTCATATCTCCGTAAGGAAATTTAATTTGCCTCAACCATCTTCCCAATGGTTGCTGCTAGCACCACACTAGTGGTATTGTTGGCATGCTTACCCCGCTTTGAACTTTTACCAGAGCATCCCTGTGACTGTCGGAGCTCAACAAAAAAATTCATAATTGAAATGTGGGCAGGGTTCTTGCTCAAGTGTTCTTTACGTAGTATTCTTTAATATGCATCCTTATCCAAAACTCTGTTGCCTTCGTGTATTTTATGTTTCTCCTCTGATTCTGCTCCCTACTCGGATTCCCTTGATTCACCTATTCTGGAGCGTAACACCTTCCTGACCTACTAATCCCATGAGCAGCTGCGGTGTCTGTCATCTTACCCTGTCTCCTCAACTGATAAGTCCAAGGAACTATTATATATTCTCGACTCCCCTCATCTCTAACGGCGGTGGTGGGTGGTTATGGGTATGTCTGATCCATCACGAGAGGTTTTAGCTGCATAGTGGTTAACGAAGTTGCCCGAGGTGGTGTTTTTGTAGCTTCGGCATTCCCAATAGTAATGATAGTCCCTTTCAAGTCATAGTCCTCGTCCAATGTGATCATGTCGGCTCCTTGGTTTTTGTGGTTCGGTAGTGGGTTACAGTTTACATTTGGTGGGTTTGGGTGCATTAGATCGCTCCGCTTTTAATCAATAGTTCAATCTCATTCTTCAATCTATAATAATCCTCGGTGTCATACCCAGGAACTCCTGAATGATAGGCACATCTCTTTCGTGCATCGAAATATTTGGAGGGTTGGTCGAGGATTCTCCCTTCCACGGGGTATATTAGTCTGTCTCTTCTCAATATTTCGAACAATTGGGCTAAAGGCTCGGCAAGTGGGATGAAGTTACTGGGGTTCTTTTCTTCAAAGTTTGGGCATGGCCTGGGTGTATTGGCAAGTCTGCTTTGGGGATTGTGGTTTGAACTAGAGCATATGGTCGTGGCGGGTTTGGAGGTATATTGGCTCAGGCAAGTTGTTGTGGGGTTGAGCATTATAGTATGTTGGGTGTTATATACTGGGGCATAAGTGGATTGATGTTTAGGATGAACGTTTGTGGGGTAGGAGTTGGTTTGGCGTGGAGGACTCCATTGATAGTAGGGGACGATCGACGTTACTTCCTCTTTCTTTTTCTTCCCATTGCCGATAGAACTGTATTGTATAACCTTGCTAGTAGCTTGTAGTGCGGCCATTAACTATATCTTTCTAGACTAGATATTCTCTTCCAAGAAATCTCCCATTTTGACCTTCTCGGGAATTTTTGACCCATCATCTTTTCGAAATAGATCCCTTCTTGAGCGCGGATAAAATACTTAGTAAGCTCGTTATCATCCAACATGGGTTATGCCCTAGTAGCTTTTGATCTCCAGCGGAGAGCATATTCTTGAAATGATTCAGAGGGCTTCTTCCGTAAATTCACCAAAGTGAATCTGTCCGGTTGATCTCAGTGTAAAAGCTGAAGCAATTCATAAATTCTTCAGCCATGTCCTGCTACTCCCTCCAATTCCTAGGTCTTGTCTAGTATACCATGTAAGCTCTTCTTTAGTCAAACTCCATATAAACAATTTCATTCTTAATTTTTTGTTTCTCCCCACTCTGACCAACTTGTCATAGTATGACCTCAAGTGAGTGTAAGGGTCGCCTATCCCATCAAAAATGTCGAAATTCGCCGGTTTATACCCTGTGGGCATGTCAACATCAGTATGTATGCATAGGTTCTCATAATCCAAGATCTCTCTCCCTCGAGCAACTTGGAGGTTCTTTATTTGTTTTCTCAATGCTCGTAGTTGCTCCGACACTGACTCCTCTTCTTTGCATTTTGCATCTCTCTCCATTTTGGCATATTGGTCTATCTCATAGGGCACTCTGTCCATGACGGGTGTGGTAAAGGTGGGTTCAGAGGCGACATATACTAGTGGAACATGCCGCTCATGTGTGGCGGTGTGTTTCACAGGTATATACTATGTGTGGCTATTAGTAAAAGTGACGTTGTCATGAGGAGGGGTGTGAACAAAATTGGTGGTGGCTGGTGGATTTTGTGGTGCTTAGACATAGTTTGGAACATACGGTGTATGTATGGGAGGGTTTGGTGAATTTTGGCGGGGGGTGTTATTGGCAGTATGACTTGAGTTGTGGGGTTCGTGGCGATAGTAGATGGAGTATTAGTTGTTTGTCGGGTTAAGGATGGGAAATGGTCAGGGATTGAATCAAGGGAAGGGAAACAGGGTGGTTGCGAAAGCGTCGTCATGGCCAGGTGAGCCAGCTCCCGCATTTGATGTACTTCTTCTCTCAATTACTCCATCTCCTATTCCATTCGGGCAACATGTTCGTCATTCTAGGTATCGTTCTTTCCCCCCACCCCCCTGGGTTGTCGGATACCACTAGAGTGTTTCCGACTAGGTCGTCTGTTGTAGTCATCTTCCCCTTGGATCTCAAATTGTAAGGTGGCTCGACTAGTTAATATACCAACACAAATAAAACTTTATTTTGGGGATAAATAAAGCGATAACGTGAGAAAAAAATAGAAGTCAGTTTCAGGGGTCGCATAAATATAAGCACATAGAGTAGTTAGTTCACATATTCATACAAGCATGTTTCCTAAGATATGTAAGGACCTCTCTTTGCCGGAGGTAGGCCTATATCGCGAGCGGTTGACAAACAATCAAATTTTGACACATTCGGATCCGAAGCAAACATTAATTTCATTGATAGGATTTGTGTGTTACAATAAGGCTTCATCACTGATGCATGATGGGGACAAATGTTAGTGGCTAGAACATGGTTCTCAAAGGTTTACAAAAGATTGCATGGTCTTATCGATTGCCCATAGGGAATGAAAAGATACAAGAAAGGGAAATCAACCAGCAACTTAATAATTGTCCATGGAGTCTCCTCCCCAACTTTCTTCTTCCGGCTCTTCGTCGGGGTCCTCTTCAACCTCCTCCTCATCCTCATCATTGTTTTTCTACGGTTCCTCCTCTGGATCCTCTTCAGGTTCTGTCTTCGACTTGATCTGTATGTACTCAATTACCTGGTTATCATCATCCGACGGTGGCAGCATGTAGTCGACTAATCCTGAAACTACTTGTCGATGCATGGCAGTGGTCACAAGATAGTGGGGCAGGATCTCGTGGTATATTTGCAAAGCTGCTACTAAATCCTCCAACCCGGTTAATTCCTCTCTACTAGGCCTAGCCAACTCATCTTCATTATTGATCCATACAAAGTACTCAGGCATGCACCAGGGATTTTGTCCCATTCCCATTGTGGTCAAATCGTTCCACTCATCTTGGAGACTCCTTACCCTCAGAATCAGAAACTGCCCATTGTAATCATCAACATACAATCTGTCCTTGATTAGAAAGGCACGTCTTAAATAGGACCTAATTTCCTCAAAACCCTCAGAGGTGCGTACAACTAAATCCCTTCTAATCCTACCAACTCGATGAGGTACTTCCCGGGGTTTCTCAAGATTGCCCTTCCACTCAACCAGGAAAGTTTCCAATTGATGAATTCTCCACTCAGATGGGTCAACAGTTCTCGCCACTCCTCCTGGCCATGCGGTGTAGTCCAAAGCTTCATCCTTACATTATGGCTGCAAATCATGTTACTCATGCCAACAAACTAGTCAATTGTTGCCTCCCTCTGGAAGAATTTCTTTGTAGCCCATATATGTAGTAACAAGTTGTAGCCTTTGAGGAAATCATATTCTCTTGATCTTGCCGAAAGTGATCGAAATGTCTCTGCCAGTATCATAGGAACAAAGGTGACCTGCAGATTTTCTCAGAAGGTTTCCAAAACAAGAGGCATCAAGTTGATATTGATTCGTCCCTTTCTTTATGGGAAAACCAACAATCCCAATTGTGCTAGAAAAAAAGGTTAAGGGGCGGAGGCTCTCCCATGCTTCCTTATCATACTGGAATTCCTTAAGATGCCACTCATAGATCTCCCGGTGCCCGAATTTGTCAAATAGCTGATCCAAACTCACCCATCCATCTTCGACGTCTCTCAAATTTCTGTTGCTTGTCAGACCTAAAGCACGGAGGAACCTGTGGTCCAGCATAATGACTGACAATATTTGTTTTTACCCGGAGAATGGTAACTCCGTGAAGCTGGTAATCGCTTCTAGTGTTGGCGTCAACTCACAATAAAAAAATTTGAAGACCACCTTAGCTGGGTCCCAAAACTCTCACACCCCAAACTCGAGGAGCACGACCGATGCTCAACCGAGTAAACCCGGCTGAGCAAGCCTGTTAGATTCATTCTACCCAAATTAGTCCCTAAATAAAGAGGAGATGTACTCCACTAATAAAATACTGAAAAGATTTCATTAACCACTTCCATTTCCTTCCCATTAACAACGTCATTCAATATTTCCAAAATAGTACGAGTTTATAGATTTAATGAAAAACATATTTGCCAAATACCAACATCTCTAATTCAATTTCCAACATCAAACATCACCCACAACCTGTCTACGGAGCCTCTAAGTACAACTGAAGAGTGTTATGGAAATGCCGGCAACAAGGCTCCGGCTATACCTCAAAATGCAAAGTACATGAGAAAGATAAGTACATGACCCCGAAACGAAGTGTGGCTCACCAAGTCAGCTGAAAAGAGTGTACCGCTATCACTGATCAATACTGCCTGCTGTGAATCACCTGCATCCATTAAAGATGCAGCGCCCCTAGAAAAAGAGACGTTAGTACCGTCAAATAGCACTAGTATGAAAAGCTAAAAGTCCTCTTTCAAAATAGAATGCCCATATAAGAAAAGGCAACACATAGAAATAGTAAGTCACAATCAACAATATCTAAATGTCCAGTTAAAATATAATAATTTTCAAAATATGAAAATAATATACATTTTTTGTTGGGAGGTCATTAGCACCGATATACCACCTTATTTGTTAGCATGGAGTCCGATCACGCCTGATCGGCTAGGCCATCTCTACACGAACAATGTGGTTTGACATGTGATGCGAAAGAAAGTTGTTACCAAGAGTAGTACCACCATGTGCGCAACATGGCGTCCGATCTCCACCCGATCAGTTAGGCGGCCTTCCCACATATGCCGCGTGGGTTGACTTTTCCAATCCACATCTAGTACTAGTTTCATCCAATTAAGGGGAATAATCACAATTTCACCGATATTTCAATTTCATCCCAAATAAGGGGAATAATCACAATTTACCCCTACACGGTACGTGTAGTTTCAGGTGTGGGTCTTATGACCCACCCTTCCTCGATTTTGCTAATGATACTCCCAAAAACATTTTTGATTTGATTTTCACACAAAGGTAGCATAAATATAATGTACTCACCTCAACATCTTTCACATATTTATAAATTCTCCTTAGTATTTCCAGTCACTCACAATAATAATATTTCCTTGGCTCATTTGGCCATTCACAAGATTCTTTATTCCTGGCACGGTGGCCGTATTTCCTATTTCGCTTTCACCTCTTTCAGTTTCAAAGATTACCATCAAATATTAACTTATAGAATATTTCAGCAATCATATACCTCAAATTCATTAGTAATGGATTAAACACAAAAGGTTTCTTCCCAAAGAATGGGACATACCAACCAGCAATAGAAACACACATCAAAATCATAAACAACCAATACACTATTTACTCTTGCAATACTCTTTCCCAAAAATGACAATGTACAATTTCAACACCTGAGTATGTAAGAAATCGAATCACACTGGATATATTTATACAGCAAAATATTAGTTTAACTAGCCACTTATGGGCATGAATTGAGTACAAAAACTTTTAGGCAATTCTATTTCCGAAATCATTTTTAAATAGTTGAGTCGAGGCTCATTTCATAATCTTTATCACATCCTCTCATTTAATTGGCACCACTAGCCACAATTATAACTTAAAATCTTGGCACATTGGCCACACTCTATTTCCCCAATTCACTTATTTCATTTTCAAGCATCTTTATCGATTATCAACAACAAGACATTTTCAATCAAGACTTTAGGTACACATATGAGCAATCTAGAGCCTTAAGCATGTCGAGTTTTTCTCAGCCCATTGGCATACTAGTTTTCACTTAAAACATGACTCAAAGCCATAACATTTCAATACGTAAACCATACTTTGAACATTTATCTTTCGACATAAGGCTCATTCGGAATAATCAAATTTATAGGGGATAACCCGGGATATAGAAATTAGGAATCCTGAGCTAACCTTACTTGAACTTACGAGAACATTATGGAATTCGATTCTAAGAAAGAAAGTTTAGCTAACATACCTTGTCCGAGATTTCCTTAAGTTACTACAATGCCCTAACAGTGCTAGTAATATCAATCTATAGGAATATATTGAAAATCAGTTAATAATTAGAAGGATTCCCATGATGTCACTCTCTTAGAATTTTTTCAAACACCGAACATGCGAAATAGACTACAAGGTTCTTCAATGGAGATCCTTTCATCCCTCAACCAATTTCAAAAAGAAACTACCCAAAATGGTTCATTACTCCACATACTACAACTTTGTGTCATATGCATGGCCTATTCCCAACCCCACAATATATTTGAACTCATAACCTCTTGTATGAAAGCTAAGAAGTAGGACTTACACGGAAAGATAATGATCTAGTATTGACTTTCTTGATTCTTGAAGATTGGTGCAAGATTTGACGATTAGGGTGTTAGGTTTTCTCCTTCTCTCTCTAAAACACTCTTACCTCTCTCTAAACTCACCAGAAAATCGTCCTAAATAAAGCCCCAAAGGTCACTTATTAAAATGGGGTCGTTTCATAAAAAAAATAGAATTTGCACAGCTGCGGTGAAGGGGCGGCGCGTGGGGCAGCACGGTAGTGAAAAATGTGTCTGGAAATGAAATTGCGAAGTGTTCTGGAAATTTACACAGTCGCGCCGCATGGGGCGGCGCGGTAGTGTAAAATTCTGCCAGCTTTTGGTAATTTGGTCATAACATCTTGTAGGAGCGTCCAAATGCCAAACAGTTTAAAGGCGTTAGAAACTAGACTCAAAGATATTTAATTTGATAGGTTGTTCATCACATAACTCCTTATATATATATATATATATATATATATATTTGTTGATATGCTCGTCTAAAGTTTTATCTTGTGCATACTCATTTGGAACTTTAGTCTATCATGTAATTTTCCAACTTGGCTTAGACTTAGGCCCCTCCTTAGATCCCAAATTACTTATAATATGCCTCGTACACTTATTATCATATCCAATTGATATTCATCATATTAATAGTCCTCTCCTGCACAGAAAATAATATAATTATAGCACATCAACTTTCTTAATAGCACTTAAGTACTTCAAAATTTTCCGGGGTGCTACATTCTCCCCCACTTAGGATCATTCGTTCTCGAACGACAAGTAGAGTCCGCCCCCGAACACATCACACAACTTATCTCTTCTTTCGAACATCTCAACTCCCAAATTTTACTAACTCCCAAATTTTTCAGAAATTTTGGCAGAGTTTCCTCTGTAATTGGGCCTATCCACCTGCCAGAGAATCACCAAAACCATCCTAACAACACATCCACAACTCGACAAAGCATCACAATGTATATCAACAACACTAACTTCAACATTACAAGCATTATATTATTAAAATTGATACTTAGACATGAGTTGCACCTATTTAAATCATAACACATAGAAAATACCTTTCGATCCACAATTATTTGGCTATACATCCAAGTGGGAAAAGTTTCTTTCCTTAACAATTTCGGCCTTCGAGGTGGCCTCCTCGATTCACAGACTTCGCCATAACACATTCACGAAGGCAATCTAAACTCCCAGACTTACCTAACAAGGATGACAATTAGTAATTCTCATAGGCCAATTATCCAATTAGTTTACCTCCACTAGCTTTCATCGGAATGATAGACAAAGAATTCCAACTACCTTCTTAGACATAGTCACAGGAAACACCAGGTACATGGAGGACAATGATAGGGAAACATCATACTCATAGTTTTGCATATTTCTTTCAAGATTTCATAAGGCGTAATGTGGCTACACGTACTTTACCCCTATTAGAAATTCACATATCCTCATGGTGAAAATATTGAGAATAACCCGTTCACTTTCTTCAACTCTAAATCTCTACGCCGAACACCCAAACTAAACCTTTGGCTACCTCCAACAATTACTCCGAGATGTGCTAGCATGAATATGACGATAAAATTTCCTATCCCATATATTTGATCACGGGATGATGCTTCTTCTTCGATATATTTGAATATTCAACCCCTATGGATTTAATACAACGAAGAATAACGGAGTTCAAGATTGGGCTGGAATTATTCAAGTATCCATTAATGTGCTAAGCAAAGTATTTTAGAAGGATACATCCTAAGAGACATGAAGGTTACTACCAATAGCGCATTAGTTTAACTTGAAACAAGAATATTCTGGCACCCTGAATGTGATATGGGTTTCAAAATACATGAAGTTGCATTACACTCTTAACAGTATTTGACACAAGAAATCTATGCCACAACCCCATGAGGTTGAAAAGAAGTTGAGCACTTGTGAGACTACTATCATTCTGATAGCTTAACCCTTGCCAATAGTTGATCCTATATGAGAGGACTAGAGATGCGACAAACTTGTCTTTCAAATCAATATACTCATGATATGCGCCAAAATCTAGAACCATCTAATTTCAACCTTTCATGAGTGAAACCAGATAGCCGGGACATCTAAATATTTGGGATGAAATCATGTATTAATTAGAGAAAATGAACACTTTTCTATGAGATAGACATGTTTGTGCCATAATAACTCTCAGGCTGCAATACCAGGCCACTTCATGGAAAGCTACAATACTAGGCACAAAGTGAGCTACTTACTGTGAGATGATTTAGGTGGACATGAAAGTCATACTGAGAAGGGCAAACAACAAGATCTTCCTGGGGCGCCGCATAGGGCGGCGTGGTAGTGTAAAATTCTGCCAGCTTTTGATAATTTGGTCATAACTTCTTGTAGAAGTGTCCAAATGATAAACGATTTGAAGATTTAGAAACTAGATTCAAAGATCTTTAATTTGACAGGTTTTTCATCACATAGCTCATTATATATATGTCGATATGCTCATCCAAAGTTTGGTCTTGTCCATACTCGTTTGGATCTTTAGTCTATCATGTAATTTGCAGACTTGGCTTAGACTTAGGCTCCTCCTTAGACCCCAAATCACTTATAATATGCCTCGTACACTTATTATCATATCCATCATATTAATAGTCCCTATCTGCATACAAAATAATATAATTAGCGCACCTAACCTTTCTTAATAGTGCTTAAGTACTTCGAAATTTTCTGGGGTGCTACAAAAACTCTATCAGTATCCTGGTGAATACTTTGTCAGCTCGGATTTTCATCAAGGAGGTTAGTGCTCCTAGGTGTCTTCTGATCTCTTACCTGTGCTCCCGCCGAATGTCCTCTACAACTGCTTCAATTTGTGAGGTGCACCCATGACCATGTTAATCTCGGGGACGTTGCAGTTGATTTCCATCTAAAGGGGTGAAAAGGTTTGGTAAGTATTTTCTCCGTATCATTAGCGTCTTTTCTGAATTGATTCGTCGTTCCACAGAAAGCATATTGTTTGGTGCATAACCTCTTGATGTTGAGGTGGATTTCCTAATTGTGAATCAATACCAAGGATTGACCCACCTAAGCTTTATGCAGCATGATTTATGTTTGCTAAGAGTAGAGTGTTTCCTAATTTTGGAGTTGGACTAAATAACTGCGAGACGATATGTCAGTTGGCCTGACAAAGTCACTCTAAAAGTAGAGAGTTTTGAAAGAAGGTTCGGAGGGGGGGGGGGGGAAA
>NC_031989.1:104715447-104744201 GCF_001879085.1 Nicotiana attenuata | reverse complement strand
GGAGGGGGGGGGGGGTAAAAGATAACCCTCACGTGTCATTTGTGTGTGATTGTGTACAACAAAGACTAAATAGGAAAGATGTGATGACAGTGTATAAAGCAGTAACAGATGATTGTGGTAAAGCAGTAATACAAATTAACAGGTAAGCATGTATTAACATGTTGTAAAGTGTAAGCAAGTACAATAAAAAGAGTAAACATATATTTGAAGTTTAAGAATTATTAAAGCAGAATATAACAAAACATCCTCAAAGTTCAAGTCTAGCATAAGTCTGCTAAGGTTAAAACCTAAGTGTAAAGTCCCCAACAGAGTCGCCATGTTGTTGTGTCACACCCCAAACGTGAAGAGGTGTGACCGGCCCGAGCGTACCACTCTATAACTGTGAACTCTGGAGGGGTAACCCTCAACTTAGGCCGATGAGGCTATATTCTGAATCATCTGAAAATGTTGTCTCTCTAATATGAGGGGTAGATGTACCCAAAAGCTCATATATATATATATATATATATATATATATATATATATATATATATATATATAAAACTGTGCAGGATGACGAGGCCGCCATGAACATCTACTGATATACAAACTATACATGACTCGTCTACATGCCTTTAGAGATAGCTGAACTGTATCATTTTCGGGACAGGGCCTCGACCTACCCATCAAACTTGTATATATAAAATGGACTCCAAGGTCTAGACCTGGTAACTCCGAGGAAGTGGAGCTTATCAATCGAGCTGATGTTTGACTCTGTCTACTGGGAAGTTCTATCCAACTGTCGATCAGGACATGCAAGCATGAAATGTAACGTCCCTAGCAAAAGGGATGTCAATACAAAATAATGTACAGAGTATGTAAGGCAACATAATAACTGAAAACTGAAACTAAACTGATAATATAATAACTGAAAGTAACCGGGAGTCAAAGATAATTTGAAGATATGCTTACCTGCTGATACCGACTCAACTCTCTTAATATAGTAAGTGAAATAGCTGTCCAGCCTTATAAGGCTCGGTATGTATAACTACTCTGCCGTAGTAGCCTCAATCATAGGCGCTCGACCATACTAGGCTTTGTATCTCAGATATTCTAGGCTTGCTCATAGGCGCTCGGCCACAGTAGGCTCAATATATAACTTAGCATATGATCAAAGGTTGCCCAATAGGAGCCTGCCCACCGATTATAGCTCGATGGTGGTAAAAATACTATAATATTATGTATATATATATATAGACCCTTTGCTCTCTTGACTAGAGGAAGACAATACCTAACAGAATATAAAGTCCTGATAAGGAAGAATATGATAACTTATGAGACTAGGATAATGTACATAAATTCAGGAATATGAACTTCTCTTTCTCTCGTTATCAAACACATGTAGTTACGAGATCATGCTAAAATGAAGAGAAGGTTAAGGCTTAACATACCTATTCCAATAACAACGTTGAACTAGTCTCTTCGTACCTTAATCCACAACAACGATAATAATACTATCGTTATGTTACGAAAGGTAAAACTATAACACAATGAATGATAAGCTTATTTCATATCAAAACCAGTAGCATCTCCCCTATAATTTTTACTTCCTCCCAATTTGAGATAACACCAACAACACAAGAACACAACAACATATATATATATATATATATATATATANNATATATATATATATATATATATATATATATATATATATATATATATATATATATATATATATATATATATATATATATATATATTACCACAAAATACTACCTTATATGCACCACAAAATACTACAAAATAGCCCAACACACCCCACTATCTTCATACACAAAACAACCACCGTAGTAGTGTCAAACTACACGAAAATATTACGATGAATGACCAGCCCACCACCCTTCATTTATGTGGAGTTTCTCCAATCCCTTCCTCCTCCAAAACTCCCTAAAATAGTAGCAAAATGCGCAATCCAACAACAACACGAAGTAGCCCACAATACTGTCCACTACAACTTGAATAACTCAAACTCATGGCTTCCGATCACTGTCTTGTGAGTTCTTACAATTATAGAACTACTTCCCATACATTTCCAGCAGAAAAATGGATGAAAGAGAGCAGTATGCTTACCTTATTTATTGAACATCTCAGCTCCTATCTTGGTTCTTCAAACCCTAGGTTTTCCTCCAACTAGAACTTGAAAAGAAGAGAAAATCACTTAGGGTTTGTGTTCAATTTTTGGGATGATTTTTTTAGGGGCTTATGTTTGGTTTTTATGCCCTATTATCAGTGTGATATATGAAGGAAATATGCCCTAAAGGTCTATTTTTCCGACCCGAACTGTCCCCTTTTTGGACATATGTAGTCCTCTCATTTAAGCAAGTAGGTGACACACCTAGTTGTCACCTAGCAGTGTGTGCAGTCTCGCAAAAATACATCTATCTATCTACTCCGATGTTGTTGTCACACCCCAAACTCGAGGGGGGGGGGAGTGCGACCAGCGGTCAACCATGAATCTGACCGAGCAAGCCTGTTAGATACTTTCTACCCAAACTCACTCATGAACAAAGAGAAGACAAACTCTCATTAATTAGACATTAGGGAGATCATGTGTACAATATCAAATCATTTCCATTAGCTACTTCATTTTTAAAGTCTTAAAATACACACACTTTCATAGTCTGAAGTGGAACAAGTGAGTCAAACATAACATGAATTGTTTGACTTTCCCAATACCGATATACAACCCACACTATGTCTACAGATCCTCTAATAGATACAAAAGAGTACAATGATAGTTCCGGCAACAAGGCTCCGGCTATACCTCAAAACATGATAATATATTGAACAAAAGATACATGACCCAGAATGAAGTGGGCTTCACCAAGTCTGGTGGGAGGAGGGTGTACCACTATCGCTGATCAATGCCACCTGCTGTGGAACCACTTGCATCCATTAAAGATGCAGCGCCCCCGACAAAAGTGACGTTAGTACTGTTGAATAGTACTAGTATGTATAACTAAACATCATCTCAATAGAATGAATAATAATATAAGGAGCAACAATCATGAAATCAATAGAAGCCTAAAAAAAATACCAAAACATCAAGTTAAGAACCACATAAGTTCTCAAGTAAATTTCCATGTTTTTAGGTTGGGAGATCTTTAGTACCGATATACCATCATTCACTATACCACCGTACTTTTACACGGAGTCTGATCACGACCCGATCGGCTAGGCCGCCTCATTTGGGACATCAACCACAATCACAATTTCAGTAACAATTTTCAGCACAATCACCACTATGTGTGCAGCATAACGTCCAATCACGGCTCGATCGGCTAGGCCATCTCACTTGAGACGTTACCTTTTTCTATCAATTATCTCACTTCATACTTCTTTCACAACTTTTCAATTCATTGGCACTAGTGGCCTCAATTATAATATCATTCTTGGCACTTGGCCATATTTCATATTTCATGCTCCCCTTTTCACTTTCACACATCATCATCATTATCAACAACAAGAATTTTCAATTCAAGACTTTAGGTACACATGTGAGCAACTAAGAGTCTTAGACGTGTAGAGATTTTCCATATAATTTGGTATGCTAACCTTCATTTGAACTTGACTTGAAGTCGTAACATTTATAACACATAGCCATACTTTGAAATATCCTCAAATGATAACATAGCATGATAAAAGCATTTGGAACACATATTGAACATATATCTTTCAACACAAGTTTACTCGGAATAGCCAATTTCATGATGATCAACTCGGGTCTTACATAACTTACATGAACACCATGGAGTTCAATTCTAAGAAATGAGTTTGGCCAACATACCTCAATCGAGCTTCCTTCAACTCTAACATGTTCTGGAATTCTTAGCAACTTCAATCTATTTTAGAAATACAACAAAATGAACCAAAATTAGGAAGATGATAATGGTTCTTGCTCATTTGAGAATTTTAATAAACACTAGGTGTGTATTAAGGTTTCAAGGTCCCCTTATCGAGAATTCCATCATCCCATAACCCATTCTTTACCATTTTTAGCTAATGACACATGCATGCATAATAAACAACTCCCATGCCCAAGAATTCTCCTACTTATTACACATTTCAGTTAAATTTCTGAATTAAGAGTTAGGGTGTAGAATCTTACCTATAGGATGAAGGCCCAGTGCACTTTCCTTGTTAGTCGTGCAAGATTTGAGTAGGAATTGGTGGATGAAGCTTAGGAACTCCCTTTGTCACTCTACGCCACTCCCTCTCTCTAGAAACATATAATTTATCCTTCTAAATGATCCCCAAGGGTGTTTTATTTGTATGGGGTCAGGTTCAAAATTTAAAAAAATAGGAGCCCCGACACAGGTTTACGGTCCCATACGCGACTGCATAATGCTTCTACGGTCCGCGAAGTGGGCCGCGAAATGGCCCTCCGGAACTGGGCAGGTCTGCCCCACTATGCGGCCATTATGCGGTCCACAGACCTATTCTGCGGCTGCACAATGCGCCGTAGAACCTCCCTCTAAAAAATTTCCATGCTGAATCAGCGATCGGTGTGCGGCCCGCGAAATCTTTGTGCGGCAGAATAATGGAACGCAAATTGGTCCTACAATTTTGCTCAAGTTTTTGCTTCACTCTGCGGCCATTTTGCGGGCCGCAGAGTGTTTTTGCGGCAGCATAATGAGCCGTAGAAATGTCTTTTTCTGCCAACATTTTCCCTTAACTCCTCAGCGCACTGCTCAACCCAAAAAGTCCATTTTCCTTTATCTCTACAATCTTTTACACATAATTCTACCTCAGCACCATGAAACCCCGGGTTTTAGGTAAAATTTTATGGGGCCTTACAGTTGTATTGACAAACGGTTTAATGAATTAGAAAATAGACTCATAGATCTTCAATTTTATGGGTGGATAACCCCGTAACTATAAGTATATTGGAAGAAAATCGCAGTGACATTTGACCTAATTTTTAGCACATTTATGAATGTAATGTGTGATGACCTTTGTGAACTTTTGTTCCACAACTTGCTTCACTTCAAAAAATAAAACACGACTATCATACGACTAACATAAATCATAACATAACCTCCTTATCATGTTAATCACCCTAGTCTCACCCCAAAAGTACATGTTATAACATTCCTAACTTGTCAACTTTTGATGAAACTTATTTTCTTCAGTTCGTTTAGCTTCTAAGCCTTCAAACCCTCTTGGTACTTGGTATTCATGATCTTAAGTATTTGTAATCTCCAAGTTAACATGATTAACGTACTTTATGTACTTTCAAAGATCATCTCATTTCATATCTTACATCAATTGACTTGAGGCGTATTTTTACGTACGAAAACATGGAGCGTAACATCATTCCCCCATTTGGAACATTCGTCCTTGAATGTTGAATAATGCGCTTATCAGTCTCATAACTTATAGATTTTACGAACACCTTAATGTTGTCCTTGCCCTCTAGGAAACAGTTCTATGAATAAATCCAAAGGCTAGGGCATTCTCCCCTTTAGGCCTCTTTCTCACACCACGACATGTGGTCGGAATTCTTCCAATCTCGTAATTGTTGCTACCTTCTGTCATGTAGCCTGTACGACTCTGTCCTTGTACGAGCGCCTAGGCAATTCTTCTCTCCTATTTCCTTCGGCTTTTAGCCAATCTTTAGGCCTGAATTTGTGAATATATACAGAACTATGTCAAGCTGTCCCTCTGGGCATTTATAGGTGTACTGAAGTCCTTCGCTTGGTACTTTGTCGAACTTACGACTATTGCTATAGTTTGTTTCATAGCCTCAGTTATCTATCCTTATGGATTTACTTCACCTCGGTAGGTCATACTATGCCATAAAACTTACTTTCGTTTGTTATTATCGAGCTTTGCTACCCAACTCTAGGTTACTCGCTCGCTGCATAACCTATATGAATAAATCTAAGTCTTTTAGTGCTTCCTCACTACTGTTCATCATAAAGAATGACAGCCTAATCTCATCTCATTCTTTGGAATTTTTATCCATCTATTATTGATCCACCTTAATGTTGATATATAATCTACCACTGATAAATTGAATTTTTTTACATAACACATTGTCACTAGGGCTCACGTCTCACCGGGAAACATCTGAAGTGATTTGCTTGATCCACCTAGGGCGATACTATACTTCAATAAACGTATTTCATGGCATCCCAACGTGGTTCATCCTATGAGGGGGGGAGGGTATTCTAATCTCGTGCAATTCATGAAATTCCTTATCTTTAAATCATTACTCAATCAAAGGCCTAAACATCATTCTCTTATCATTTATCACAATTACACTCTCATTCTACTACCAGGGTAACATTCCATCTTTTCTAAATGCCCCTAGTCTTAAACTCCTCTGAGTTCATTCAAGCTATACTGAGCTTTTTATAACTTACAGAAACCATCAACTCTCTTGTTTTGATGGGTTTAATCCCGAGGACTTACTTATTCTCGTCACCTTCTCACTCACTTTTTCTTATCCTTACTCCTATCTACCTAAAACCTTGTCGCTCTACCATACTTTAGCTTGCGACCTACAGATATCAATTTATAATACTCGCAACCTTCCTTTAACTTGCTAGAACCATAGATTTCATTATGCTATTCTGGAACTTCAAGCGAGACACCACATCATCTCTAGCTCTTCTTTAGTCTCTTACCTAGACCTCTCGATACTTGGAAACCATTAGCTGGAGGATATGCCACTAACGACACCACTATCATTTGTGGATACTGAATCATGGCGCTTCTAGCCCTCTATCTGAAGTCTAGACTATTCACAACCTTTTGCACTTTAGTATCTCTACCTTCTTTATGTTTACCTTTCTTATCTTTGAACCTTGCATTGTATCTTCTGTCACTTTCATAACCTTCCGTCCACCTAGGTGGAATTCACGTCCACACCTTAAAGCTCGACTAAAGTACTTACATCTCTGATGCATACACATTCCGACGGGAGCTTCATACTGACTTCTTATGAGGCTGGTACTCTTCTAACTGTCTTTATCGTAGAGCTGTTATAGAATATGTCCGTTGTACTATCTCTCTCATACCTCTGATATTAAGAATGACTCTATAATATTCTGAATCACGATTTCTATAATTATGTGGATCTAATAATCAGACTCCAGATTTACTTAGCTGATGTAACTCTTTAGTTTCATCTTCTCTCTCAGCCTTTAAGTAGGCTTAAACTATCTTCCGATCTGAGGCTCAGGGTATTAGATATTACTTTAGCCTTTCGTGGGTGCTATGGAACATCCATGATATAACCTTCTAACAATTCAGGCCTTTGTCTGTGAGGTGGACTCAATTCATTCTTTTAACTTATACCAGATTCTTCTACAACTATAAGAATGTCAACATGTATGCTACATGAATAATACACTGAACTCTTAAGTGCGGTCGTAACGTAACTAACTCTTGTTCATAGATTGAATAATTCCTTTCGTGCCTTCTCAGTTGTCTTTAAACGTAAACAATTACTTGTCCTTGTCATTCTTGCACTTGTTGTATGAATACTTAGGCTTATCTCCCACATATATTTGAATTTCGTGCAACTCATATGATCAAATCATGAATATTACTTTTGGTTTTTTTACATCACGTTCAATAGCCATGATAGGTGCCACTTTATTATGGAGCGCATACAAAGTTGTGGTGAGACTGTTGTTACAAGACCATTTCTTACTATGCTGGTTGAAACCTTCTTCCTTATTTCCTTAGCTAGTCTTTGGTTGTAGTACTTGGGGAAGACTCTCCGACTCTTGTAAAGCTACGAGCTTATTACATCATATATCCGATGGAATTTTTGATGTTCTTATTCACCTATAAATATCCTTAGTTACATACCTCGGTGCCCTTATTCTCATAGGGTTACTTCTAAACTCAATTTTTTTTATTTTTCCCCCATGGCACTCTCTTTTATTTCCATAATACTTATACGGTACCTTTAACTACCCCAACTCCTATCTGAATATTTCTCAAGGATTATGATGTCATATATGTGAGACTAAATTTCCTGTGCTAGGTTTCACTCCGTTTATCTTGCATGATCTACTGATTTATCTGAGACCTCTTCTCTAGCCATAACTAGGCTCTTCCTGAATAAACTACTAACTACTCTTCAGTCCATGCTATTTATATTCTACGTAACCTCTCTTGGGTTATGTATTATTGTCTTAACTTACCTTTCACACTGGCTCCTTATGTATCCATTCACACTTAATTATCAATAATATCCTGGCCGAGAACCGTTACTGCCTCTCCCGACATCGTGCTTGCATAATATTCTAGAGTCGTAATATATCTGTTGGATCTAAATAAATACAATCTCATTCCTTTCGCCTTTTTACCACATTCTTCCTTTACTGTTCCATAGTTACCTAAACCACTTAACTCTGACTTAATACCATATCACCCCATCTTCCCCCCTTGAGGGGAGTACTAACATTTAATGCTATGAAGATTTACCTATAAATATTTTACCTCTTCATCTTCGGCGTCCTTTCACGTCTTCACCGACTCTTACTCGCCTTGCGGTAACCTTCTCTACCAGGGATAACTGAATTTTTTATGCGTGAGGGTGACACCTAGTGTAACTGGTACACTTAGTTCCTTTAGCTTAACTCTGCTCACAGTGTTTGCTTTAGGGAAGCGTCTTCCTGAGTGACCATTAAAGGTTATTCCTCTGTTGTCCATTCTATCATTACTGAAACGCGACCTCTAAAATTCTCACGATGCGACTATTATCAAATCTTTCGGTCCCTAAATAATTTTCGTTTTTTTTCTTGTGTACTAGCCCATACTAATTTCTATTACTCCGGGGGTCTAACGTAGCCTTCTACTAATCATGTTGGAGTCATCGACTCATTTCTCAAAATAATGATATGACTTTATGGCATATACTCTTTTATAGTCTCAAGGCCTGTTACCTCTTGTCTTTTCCCTTACTTGACTATAGACTCTATCATCCTGCCATATTATGATTTACCGTTATCACCCTTTTATCAAATCTTACTCGTAATGCTTCATTTACTCTCTTCTTATTCTCCTACTAATATCTCTATCTATTACCTTATTCTGAAAACTTCAACAAAATATTCTTTCACTTTTATCTCCCTTGCTCCATCTCACTGGCTCTTCGGGTCGCCTAATATTCTCTTTTTACTAGGGGCTGGAGTCATACTAAGGTAATATTTATCCCTTCTAGGATTCCACTACATGTCTCTGATATATCTACGTGTTCTAGTATTCATATCTGACTGTACTATTCTAGAGTGCACCATCTGGTATGAACGATCTAATAGGGCCTCAAACCCGGGCCACATCATCAAGAATTTTCTCTCTACTAATGCCCTTACCTACTACTGTATTAGCCCTCTGGCTAGTTGTAATTTTTCTAATTGAAAGCATCTCTATATCATTAGCAAACATAAGTCTTGGCTCGAACTCTCATGACTCAGCTCTATAGCACGATTTGGATTTGAAAGAAGGGTAATAGACTCCTAAATGCCTTGTAGCTTCCTATTTATATAATGTGGTGCAAAACACTTCTATAAACAAGGCTCTACTAGACATGGCTTGTAGACTCCCTAGGATAGAACTGCTCTAATACCAAGTTTGTCATGCCCCAAACCTGAAGAGGCATGACCGGCACCCGGTGCCATACTCGACTCAAGCGTACCACTCTGTAA
Organism: Nicotiana attenuata; assembly: GCF_001879085.1. Taxonomy (NCBI): domain Eukaryota; kingdom Viridiplantae; phylum Streptophyta; class Magnoliopsida; order Solanales; family Solanaceae; genus Nicotiana; species Nicotiana attenuata. The sequence goes on along the minus strand of NC_031989.1, from coordinate 104,734,488 downwards.
TTATGAACTCTGGAGGGGTAACCCTCAACTTAGGCCGATGAGGCCATATTTTGAATCATCTGAAAATATTGTGTCTCTTATAAAAGGGGTAAATATACCCAAATAACGAGGCCGCCATGAACATCTACTAATATACAAAGTATACACGACTCGTCTACAAGCCTCTAGAGATAACTAAGTTGTATCATGGTCGGACAGGGCCTCGACCTACCCATCAAACCTGTATATATAAAATGGACTCCAAGGTCTAGAGCTGGTAACTCCGAAGAAGTGGAGCTTACCAACTGAGCTGATGTTTGACTCTTTCTACTGGGAAGGTCTATCTAGCTGTCTATCAGAACCTGCAGGCATGAAATGCATCGTCCCCAGCAAAAGGGACGTCAGTATGAAATAATGTACCGAGTATGTATGGCAACATAGTAACTTAAAGCCGAAACCAAAATGATAAAATAAAAACTGAAAGTAATTGGGAGTCAAAGATAAACTGAAGATATGCTTACCTGCTGATACCGACTCAACTATCTTAATATCGTAAGTGAAATAGTTGTCCGGCCTTATAAAGCTCGGTATGTATAATTGCTCTGCCGTAGTAGGCTTGCTCGTAGGATCTCAAGGCTCTGCATCTCAGCCATTCTACGCTCGCTCATAGGCGCCCGACCACAGTAGACTCGATATATAACCTACCATCTGATCTGAGGTTGCCCAATAGGGGCCTGCCCACCGATTATCGCTCGATGGTGGTGAAAATACTATGGTGGTGAGACAATAAAATAAGATAAGAGCTTGAAGATAGTATGGCAAGCAAACCGAGCGGCCGAGAGTCGGGGTCTCGAGCTAGCCTATACGGGGCCTCGAGGTCGAGCTAGAGCGTTGGACTATGTATAGCCAATGAAGGACTAGCAGTTCTTAGAGCTTTGATGAGGGCTCTTTATGATCAATGATGAGTAATAAATGAAGAACTATCAACGAAACGCGATAAATGTAAGCAATGTAATAATATAAGCAATAAACTCAAGGGAGAATATGCTTAAGTTAGAGAGCAGAGAATGTTCTTGTTCTTGTATTGTATATCATCTGTGCAAAAGATGACAAGGATCCCCTTTATATAGGAGGGGGAATCCCAACACAGTACATGTGCATTTATTACAAAGATATGTGGCTGGTACAGCCATTTATTACAAAGATCAACGACTGGCACATCCATTTAATGTCACGGTACGGACTTGTACTTATTCTTGTAGACCTGGTCAGCTTTAACCACGTGCCTATTAGGAATTTCCGGCTTGTCTGAGATAGCCGCTGATTTGCACTGCCTCGAGGTTGAGCATAGGGAACCCTCGAGGTCGAACCTCGAGCTGTGCCTCGGGCCTTCTGAAGACGGGCTATGGAATGCCAAAATGATCGTAAAATCAGACTCTCTGATTTCAGCCGTATACAGATAGTCCCCGCGTTTCTTAGAATAGAATGATATGAAACGACTTTGACATCAGCTTCCTCGAGCCTCTCACGATGACGTCATGCTTATGACGTAAGCTTTCATGATGACTGAAACATCCCATCAGTTCATCTTCCCATAAACATTCAATACACTGTCGGTTTATTTTCCCAAAAGCGGTGATATCGCTGCCGATCCGTTTCCCAAAAAGCATTGATTGCGTCTGTCGATACGTTTCCAAAAGGCATTGATTGCGCCTATCGATACGTTTCCAAAAGGCATTGATTACGCTGCCGGTTACTTTACGACCTTTCTATAAATGGGAGGTTGCTTGATCCAAGACTCCATTCAATCTTTTTCAACAGCTTTTGGCCCTTTCCCTTCTCTATATCTTCTTCCAAATTTCTATCTTTATGGTTCAGACTTGTGACCATAAGGTCATACGGTAACAACTCAGCTAGTTATGCCATGGCTTCTATTCAAAGCTCTTCCCCGCTGAGTGGGACTATACTGGGTTGATGTTGTTGTTGTTGATATTGTTACTGGCCCGAGATAATGAGAGAGAGACCTCAAATTCCTCCCGCACTAGAAGATATAGGGACTGCAAACCGCTGCTCATCACTCTTAACTTCAACCTGGTGTGGTGCCTCATTCCTTTTGCTTTCCATGGAGTGAGGTGGAATCATCTACTAACTTTTGCAGCCCACACCGGTGCAATGTCTCAAGAAGTGGCTTCACAATAGTAGTGCTGACGAGACCCGTACTTGCCAAATTTTTCACCAAGCCACAATTTTGCCTGCTTGTTAAAAGCTTTTGCTCTTTGATAGGCTATAGGTATCTCAGAGGAGTCTCTCGAAGATATTGCTCTGAGGATCGAGATGGGGTCCTCGAGGGAATGGTTTTCGCAGATGTCACGTCCGAGGATGTACCCTCGAAAGTAGTTTAGGCTCTTTAGCTGTTGTTTTTTGCTTCTTTGTTTCTGTGTAAGGACCCCTCGTGGGCTTTTGTAATTGTCGCTTATTAATAAAACAGTTTCTTCAATTTGCTTTTGTCTTGTGCTGGATTCCCTTTTGCCAGTGTTCGCGAAAAATCCAACTGTGTGACTTTATCGATCAGTCCGAATATTGGACTCGGACATAGGAACTCCTTTGGTTCTCGATTGGTTGATCTGATATTCCCTGAAACACTTTGCCATTCCTCCGACTATGTCTGGATTGATCTGACACAAACTTAGGCCGCCGGGAGTTCCGAGTTTGAATTGAATGAGAGCGGGGCCTCGAAGTTCTTCAAAATAAAGATTAGCCCTTTTAGGCACCATTGATAGTCTTCGAGTGAAAGTTAGCTTGATCATCTAAAAATAAAGATAGCCCTTAGGCTTTCGCCAATAGTCCTTGAGCGAGGATACGCTCGAACACGGGTGGCCCATGGGCTTAGTAATTGAGCGAGCGTTTTCTTGGACTTGAAATAATGATAGCCCTGATGCATTATGAATAGTCCCCGAGTGAAAACTGGTTCGAAATCGGGCAGCCCTTGGGCTTAAGAATCGGGTGAATGGCCCACACTTCAAATAACAGAGATCCTCGAGATCGGGCACCATTTAGAGTAGGCGGACAGTCGCTGCTTGCTCTATATATGAGTTTGCTTTCCTCTTACTTGAGGATTCCGCCACTTTGAGTGGATATCATTTCACAGGGCTTTCGTTCCTTGCGTCATCCCTTTCACCATTTTAATTCGAAGCTTTCGCTTAAGTTCTTATTTCCCTTTTCTTGTTCCACCATAGTTATGGCTGTCACGCCCAAGTCCTTTTACCAAGAAGAGGATAGTTCCGCCTCTGCTTCCCGCTCGGTCGGTGGTACACCGCCGGCATCTGGTGAGCCAACCTCGAGATGTTTCGTTTCGTGGAGGGACTTTACGTTAGAGAGACCTCCCAATGTTTAGGGCCATTGGGAGCATGCATCGAGGTCAATTTCATCAATAGGAGAGGGACATCTCCAGGCAGTCAGGGGAGACTGCGGATGGGGAGAAAAGGTGGTACTATAGGTACCTTCCCTGGAATAGAACATCATGGTTCATGTAGAGGGGTTTTTGAACGTATACACGTACCCTTTCGCGTTGGGCCCTCTCAATAGAGTCGTGCTTGACTTTTTTCTAAGATATCGGGCTAACCTGGCACAGGTTCACCCGTCGTTCTAGAGGATAGTATTGATCATGAGGTTCTTTACGGAGGGAGCCAGGCTAGAGTTCATCCTTAGCCATCTCATCAAATTTTGCCGGCCCTTTCATTACCGAGGCCTGATTACTTTATGATGCCGATCCGCTAGGCCCTTTATTTCTAACGATGAAGAAGATGGGGACCGAGGATGGATGAGTCGTTCTGTCCGAGTACGGACTATTGATATTATCCTCGTGGAGTTCCTGACATTTCCTGAGAATTTTCACCCGTAAGTGGTACACTTGTGTTTTTATTTATTTTTGTTCATGGTGGAGGCAGGCTCCGTGAAGATGCATTCCTTCTCTTTATTACAGTAGTCCCGTGGATGCCACACGAAGTCCCCTACCTGGCGGGTTGGACTTGGAAGCTGGCAGCTCGCTCGACCCATGATGGGCGTAAGTGGCGAGACTTGTCGAAGGGTAGATGGGAAGCAAAACACCACGGTACGTGCTGTGTGGTTTGTTTTCTTTCAAAGGTACTTTCTTTTGTATGTACTAACTCCGTCACCACAGCCATTGGAGAATTTTCTGGGATGAGACCGTGCCCCCTCGAGGAGGAGGAAGGATCGTCAGCTTCGGGGCCGAGGAACGATAACAAACGGAAGGAGTCCTCGAAGGGCGAGGGTGCTCATAGCGAGGCAAGCCCTGCTCGGAGGCTCAAAGAAGATGTATCAGCTGAGCCTGCTGCATCCGAGGCTTCTAGCCTCGGAAATATGGTTCCTCCTTTGTCGCCGTCTTCTTTTCCCGTCGAAGGTACTTCGAGGGATAAAGATTTTCTGCCTCCTTCTTCTTCTCCCGTCGAAGGTACTTCGAGGGATAAAGATTTTCTGCCGTATTCTTCTCCTCCCGTCGAAGGTACTTCGCGGGATAAAGATTTTCTGCCGCCTTCTTCTTTTCCCGCCGAAGGTACTTTGAGAGAAATTCGAGGCTAGGGGCCGCCTAAATCAAGCGGGGTGTCGAACGATCATATTCCCGTCGGGAGTGGTTCTACCGAGGCTGATGAGACCAGGCCAGTAGATGTGTGCTTAGCTTTTGAGGAGCTCAGCGACTCTGTTCTGTGGTGAGTTTTGGCCGACTGTATTGGCTTTTCAGTTTTTCACTTTCATTTTCTAATTGAGCTTCTTATTCATAGGCCTTTGACAAGCTCAAGTCCGAGCTACTCCGTCGCGAATCCAAGTTGCGAAAAGCCTTGGAAGGGGAGAAATCCCTCAGGCTTCTTTGTGATAAAAGGGCAAATGAGTTGGTATACCTTCGGTACGAGGCGAGTCGAAGTCTGGACTACAAAGGCTACCTTGAGAGACAGGTAACCTTTGTTTCGAGGGGATGCATGTTTCTTCTTCTATCCTCGGGGACTAATATTTCGATGCTTCAGTTGCAAAGAAAGACGGAGGACCTGGAACGCCTTTGGGGTGAAGTTGGTCAGGCCCAGTATAAGTGTAATGAGCTAAGGGCCCAGATAGATGCCCAAGTTGCGGCGAAGAAGAATGCTTTGGCCAGGGTTTCTGCCCTCGAGGTGCAACTCCGGAATGCTCGTGAAAACAGCTCTGTCCAGACGAGCATGATTGCAAGGCTCGAATCTGACCTTTTGAAGATGAAGGCCGAGGGTAGATGGGAAGCAAAACACCACGGTACGTGCTGTGTGGTTTGTTTTCTTTGAAAGGTACTTTCTTTTGTATGTACTAACTTCGTCACCACAGCTATTGGAGAATTTTCTGGGATGAGACCGTGCCCCCTCGAGGAGGAGGAAGGATCGTCAGCTTCGGGGCCGAGGAATGATAACAAACGGAAGGAGTCCTCGAAGGGCGAGGGTGCTCATAGCGAGGCAAGCCCTGCTCGGAGGCTCAAAGAAGATGTATCAGCTGAGCCTGCTGCATCCGAGGCTTCTAGCCTTGGAAATATGGTTCCTCCTTTGTCGCCGTCTTCTTACTTCGAGGGATAAAGATTTTCTGCCTCCTTCTTCTTCTCCCGTCGAAGGTACTTCGAGGGATAAAGATTTTCTGCCGTATTCTTCTCCTCCCGTCGAAGGTACTTCGCGGGATAAAGATTTTCTACCGCCTTCTTCTTTTCCCACCGAAGGTACTTCGAGAGAAATTCGAGGCTAGGGGCCGCCTAAATCAAGCGTGGTGTCGAACGATCATATTCCCGTCGGGAGTGGTTCTACCGAGGCTGATGAGACCAGGCCAGTAGATGTGTGCTCAGCTTTTGAGGAGCTCAGCGACTCTGTTCTGTGGTGAGTTTTGGCCGACTGTATTGGCTTTTCAGTTTTTCACTTTCATTTCTAATTGAGCTTCTATTCATAGGCCTTTGACAAGCTCAAGTCCGAGCTACTCCGTCGCGAATCCAAGTTGCGAAAAGCCTTGGAAGGGGAGAAATCCCTCAGGCTTCTTTGTGATAAAAGGGCAAATGAGTTGGTATACCTTCGGTACGAGGCGAGTCGAAGTCTGGACTACGAAGGCTACCTTGAGAGACAGGTAACCTTTGTTTCGAGGGGATGCATGTTTCTTCTTCTATCCTCGGGGACTAATATTCCGATGCTTTAGTTGCAAAGAAAGACGGAGGACCTGGAACGCCTTTGGGGTGAAGTTGGTCTGGCCCAGTATAAGTGTAATGAGCTAAGGGCCCAGATAGATGCCCAAGTTGCGGCCAAGAAGAATGCTTTGGCCAGGGTTTCTGCCCTCGAGGTGCAACTCCGGAATGCTCGTGAAAACAGCTCTGTCCAGACGAGCATGATTGCAAGGCACGAATCTGACCTTTTGAAGATGAAGGCCGAGGTTGTGGACGCCCGGGCTGAAGCTGAAGAGATTCGAGCTAAAGCTGATAAGAAAGTGGCCATTTATTTAAAAGATGCTACCGATGCTCGAGCCGAGTTCAGAGGGGCTTCCGATCGGGAGAGTAGAAGTAATGAATATGCCAGGTGCAGATCCCGGAGGGAAACCCTCGAGGAGATCAATGCTAGGGGCTTTGATCTCTCGGAAGAGATAGCGCAGGCCAAGGCGGATGAATACGACGCCAAGTTCCTCATGTCCGATGCCGAAGATAATGAGGAAGAGGCCGATGGAGCCGCAGTTACCAAGGGGAAAGTAGACGAGGCTTTTTCTTTTTTATTATGCGTACAATGTTCTTAGAGAACTTTGTAAATGGAGCCTCATGTTATTTCACATATACTTATAAAAGGAAACCTTTCGGTTTCATCTTTCATGCATTTCCCTTTGCTTGTGTATGTCTTTCTATGTTTTGAATTTAGACGTTTGTCGATGATTAGCCAGGTGGACTGGACTTCGAGGAAAAATCCTTAGGTTTACAAATCGGCCCTGGGGCTCGCCGGGTTGGCCAGTAGGTTCTTACGCATTTGCCCTTAGGCGCTCTTTAGTTAACCATTTCGGGCTCAGTCTTCGAGTCGGGTTTCGACTCGAGCTCATCGACCCTTAGGTATTTGAATTTTAAGCTGGCCCTTAGGCTCTTACGCGTTGGGTTGACACGACCTCTAATATGGGCTGGCGCTCGGGCTCTTACGCCTTGGGTCGGTATGACCTCTAATATGGGCTGGCGTCTAGGCTCTTACGCGTTGGGTCGGTACGGCCTCTAATATTGGCTGGCGTCTAGGCTCTTACGCGTGGGGTCGGTATGACCTCTAATATTGGTTGGCTTCTAGGCTCTTACGCGTGGGGTCAGTACGACCTCTATTATAGGCTTTATTTTTCCCTCGTTAAAGACTCTTTAAAGTTTTTGTGTTCGCCGGACTCTTTGACGGTTAGATAAGAACCTCGATTGTGAGTCGTTATATAGAGATAACTGAGCACCTCGGGAGGTTTCGCTGGGTGGATGAATTGTTTCGAAGCTGTGCTTGGAGCTGACATGATCGAAGCTCTTTTGCCTATGCCGAGGGTAGCCTAATTAACCGGTTCTTTTCGAAGTATTTTTGAAGTAATTTAAAGGCCCGTGAATTTTATGGCGACGGTCGGGCGTCCCCGAGTCGTGTTAGTTTTGCTGGTACAGCCTTGTGACCGTAGTCATTGTATTTGGCCGTAGCCTTTTAGTCCCCGAGTGAAGTAGCTTTGGCGTCTATATAGAGGTATGCCTTTTTAGGGGTCTTACAAGTTCGAATATATAGCCTTAACTTTTAAGATCGGGATTATGCCTTTTGTGAGGTCTTATAAATTTGAACATGCCTTACTTGAGGTCTTACACATAGGTTACTTGGAACAAGTATGATTCATGCCTGACTGGAGGTCCTACAGATAGTTTACTCGGTACAAGTGTAATTCATGCCTGGCTCGAGGTCTTACAGATAGGTTACTTGGTACAAGTATAATTCATGCCTGGCTTGAGGTCTTACAGATTTGGTACTGCCTTATGGAGGTCTTACACTGTTGATAATGCCCTGTGGAGGTCTTACATTTCCTAACATTGCCACGCGGAGGGATTTTGGGTTCCAGGTCGCCCACATGGGGTCTTATGGCCTCGGGTTCTTGATACCTCGATGGGGTGACCGTCGGCAACAATCCCCGAGACGTTGAGAGTTTTTGGCTCTGGAGCTGTTCTTTGTATATTTTGATGTTGCCTCATTGAGGGCTTACGAGCTCGAAGTTACCGGCTCGGAGGTCTTACGACTTCGAGTTTTTGATGTCAATCCCCGAGTGTTCAGGAAATTTCTGGCTCTGGGGCCGTTTCTTGTAAAAATAGTAAACTTCTTTAATGTGTAAGGCGTTTTGATGGTAGAAGGTATTCCATTGATTACATGGTACAAGTATATATGTTTTTGTCCTCGAGGGTTTGATTATTCTATGCGGACACGGTTCAATCGATTGTTTGGCTCGATACATCGTTTTCCTATTGAGACCCTTTTTGGCTCATCTTGACTTCTTCGAGGAGGTGATCTCTCGAGGGATGCCCCCCAGTATTCGAGGTTGATTGAAGAGAAGCCTTGAATACTTGTTAAGTTCTCCTTAGGTAGCATATAGATGTTGCCTCGTTAAAAACCTTGTCGGTAAAACCCTTCTTGGGATAAAATCCGATCGAAGGAAAAGAGTGCAACGCATGCTTTAAAACCTAAGGTCTTCAAGCCGGAAAGTGCTTCGATTGTCTTAACCGGACTCCAGCACATAGGTTAGTGTAAGATGTAAATAAAAAGAGAGACGGTTATATCTTAGTGGTGATGGCGCTTCAAGCCTCGATATTCTTCAAATGTTTGGTCCGGGGACGCGGTACGGTCCTTTGCTAATTGACTTAGGTAAAGCCGAAAATGCAGCTTATGAGTGCTACTTCGCTGTTTGCTCATCCTTTGGCTCCTTCACTGTTGAAGGTGTCGATGCCGGTGCACATCGTGCATCGCGAACATCTCTCTCGCTGCATGCTGCTCCCCGTATACAGTTTTTGTTCCGTCCTTCACAGAAACTTCATCATTTGATGAAGGTTTGATGGTACTGTTCTCATGCAATGTATCCATAGCCTCCCGAATAAGGCATTGTACCTCATGTCTCCTTCGATGACATGAAATTTGACGTTCTGAATTGTGCCGGCCACGCTGACTGGGAGGGTTATTTCCCCTTTCGTTGTCTCGGTCGCCATGTTGAATCCGTTGAGGACTCGAGAAGTGTGCACAATTTGGTCGAGCAGTCCGAGCTGCTCCACCACCCTCGACCTGATAATGTTGGCCGAGCTACCTGGATCCACAAGTACACGTTTAATTTGAAATGTATTCACGAGAAAAGAAATTACCAGTGCGTCATTATGAGGCTGAGACAGGGTCTCGATGTCCTCATTGCTGAATGTGAGAGCATCCTCGGGTATGTAACCTCGAGTTCGCTTTTCCCTGGTGATGGATATTTTTGTTCGTTTGATAACAGGTTCCTGTGGGATGTCGACTCCCCCAACAATCATGCGGATGACATGTTGTGGTTCTTTTGTTTCATTTTTCCTGTTCGCGTCTCTTTCCCGAAATTGATTTTTGGCTCGGTCGCTGAGGAATTCTCGGAGGTGCCCTTTGTTAAGTAGTCGTGCTACTTCTTCTCGGAGCTGTCTACAATCTTTGGTCCTATGACCGTGTGTGCCGTGAAATTCGCACGTCAGGTTGGGGTTCCTTTGCAACGGATATGATAGTACGGGTTTCGGCCACCTGGCATCTCTGATTTTACCTATGACTGATACGATGTCCGAAACATCGACGTTGAAGTTATACTAAGATAACCGGGGTGCCTCCGTCGGCCCTGTGTATCTGTCGAATACGGCTCTGCTCACGAGTCACCGAGGATTCTGACCTCGATCTGTCCTTCAGTCGTTTTGGGGTATGTTACGCCTTGGGGCGTTTCTTCGATCTTCCACGTATGGTTGATAACTTTCCTTGTTCGGCCTTGGTTCCTTTGCCAAGAGCCTGCTAGGCTATACTGAGCCTGAGGGGGCTCCTAGTTGGTCATCCTTGACCCTAATCTTCGATTGATATCGATTGTGGACATCCGACCAAGTTACGGTGGGATATTCAACCAAGTTCTGCTTCAGCTGCTTCGTAGCCACCAATCTTCGTTCGTTCAAACCTTGAGTGAAGGCCTGCACTGCCCAGTCATCGGAGACTGGCGGTAATTCCATTCGCTCCATCTGAAAGCGGGATACAAACTCCCGCAACATCTCATTTTCTCTTTGTTTGATTTTGAAGACGTCGGATTTTCTTGTAGCAACCTTAATGGCACCGGCGTGTACCTTTATAAAAGAATCTGCCAGCATGGCAAATAAATCTATTGAATTCGGGGCTAGGTTGTGATACGATATCATGGCCCCTTTTGAAAGCATTTCTCTGAATTTCTTCAATAAGACAGATTTAATCTCATCGTCCTTCAGGTCATTCCCCTTTACAGCACAAGTGTAAGCAGTGATGTGCTCGTTGGGGTCCGTGGTTCCATTGTACTTCGGGAGATCAGGCATTCTGAATTTCTTCGGGATAGGCTTTGGTGCAGAATTTGATGGGAATGGCTTTTGTACAAATTTCTTTGAATGTACACCCTTTAGAATCGAGGGTGTACTGGGATCTGATCGACCCTTGAATTGTAGGTCTCCACCTTTTTGTCGATGGCTTCTATCTTCTTTTCGCCCGATGCAATCCTCTTTGTGAGGTCTTCGAGCATCTTTGTGATAGCGGAGTCGGCTGCTGACCCGTTGTTGATTGATCTTTCTGGTACTTGTTCGGCTCGAGGAGCCGTTTCCGGTGCTGCTGTGCTCGCTGTTTTTTGGTGGCTTTGCAGTTGGGCAATCGCTAGCTGTTGTGCCTGCAACATCTCAAAAATGACATGAAGGCTAACCCCTCGTTCCTCCCAAGCAGGGTTTTCTGAGCTTCTTGTTGGTTTTCTTGGCGTATACTCCTATTAGTGTGGGAGCTTATATCGACGTGTTGGGCTTTGCGCGAGACCACGTCCACAGGAATTGGTTCTGGTGCGTCCTCAGGGTCTCGCGGTGGTACACCGATGCCTGGAACAGCTACACCATTCTCTCCATGGTCCTCAGCACCGTTATTTTCACGTGCATTCACTGAGTTAGACATTTTGACCTGAAATCAAAAAATTCTTGGACAAGAAAAGTGTGAAGGATAACTTGCGTTATTTAGTAAACCAGCACGAAAATAATCACTATTATTTTCAGCCCCACGGTGGGCGCCAAACTGTTTACCTTGAAAATGGTAATTACAATTAGATTTGATTTTGTGGTTCTAAAAATACGTGATTTATTATATGCTAGTTGTTAGGCAGTAGATGTTACGTGCGAGACTAGAAAAGAAGATAAGAGCTTGAAGATAGTGTGGCAAGCAAACCGAGCGGGTGAGAGTCGGGGTCTCGAACTAGCCTATACGGGGCCTCAAGGTCGAGCTAGAGCGTTGGACTGTGTATAGCCGATGAAGGACTAACAGTTCTGAGAGCTTTGATGAGGGCTCTTTATGATCAATGATGAGTAATAAATGAAGAACAATCAATGAAACGCGATAAATGTAAGCATTGTAATAAATATAAGCAATAAACTCAAGGGAGAATATGTTTAAGTTAGAGAGCAGAGAATGTTCTTGTTCTTCTATTGAATATCATGTGTGCAAAAATTGACAAGGTCCCCTTTATAAGGAGGGAGAATCCGAACACAGTACAGGTGAATTTATTACAAAGATATGCGGCTGGTACAGCCATTTATTACAAAGATCAACGGCTGGTACAACCATTTAATGTCACGGTACAGACTTGTACTTATTCTTGTAGACCTGGTCAGCTTTAACCACGTGCCTATTGGGAATTTCCTGCTTGTCCGAGATAGCCGCCGATTTGCACTGCCCCGAGGTTGAGCATAGGGAACCCTCGAGGTCGAACCTCGAGCTGTGCCTCGGGCCTTCTGAAGACGGGCTATGGAATGCCAAAATGATTGTACAATCGGACTCTTCGATTTCAGCCGTATATATATATATATATATATATATATATATATATATATATATATATATATATATATATATATATATATATATATATATATATGCCCTCTAATCTCTTGACTGGAAGAAGACAATACTTAAGTAAATATAAAATCCCGATAAGGGAGAATATAATAACTTATGAGACTAGGATAATGTACATAAATTCAAGAATATGAACTTCTCTTTATGTCTCATTTCAACAAATGTAGTTACGGGATCTTGCCAAAATGAAGAAAAGGTTAAGCCTTAATATACCTTATCACGATCTTTCCAATAACCACGTTCAACTTGTCTCTTCTCACCTTAATCTACAACAACGATAATAATACTATTATTAAGTTACGAAAGGTACAACTATCGCACAACAAACGATAAGCTTATTTCATATTAAAAACAGGCAGTATCTCCCCTATAATCTTTACTTCCTCCCAATTGAAGATAATACCAACAACACAAGAACATAAAAATAACAACATATATACGTCATTTTCCAACCTTATATACACCACAAAATACTACAAATAAGCTCAACACACCCCGCTCTCTTCATACACAAAACAACCACCGTAGTAGTATCAAACAACACGAAAATGTTACGATGAATGAACAGCCCACCAACCTTATTTATGTGGAGTTTCTCCGAACCCTTCCTCCTCCAAAACTCCCTAAAATGGTAGCAAAATACGCAATCCAACAACAAGACGAAGCAGCCCATAAAACAGTCCACTACAAGTTGAATAACTCAAACTCACGGCTTTCGATCACTGTCCTCTGAGTTCTTACAATTATAGAACGACTTTCCATACATTTCCAGCAGAAAAAATGGATGAAATAGAGAAATATTCTTACCTCATTTGTTGAATATCTCATCTCCTATCTTGGTTCTTCAAACCCTAGGTTTTCCTCCAACTAGAACTTGAAAAGAAGAGAAGATCAGTTAGGGTTTGTGTTCAATTTTTAGGAGGATTTTTGTAGGGGCTTATGTATGGTTTTTATACCCTATTATCAGTGTGATATATGAAGGAAATAGGAACTTAAAAGGTCTCTTTTTCCGACCCGAACTGGCCCCTTTTTGGACATATATAGTCCTCTTATTTAAGCAAGTAGGTGACACACCTACTTGTCACCTAGCAGTCTGTGCAGTCCCGAAAAATATATATCTCTCTCTACTCCAACGTCGTATTGACAAATTTAGAAAATAAGCTTATATATCTTCAATTTGATAGGTGGATCACCCCGTAAATCTAAGTATATTGGGAGAAAATCGCAGCAACATTTGACCTAATTTTCAGCACATTTATGATTGTAACTTGTGATGACCTTTGCAAACTTTTGTTTCACAACTAGCTTGAATTCAAAACATAACACACGGCTATCATATGACTAACATAACTCATAACATAACCTCCTTATCCTGTTAAGCACCCTAGTCTCACCCTAAAAGTACTTGTTATTACATTCCCAACTTGCCGACTTTTGACGAAACTTATTTTTTTCAATTTTATTTAGCTTCTAAGCCTTCAAACCCTCTTGGTAATTGGTATTCATGATCTAAAGTATTTGTCACCTCCAAGTTAACATGATTAAAACTTTCAATGATGATCTCATTTCTTAGCTTACATTAATTGACTTGCAACGTAATACTTTTACATACGAAAATATGAGGTGTAACATGTTGCACCTTATTTTGCACTAGTCAAATTAAAATACAACTAATGTTTCTTTTGAAGTTGATAAAAGAGAGTATCCACCTAATATACCAAGGTATATTAAGGTACCTTTAGGTTTTTGAGATTATTATCCTAATGGCCTGCTAACAGTTGAGATTTGGGTAAGGGTTCTAGTTATTCTAAGAGAAAGGTGTTAGACACACCTCAAAATCTACCTGAGGTAGCTCCTTAGGCTTAGGCTAGATTTAGGGGAAAGAAATGTCTATATTCCGCTTAGTAAGTATTTAAATCTGTGAAAATATTCTAAATCTTATCTGAATATTCACTATTTTTAAGAAGATTGTGTATACAAAAAGAAGTTATCTGTTTTTGAGTATATAAGTAGGAAATCATCTTTCAAAATATATCTATATTTATCGGGTTGAAGACTAGATTTGCTTTTGTCTTTGAAGAAAATCTTGTGTTTAAAAACTCTTTGTTTTGAAAGAAGTTGAGTGTGTGTGTTAAGAGAAAAGGTGGTTACTTATTTGAAACGTAGTAGAGTAAGAAGCTAAAATTTACCTTAAGTTGAGTATGTCTTATTTGAAAATCAATTTTAGCGGGAACCTTGTATTTTAAAACTCGTTGAGGTCCATCAGTTCGCCAACCTGGCTGTGTTTGGTTTTTACTTCTTGAAAACAAGTTCTCCAATTGATTCGCAATTTGGTTTCTTTAAAGAGAGTTCACTTCCGTTTTTGAATCTGCCAAGTTATAAAACTTACTGAAAATCGTTGGTGGTAACAAGATAATGCCTTTTTGTTTGTTGAAAAGATAAGTTTAATTAATGGGTGATCAAACGTTAAGGGAATAAGGCGAGTAGGATTTCTAATTTAACTTTTACCTATGCGCAGGATTTCTAATTTAACTTTTACCTATGAGCCTCGGTTTGCCTATATTCCTAGAAAATCAAAGTATCAAAATTATCCAATAACAAAGTTCGTCATTCAGAGATATACATATATAAAACGGCAAACAACTATGAATATTGTTCAAGATAAAGGAAAGGAAGAAGCTGGACTCTTGATATGGGCCAGCTGATAGCCAGGTCCAGCAATATGCACACAAGCAGCAATCTCATCACGAATGACCCAAATCTGGAAAATGGACTTGAGCTCCAAATGGGCTCAGGTAGCCCAATTTGAATTCATGCATACAATGAAAAGAGAATAATTAGTATATACCCCATGTGAGGCAGAAACAAAACAACATCATGATAAGCATAACAGATGAAAAATACAATAGAGTCATTTTCTCTTTTTTGTGTTAATCTTATGAGGATTAATAAGAGTTGATGACTAAAGGCTTAGCATAAATCCTTATTTATGGTTATAATCCCCATTTGTGAACCCTTGGCACTTCAGAATTCACGAGGGTC
This sequence comes from Nicotiana attenuata, assembly GCF_001879085.1. Lineage (NCBI taxonomy): Eukaryota > Viridiplantae > Streptophyta > Magnoliopsida > Solanales > Solanaceae > Nicotiana > Nicotiana attenuata. Next base: position 104,719,318 of record NC_031989.1, on the reverse strand, counting down.
TTATGGACCCCGAGCTGTGCTTGTGTCAAGCAGGGGTGTCATAACCACATAATAAGTTTTTACATCCAAATATCCTTAACTACCCACTAGTAATCTTCCTCAATGGTTTAAACAAAAATAAAGGGATCAACATAGTAATTTCGCATTGCCAAGATAAATAGTAGGTGTAAGAGTCGTGGTAAACCTTATCAAAGTTCAAACACACAAAAACTCAGCAACTTTGAATAGGATGATGTAGTTCATCATAAGAGCATAGAGAGTAACCCAGGGCATAACATTGATTAAGGAAAATTTATATCAAAGCATAGAATATAAGGATAAGGCACTACAGTAGGCATGGAGTCACTATTGGAACATAATAAGACAAGATCACAGAGCACAGTTAATAGACCCGCTTCATTACTCATGTCTTTAAGCTCAGAAGTTTTAACATGCATGTATTATACAGAGATGAGCACATGTGTTTGTTTTATTGGCTCTATTGTAAGTTTAATATTTCAGAGTTCTATTATGTAGGTTCAGGTCATAAAAAGGTTCACATATGCTTCTGAAGCCTCAGCATAGTTAAGAGCAGGCATACATCTTATCATTTTAATATTTAGACTAATTATTCCTTTCAGAATTCCTAAAAGGGCATGCCAACGAGTTAGGTTATCAGAAACATCAACCTAAATGGAAGAGTTAGTCTTGGTATTGTTTAATCCTAATGACAGAATATCTAGTTGAAAGAACACATAAGTCATCAGACTCCATCAGCTTTAGGCTAAGTCCTCTGTAGGTAGTGATAATAACAGGCATAAGACAATGGGTGATAGCATAACTTCAACATATAATGAAAACAAATTACAATAGGCTAACATGTAGATAGGTCTGCTAGCAAGGTATATCAACAAAATTCAATACATGATTTGTATACAGGTTATCATGACAAACATATAGGATTCAATTATGTTGAGTTATGAGAATAGGCTTCCTAACATACTAACAGGGTCCATTATACGGTTTCTTTTATTTCCAACCATCCTAAGAAGCACACAAAATCACCCTGTCACAGTAGCATGAATAGGCTGCTAACAAGAGCCTAAACCAACATGAGGATATGAGCAATGACACAGTTATGTTACTAGGGCTAGGGCAAACAACATAGCATTAGTGTTGGGCAAACATTAATAGTATTTTCAAGAGAAGTTTAAATGGGTCTGATCTTATTTCATTTTGGTCTTGATGATGATACACAAAAAAACCAATTACTTGACTAACAGATCATATACAACATTATCAGCATATGATTTAATTCAATTAATCGTGAAGCTTTAATAGGGTTAAGAGTAACAACTATACATGGATCACTAAATATGCAAAACAGGCAGGTTATCAACTACCAATTTATCAACTAAGGTCCTTAAAGTAGACAGGTTAAATACAAGACATGAAATGCAAAGAAAGCCCTTCACTGACCAAGACATGGCAATACAAGGTCATAAACAAGGTAGTCAAGTTAACCTCAATACTGGGGGTTCAAGAAACATGTTTCAATTAGCTTAGCTGACATGGAAGTACTCATAGGATTATCGTTTAACTAACAGGGGTGGGCCACACAAAATCAACATAGAGGTGAACTCAACTAATCATGGAGACTTAACCATAAGAATATCACTTAGTGTAGGGTTATTTTTCACTAATCATATCATGAAAGGTAGGATTCAATTGCACAGATTCGATAACAACATCAATATAGCAGATCTCAATCAAGATCCAAATTTAACAATGAAAATAGCATGCAAAGGCATGACATAACAAATACAACTTTACATCATTAGTATCTAACATGAACAATCATAGAATCAACGTGGAAACCAATTAATTCAAGGTGAAGAAAGGAGAACAGTATGCACTAACGTTCTGCAGGGCAGCAAACTAAGAAAATATTGAATCATAGTTGTTTGAAACCACAAACTCACAATAGTCCACTTAAAGCAATTGAACTCGAAGATGAAAAGTAGAAGTAAGGGAAGAAACTACTGAAACCTAGATTTACCTGAAGAAACTTGGACTTTTGATTTCTTAGTGTATATGTTAGTGGTGATGAGTGTGTATTTATATCTATCAATGTCTACTAGCATCTGTTAGGTGAGAGAATATAAGGCCATATTTATAGTGGCCTTCAATGCCTTAGGATTCCGGTAGATTCAAATTAGATAGGGGATGATGACAAAAGGTGGATAATGATAGCTAGGCGGGTGAAATAAGAGAAAAAATAAAAGGGAAAGTCATCAAAGAACTTCGCCTTGGCACGAGAGTGGAAGAACCGACTGTTGAACGTGAGGATCCATTAGACGAAGCTCTAATGTCCGGAGGTTACTGCGTTTGACATCTAACAAGAATAATAATGATGGTAGTCGGACATGCAAGTTTCGAATTGAAACATGAGGGGAGAACATATGAATTTCAGTAGCACGATTGGTCTAGGTTAATTTGGGGATTCGAATTTCAATGATGAAAATAGAAATAAACGGACTGGATTTCGTGGATTCGGGGATAGGTCGGATGATTTAGGATTGACTTTTGTGACCTTGCACAAATTTATGCAAGGTTTTTGGTGATAGATGGGCTGATGGATGAGAGAAAGGAGAGGAAATTGGGAAAGATGGCGGCCAGTGGTGTGGCTGAAATTATTAGGGTTAGACTCTCTTTTAGGTTTAGAGTGGATGGATGAAGGGGAGTGTCACACCTTCTTTTCCACACATCACCCCGAAAGGTAATGTACAAGGGAGTTTTTCCAATTTAAGTGACGTTATTCGAAATGGGATTATTTATCAGAGTCGCCACTTGGGATGGTTTGTTTTCTGGTGTCCCAAGTCAGTGGTTTATTTTAAATCCCAAATCGAGGAAAAGTACGACTTTCCTTTTGAAGTCTGCGAGCCAGAAATTCTGAGCAAGGAATTCTGTTAACCCGAGCGAAGGTGTTAGGCACCCCCGGATTCCGTGGTTCAAGCACGGTCGCTTAAACTATCATAATTGGCCCATTATCTGATTTTATACATGTATTAACCTATGGTTCAATTTTAACTCTATAACCGCTTTTATTCATTTTTTAGGAGAATTGCAACGTCATTTAAAATACGTCTTGAACCACGTTACATAAATGCACCCGCGGCTCTTGACATATTTTATCTAACATTGTTGGGATTTGAATTTGGGTCACATAAATGCGCACCCGAGTTTAGGAAGGTAAATTACTAAAATAACGCGCCTAAAGCAACTACGCGTTTTTTATCTTTGCGAGGGCCATGCTTTTATACCTAAAGAATGAATATCTCAGAAACTACAAACTGATTCAAACTCTTATTGAGTTCACAAAGGGTTCAATCAACAGTATAGAAGAAACTGAGAACACATTTTTTTTTTCACATTCAATATCAAATCCTCATGCTTACTAAAACCATGAAATCCACATCCAAACCAAACAATTTTAATTAGTTAAACTAGTAGTCCCAATCCATAATTAATACATACACAATTGATTAGTACCCTTGATTCGAATATACTCACAAGAGTCCAAATCTAGCATTTAAAGACCAAATATATGTCCAGGAATGAAATATCCAAAACAACCTAGACTATTAATATGAATGAACATGGTGGAATCGAACATTAACTACAACAGAGACTAATATTTTCATTTAATTCCAGCTGGATCAACAGATCTTTACACACAGCTCAAACAGGCTTCGTTTCCATCATAGTTTTAAAGGAATACCTGGAAATTGCAAAGGAAAAGAAGTGAAGGATTAGCAATGAAACAGTAGCAGAATGCAGCCTCAGCAAAACCAAACCTCAAACCCAAAAAACTGAATGTGAAGTAATAAAG
>NC_031989.1:104667889-104713308 GCF_001879085.1 Nicotiana attenuata | reverse complement strand
TGGGGGCCCTATGTCTAAAAACTCAACTTAGGGATTGGAGCCCTAATGTTGGTAAAAAAGGCGACAAGGGAATGGAAGCCCTATGTCTAAAAACCAACTCATGGATTGGAGCCCAATGTTGGCCCTATGTCTAAAAACTCAACTCATGGATTGGAGCCCTAATGTTGGTAAAAGGCGACTAGGGAATGGAGGCCCTATGTCTAAAAACAGAACTCAGGGATTGGAACCCAAATGTTGGTAAAAGGTGACTAGGCAATGGAGGCCCTATATCTAAAAACTCAACTCAAGGATTGGAGCCCTAATGTTGGAAAAAGGCGACTAGGGTATGGAAGCCCGATGTCTAAAAACTCAACTCAGGGATTGGAGCCCTAATGTTGGTAAAAGGCGACTAGGGAATGGGGGCCCTATGTCTAAAAACTCAACTCAAGGATTGGAGCCTAATGTTGGTAAAAGGCGACTAGGGAATGGAGGCCCTATGTCTAAAAACTCAACTCAGGGATTGGAGCCCTAATGTTGGTAAAAAGGCAACTAGGGAATGGAGGCCCTATGTCTAAAATCTCAACTCAGGGATTGGAGCCCTAATGTTGGTTAGAAGGCGACTAGGGAATGTAGGCCCTATGTCTGAAAGCTCAACTCAGGGATTGGAACCCTAATGTTGGTAAAAGGCGTCTAGGGAATGGGGGCCCTATGTCTAAAAACTCAACTCAGGGATTGGAGCCCTAATGTTGGTAAAAGGCGACTAGGGAATGGAGGCCCTATGTCTAAAAACTCAACTCAGGGATTGAAGCCCTAATGTTGGTAAATGGCGACTAGGGAATGGAGGCCCTATGTCTAAAAACTCAACTCAAGGATTGGAACCCTAATGTTGGTAAAAAGGCGTAAAAGATTGAGGCTGGGAATCCTTAAGTATCAATTTTTTTTGGATTTTCTTTTTATTTCACTTTTGTTTTTATTTCAATTTTCATTTCATTTTTTTTCTTTCTTTCTTCTTTTTTTTTTAGTAAAAATGCAGGAAAGAATTTGGAGGAAACTTCCCTTTTGGGTTGATTCCTTGCTGCAAAGCTGTTTCAGCACTTGCGCATTTCTTTTCCTTTTTGGTTGCACCTGCTTCTTGCACGGTTGCTTGGATTGCACCTGTTTCGATTTTTCAAACAAAGGACAATTGTTAGTTTGAAACGATGGTTGGTTTTGTAGCCTTGCTTATTTCGATCACTTGATCCCGGCCCAACTCTTTGGTGAGAACCTCTGCTGCTTGCTAGTTTCTCTGAAGACTGATCTCTCTCTCAAGACCGAGGAACTCAACTTTTAAAGATTTCTCATGACGGCTCACCCGTATGAGGCTTTAGCCTCTTCACTTTATTCTGCCTCTAAGGGCTTTTGACTTCTGATTTCTTTTTCATTTTTCGTAACTTTGATTTTAGAGCATCGGCCATCATGGCCAGTCGGATCAACTTGATGCAACCGCTGAGGCTGGGAACTTTTCTTCGGGCTTGGATTTTATTAGGAAGAACCCTGTGAAACCAATCCTGCCACCTTTTCTTGGTATTAATTTCGGAAACAGAGTTAGAACGAAAGGGATTCAAGGAAAAGTAAACAGGAGGCAAGAAAATGAATTTAAAGAGAAGTGTCCCTTTCGGGAAGGAAGGAAGGACTTATCTGGGGTGCATGCAGACTTCAATAGAGATGACATGCATCTTGGACTGGATTCCCGATCCGCACAACCATCCCAACTTCTCATAAACTCATTGTAACCCACACTTACAAACCGAGAAGCCTTGCCAGGACTCTAATGGTGGTGACGTGTGTCTTCTTTTCGACCGACGGCGCCCTTTGTGGGTTTTCGCCAATCGACCTCTCTCATTTCTCTTCTCACCGTCGCCTTATAGTGCTCTTTGCGAGTTTTCACTAACCAGGCTCTCTCATTTTCAATTTCTTTGCTCACCATCGCCTTACGGTGCCTGTAGGTTTTCACCAATAAGACTCTCTCATTTTATTTCTCTCATCCTAATTGTATCGGATCCAAACAACTGTGTTCTCTGATTTCGAAACCTTTTGCCGATTGATCGGAAGGACTTGAACAAGGTTTGGGTAAAGGATCGGATCGAATTACAACTTTGGAACCGTTCAGGTGGGATCACCGCCGAGCCATTATAACATTTGCCCCAGTTTCACTCTTCTTTTTTTTGGGAAAGTGGATTTTTATTTTGTTCTGACTGAACCCAGAGAGAGGCTGCCTACGTATCCTTTCGGAATTAAGTCAAACGTAGTTCAGGAAACTTTGTTTTTGATTTTCTTTTGTTTTGTTTTCTTTTTCTTTCTTTTTTTCCTTCATTTTTCATTTCATTTCCTTTTTCCTCTCTCTTTTTTTTTCATCTTTTCTCTTCTTTTTTTTTTTATTTTCTTTGCCTTTTCTTCCCCCTTTTTTTTATTTCATTTTTCAATAACACTTTCAGGTTCCAAAGAGGGTAATCAAAGAACGGGAGCCGACTCAAAGGGTTTGCAAAGGGTTGATAGTGTTTGGGTAGCGAGAATGAAAGCCTTCATCATCCCAACCGGAGAATATTAGAACTATACGGAGGATCCAACATGATACCTTTTTCACCGCATTTGCATTGACAGTTGTTTTAGGGACATTTCCTTCGATGTGTCCCAAGTTCAATGCACTCTTTTGGCAGTACTCTTGTTGTAATGTATGGACCTTTCCAATTCTGGAACCAATTTTTCTTCTGTAGTTCCAACTCTTTGGTTTATTTCCTTAAACTTTGTCCTCATTTGGATCTAATCCTTGTTTCATTATTTCGAGGTCTGACAGCTTTCAGGATCCGGGCATGAATTCCGCAAGCATGTCATGTTATTGAAATCTGCATTTAACCAAACTAAAAAGAGACTAAGAAAGAAAAACAACAATATTAATAAAAGAAACATTCCTAGACAATGAAATATTAATTTCATTTGATTTTTGATTTTTGAATTTTTTTTGATTTTTTTTGGAGATAGAAGGGTTTACATCGGGAAGTAAGATAATAAAGTAGAACATCCGAATCACACCCTGAGATAATCCGGACGCAGAAAGGATAGTAAGACTGGCTACCGAGACTCCCGTCCGATGGGGAACTTTCAGGCTTGGCGACCGACTTTTGGCTTTTCTTCTTTTTCGGTCATGGCTGCAATGGCTTTCAGTGCCGAATCACATTCCTCAGCTTCACAAATCATTCCGCCCGATGTTGTGGGCAGGCAACAGATTGTTCATCACATCAGGAGCTTCTTCATCCCGAAAAATGATTCTTTCAGCTTCAATCAAATACTCAACTGCCCTTTTGAGGGTCCAATAGTCCTCTGTACTGTGTCCCACTGCTCCAGAGTGGTATTCACATATAACATCAGCTCGGTGCGAGGGGGACTCGGGGTTCGGCCGGTTCGGGGCCACTGGCTGCAATAAATTTAGCCTGATTAGCTTTTGGAACAAGTTTGAATACGATTCACCAATAGGGGTGAACTAATTCTTTCTGAAAGGCTCTCTTGGGCGAGGATTGTATTGGGAATCATTTGGTTAAGGATTATATGGAGCTTGGTAAGGATGGGTGTTTCTGGGAGGTGGAGCTCGGTTTTGTGTATGATGTTGTGGCTGCGTGTAAGATTGCGCGCTCATCACCGCGTAGGTAGGCGGTACCACGGCATAAGCATCATCTTGAATGGGATAATAGTGTGGGGGGACGATAGGAGGCACATATGATTGGCTGAATGACCTGCGGGCCCCCCTCGAGCTTGAAACCGTCATGACTCCCTCTTGAAACCCATTTCTGTAAATCAAACCCTCCAAACCGTTCTGAGCAGCCTGTGATGTGGCCTTAAAGGCAGCATGACTCAAGATTTGGCCCGTTTTTAGACCGTTTTCAACCATTTCCCCAATTTTGATAGCCTCAGCGAACGGCTTACCCACAGCAGACATCATGTTCCGGAAGTAGTCAGCCTCTTGGGCCTGCAGAAAGACTGTGACCATTTCAACTTTGTCCATCGGAGGCTTTACCCTCGTAGCTTGCTCACGCCATTTGACAGCATACTCACGGAAGCTTTCCGCGGTTTTCTTTTTCAAATTGGACAAAGAGTTTCTGTCGGGAGCGATGTCCACATTATACTGGAATTGGCGGACAAAATCTCGGGCCATGTCATCGCACACGTGACAATGAGCAATTTCTTGATCCATATACCACTCAGAAGCTATTTCGGTGAGGCTTTCCCCAAAATAGGCCATTAGTAGCCCCTCTTTTCCACCAGCACCCCTCAACTGGTTACAGTATCGTTTCAGATGAGCGACCGGGTTTCCATGTCCGTCGTACTTTTCAAATTTTGGCATCTTGAAGTCAACTGGCAAGTGGACATGGGAAAACATACAGAGGTCAGAGTATGAGACACTCTTTTGGCTACTCAGACCTTGCATGTTTTTCAAGCTTTGTTCCAGGCTCTTCATCTTCCGAGCAATTTCCTCTTGCTCAGGATTTTTAACAACCTTTTCTTGCTCCACCGAGAGATCATATCGCGGAGGTTGAGTGAAAGAGTACGGGATCACATATGTTATATCCGATTGAAGCTGTGGACCCTGAAAGGTGAACATTGGAGGTGGTGCCCTTGAAGCCAGTGCCTGGGGGCGAACCGCAGAAGTCATGTCAGGATCCTTGGAGGGCATTAGAGGGTTCCCGCATGGGATGAGCGGGTTGGGCACAGGACATTGGTAACCTCACCTGACCTGGGGATCAATTCAGGGAATCCAGGGATTGCATTTGGCGGTTCCCTGCCATTAGACCAGGCGTCCCACATTTCCCATATGCGGAGACGCAACATCTTATTCTCTTCAACAGCTGCTGATTCTAGCTGTAGAATAGCCGATGCCGGGCTATCCTCAGGACCTATGATTGGTAGATTGCTTGAGGAGGCCATCTGTGCCTTTGGATCTTGTGAAGGAGGGGAGGCCGGACTACCAACAAAACCAACCACTAAAACCTGGCTAGTTTGCACATCCAATAACCTTGTTAGTTTTGAAACATTTAGCTCGGTTGTCTACTATAATTAGATTAAGATCGTAAAAACATAAGCTTGTAATATAGCTAGACCAAATTCAATAAATGGAGTCCGGTAATAACATTATGAAACTGAACCCATATGGCAGAAAGCAGAAGCGGCGGGTACGTCTGTTCGGGTTCATTCATGTCCAATAAACTTCAAACAAAAGGAGATTCCGATATCAGAGTTGAGTGGACAGGCGACGGGAGGATGGGGGGAAGAGTAATGACAAGACGAAAGCAAGAGTTCCGGCATCTTACTTTACTAGTTTCATTTCCGTATGATAGTCACCCCTTTTTCGGTAAAGCAGAGTGAGCAGCTTCTTTCTTTTCTACAGCTGCCATACCACAAAGAAGTCCAATAGCTGCGCTTACTTCTTCCTTCAACCCTGAAAAGAGCATATGCATCCCAGGATTCTCTCCATCTCAGAAGTGGGTTCCCTTTAACATATAGGAAATCGCACGTTGGGATGCAATGCACCTAACAGTTAAACGCTTCTACCATGTGTTTGAACGGTTACATGTTTCATCCCGGCCTTAACTAACTTTTTCAGTATGAACCTCTTTTCTTCATCTTTGTTTCTCTCTAATCACTCTTGATTTTTTGTTTTGTTGTTGCCGCTCTTTTATTTTTGGCACTCCCTTTTTCTCTTTTTGTTTCACTCTTTTATTTCTGTCACTTTTTTTTTCTTTTTCTTTTTCTCACTATTTATCTTTTTCTCTTTTTCACTCAATTTTTCTTTCTTTTTTTTTTCCAGTTTATTTTTCACTCAATTTATTTGATAGCTATGATCGAATCTGATGGGGATTCCTACGTATCATGACCCCGCATGAATCAGATCTTGCGTAGTTCGGGAAGATTGGGAATAAAGGAAATAAACTAAAGCTTCTTGTTTTTTTTTAATTTTCGAAAGAAAAACTTCTAAAGAAGAATGAAAATATTTTCGGATTTTTAGAAGAAATTAAAAAAAAATTGGATTTATTTTTTAAAATTGGGGTCTTAAAAAAAGGCTTTCTAAAGTAGGAAGTAAAAGAAAATATTTTTGAATTTTTGAAAGTTGGAGTCTAAAAGAAAGACTTTCTAAAGAAGGAAGTAAAGGAAAATATTTTTGGATTTTTTTTTAAATTATGGGCCGGAACCGATGAGGTTTGCCTACGTATCTCACACCCGGTGAGAATCAGACCCGCGTAGTTCGATCAATTTAGACAAAACAAAAACCAACAAAAATTTTTTCTTTATTTTTTTCAAAATTTCGGAAGAGTTTCAGTATATTTTGGACATTGGTTTTTCAAAAACAGGCGATTATCTCTCCCAGCCCTCACATTGACTTTATTATTCGATAAGCCGGTCAACATGCAAATCCGAAGCAAATGAATGCACAAGTAGCAAGTAGGATGCTTCAGGATGGTCTTTTCATTTCGGGTACACCTGTCCTAGACAGACCCAACCCCTGTGTTGAGTCTCCAAAGTCAAATGCACATGATGCAAACAAACGTTCCTACTAGGGATCCGGCATGAGGCTGAGTTATTCTAGGTTCAAAACCTGGGTATGTTGTTCTAGACTTGTGTACCCGAGCGGACAACTCGAGCCGAGGAGGGGGCTACGTACCGGGAACCAAACGGCCATCCAGCTTAGTAACTTGTCCAAGTCTCTTTCTTATTTCAAGGTATGACACTAACAGAATAAGGAGTCACGACCAGCGTGCACATCCCCGAAGATGAGAAGAGAAGGGTTTCGTAGCAGTTTATATACAGTTCAGATAATATCAAAGCGGTAAAAAGCAACATTTAACACATTAGGCTCAAACATGTAATTAAAACCAGATAATAAATAAAGCCAATTATAACAATTATTCTAAGCTCGAATTCTTGAACCCTGAACCGAAGTTCTGTGTTCTTATCCCTAGCAGAGTCGCCAGAGCTGTCACACCTCCTTTTTTACACACCACCCCGAAAGGGAGTATACAAGGGAGTTTTTCCAATTTAAGTGACATTATTCGAAATGGGATTTTTTATCAGAGTCGCCACTTGGGATGGTTTGTTTTCTGGTGTCCCAAGTCACTGGTTTATTTTAAATCCCAAATCGAGGAAAATTTCGACTTTCCTTTTGAGGTCTGCGAACCAGAAATTCTGAGTAAGGAATTCTGTTAACCCGAGGGAAGGTGTTAGGCACCCCCCGGATTCCGTGGTTCTAGCACGGTCGCTTAAACTATCATAATTGGCCCATTATTTGATTTTAATACATGTTTTATCTTTGGTTCAATTTTAACTCTATAACCGCTTTTATTCATTTTTTAGGAGAATTGCAACGTCATTTAAAATACGTCTTGAACCACGTCACATAAATGCACCCGCGGCTCTTGACATATTTTATCTAACATTGTTGGGATGCGCACCCGAGTTTAGGAAGGTAAATTATTAAAATAACGTGCCTAAAGCAACTACGCGTTTTTAGCTTTGCGAGGGCCATGGAAAATTTGCTAATGATACGCCTCGAGTTCTAAGGATTTTAAAAGAAAATAATTAAATGAGGGCCACGCATTTGAGATTTTATTTGGCGCGGCACACCTCGATTCCAATTTTAACAGGAAGTTCAAGCAAAATGTTTGAAGGCCATAGACTATTTATATTGCTAATATGGCACATCTCAAATTAATTACCACGGACAATTGAACTGGCATGATTAAAGGCCAAGGTACGCAACTATTAGAGAAAAGGGGAAGGGCATTAGGATTTCAGGAGCTGGACCAACTCTATTAGCTATCATCAGCAACAATGAACTTTGGGCTCAAGAACAGGCCCATGATAAGCGAAAAAAAATCTAGGCCAAATTATGCATGAAGTCGCCACTGTGAAAGGACAAGGTTGATACCAATTCTGAATTAAACTATCAAGCAATGAGTTTCCTTAATCTTATGTTCATATCCTACTATGATAGTATTTAGAATCTAAAACTACAACATTAATCAATTCATGGGAATAAAGCTTATATATCTAATGGAGACATGCTGCAATTTTCACGACAAAGCATAATGAGATTCATTCACCACCTATTTTAGCTCTTCTTCAAAGTTAGCAACTTAAGTTCATATTCATGAGGCGTCCATGCTTTTATACCTAAAGAATGAATATCTCAGAAACTACAAACTGATTCAAACTCTTATTGAGTTCACAAAGGGTTCAATCAACAGTATAGAAGAAATTGAGAACACACTTTTTTTCCACATTCAATATCAAATCCTCATGCTTGCCAAAACCATGAAATCCACATCCAAACCAAATAATTTTAATTAGTTAAACTAGTAGTCCCAGTCCATAATTAATACATACACAATTGATTAGTACCCTTGATTCAGATATACTCACAAGAATCCAAATCTAGCATTTAAAGACCAAATATATTCCAGGAATGAAATATCCAAAACAAGCTAGACTATTAATATGAATGAACATTGTGGAATCGAACATTAACTACAACAGAGACTAATATTTTCATTTAATTCCAGCTGGATCAACAGATCTTTACACACAGCTCAAACAGGCTTCGTTTCCAGCATAGTTTTAAAGGAATACTTGGAAATTGCAAAGGAAAAGAAGTGAAGGATCAGCAATGAAACAGTAGCAGAATGCAGCCTCAGCAAAACCAACTCAAACCCAAAAATGATGTGAAGTAATAAAGAATAAACCAGTTTCAACTGAACAAATGACCCAGCAAACTTCAAACCAGACTTTTGTGAACCAAACTCAAACCATTTTAGCCCTAGATAAACCAGAAATTGTTTCAGAAATGGGAAGCTCCAGAAATCACAGTAAAAGTTCAATGGAACAGTATTTTCACTAAAATTTTAGCCTATTTTCTATTTTTTGCAGAATTTTTCTCTTCCAAGTCTGCCTTGAATGCCAAACTAACGTGTCTTTATATGCAAAGTTTAGGGCAGCAGAAATAGGCTAAGTTTGGCCCATTAGACCTTTTTCAATTTTATTTTTTGCTACTTAATCCCTGAAATATTGACTTGCTTGCCAAGTAAGGCTGTTTTTCAGTTTCTAAGAAGCTTCCTAGGTAGTTACCCAAAGATTTCTTTAGTAGATATCCTAAATTACCCCTTAGTTACTTTGTTATTACTTTCAATAGGCCAACTGGGTCAAATTGACCCAAGGCAGACCAGACATGGGCCTTTAACAAAAATCGGATTAACTTTTTCTTTGGGCTTTCAAACCAAGTCTGGGTTTCAAAACCAAAAATCAAACAAAATTGACAGAATTTAGCACAAAACCTTCAAAAAGCGAACAAAAGCACTTTGAAATCAAAAAGGACTTCTGAACTAAATAGTCTCTATGGCTCAAAAACTAAATGAAAAATCAAACAAACTATAACAAAACTAAAGGGAATACTAATTTACGATTAGCCTGTATTAAAGGGACACATGCAGAAGTGAATTTGAGAAAAACCAAAGAAAAGAAGAACATAGAAGAAGATAAGGAAAGGAAATGAAGAAAAAGGTCCTGAAAATACCTGTCCAAAACAGGTGAATAAAAGCCCTTGAATGACCCTTTGAATAATCCGATTTTGGGCCAAATTAGACCTTAATCGCGTGTTCTCGATGAAAACACCCGACTAAAGTCCAATCCGAGCTCAAATCTTCGTCCAACTGGCTGACTTGCATTTTTGGGATTTAGGGTTCTTATTTAGATTTGATATTTGAGGAGTTCAGGGGTGATTTGAGCGAAGCTGGCCATGGATTAAGGAAGAGGGGGTTGTGGTGGTCAAGGGGTGTTATTTTGGAGAGGATTGGGACCGGCGCCGCCACCGGAGAAAGTTAGGGCGGCGCTAGGGTTTCTAAGATTTGAGGCATTCTGGTGGGATTTGAGAAAAGGCGATTAGAGATTTGGGATGGGGTGGTGGAGAGGATTCGATGGTGTATTTTTTGGGGTGATTGGCCGCCGGCCGCCGCCGTGGGCGATTTCCGGCGGACGGTGGTTCAAGGTGGTTTTTGGTTGGGGTCTCTGAAGGGTGTGAGAGATGGTGATGAGGGGTTCTGAGGGGGGGGTATGGGGTCATGTTTGGACATATAAATGTTAAATGAACCATCAGTTCCGGACCGTTGGATTAATGAGATCCAACGGTCGAGATTAAAAGGTGGTTAAACGGGGTCGTTTAGATGGTAAGGGGAGTTGCTGGACCGCATTTTTTGACGGGTTTGGGCCACATTTGGTCGGGTTTGGACGGGTATTCAGTGGGTCAAGCTTGGGCCTGGAGAGAAATCCATTAATTTGGCCCAAAAATCCTATTTCTTCAATTCCTCTTATTTTCATTAAAACTAAAACAAAAAATTAATTCCTCAATCAAATTGTCCTACCACATTAAATTAATTAAACTCTAAATTATAATTACCACAACTAAATTAAATACCAAATTAAAGGGAGAATTAACAAAAATCAAAACTAAAATTAAAAAGAATAAACTATTTTTTTTTGTGATTTTCCATTTTTGTAATTTTAATTAACTAATTAGCCTAAAAATATCAAATTGGATCCTAAATGCAAATGCCACATATTTTTTTGTATTTTTTATGATTTAAATAAAACTATATATGCACACAAAATGCAAACAAACAGGCAAAATTATGCAATAATTCCTAAAAATAACAAATAATTAAAGAAAAATCTAATGTTTGGGAATTTTGTTGGATCAATTCATGCTAGACAAAATCACGTGCTCACAGGGAGCCTCGGATCATTGTGATCAACGGCTCCAATATTTTGAGGTAAAATGGTTTATTATTAAAAAAATGATGATAAATCACTGAAGAATATTAAAATAAAAGGAATAATTTGGTTTAAACATGAACCATTGATTATTTAGATCAACGGACAAGATGAGATATGCTTCTCATGTCATTGGCTCAGAGAAGATGGCATGGATTGCCAACATGGAACAAAAGAAGGTGGTCTGGGGTAGGTCAGGGATGATTGGGCTTGTGTATTGGGCTAGATTATATTTAAAACATGGCCAAATTGAATTTAATTATTCGATTGCAACCATAGCCTTTTAAGACTTTAACCTCTTTGAAATCAACTTAATTAATCTTCATTAAATGAAATATAATTATCAAATGTATTATTGATTACCATAATTAATTTGTTGTTAATTATATTACTTCACTTATTAAATTGCAAAACTAATTTTGATTAATTAAAGTAAATAAGGCAATATAATTAAAGACTAATTCAAATTAATTGTAAATTTTTTTTTATTAGGATATAAAGGTTATTTTAATAATTCAAAATATTAATTTATAAATAGTCAATACCAAATTACTATTAATTCAACATCGCTACTTATTATTACTAATTATGTTATAAGAAAATAGGTATTATTAAATTGAAAATATTTTACCATATTTATTGCCAGTTAATAAACGAAAATAATTTATTTTTAAAGGGAAGGTCAAAATTGGTCGTCAATAGGTATTAAAAGAGAAGAGTCACCACCTAATGATTTTTAAGTACAAGTAATTTTTCAATGTTCAATTGAAAACCTATTTAAAAAGCTCTCTCCTCTCTCTCATGAAAAAACCCTAAACTTGATGCCTTAACCTAGCTTCCATGGCTCCTCCGGCCACTACCCAGCCTCCTCCTGAGGTTGGTTAGTCGTCAAACACCCCATTACAGTCACCCCTAACCACTACAAGCCCTAATTCATTGCAAAACTATGCACAACTTCTACAACCTAAATCATTAAATGCTTCCATGCAAACCCTAGCCCACGTTCCTATCAAACCAGTAGAATATATACATGGGAAACCAATTATCAAGTGGAAGAAGACCGAAGTTAAGCAATCTATAGTACAACAAAGACTACAATTAGCTGTTCTAGGAAAATTTTCGTATTGGAAGCCTGTTATTCAAGAACTGCGTAAGGTGATTCCAATTCAATGTGAATTAAAAGGTTCATGCTCGATTGGTTAAATTGAAGATGCAACATCCTTATTAAGTTATCTTTGATAAAGGACTACATTCACTTGCTATCCAAGCCTGCATTCTACTTGAAGGTTCAAGGAGACATGTTGCAGATGAGATGTACTAAGTGGAGTCTTTGGTGGAAGCCGGAAGAGGAAACAACCATAGCTATCGCTTGGATCTCGTTTCATGATCTGCCTCCTAACTTTTTTGGTAAGGAGTTTGTTTTCTCGTTAGCTAGAGCTGTGGATAATCCGTTACATGTTTTTTTTGCTATAAAAAATAGCATAAGACCAAGCTGTGCTGGGGTAAAAATTGAGGTGAACTTATTAGCTAATCTACCACAAAGAATTAAGATTATAAAAGAAGAAGAAGAAACTGGCCCGGAAGAATCGAAGTGGATTAAGATTAAATATGATTACATGCCTAAGTATTGCAAAACTTGTAAAAAAAACAAGGGAATAATGAATAGGAGTGCTGGATCATTTATCTTGAGGTTCATAAGAAGTTAGAGAATGTTGTTGATCATAATTCCAAGTGAAAGGAAGTTGTGGGAACAACTGCTAATACGACCAAGGTATTGTCTAGTGGAAAGGTCCTTAGGAAGCGTATTCCTAATCAATCTAGGCAGGAATGTATGCAAAGAAGGAAAAACAAATACCAAAGAGATAAGCGAGGTGATACAATTGAGAATGCAAAGGAGCAGGAGAATGGAAAATTGAAGGAAAAGAACATTGGTTAGGTGGTGACCACATTGGGAGTTGAAGAAGCTGACCAACCTACTTTGATGATCGGTGATTGCAAGGGAGAGGGGAATAGCAATGAGAAAATCAATAGGCTGTGTGAGGATGAATCCCATAAGGTACAATAGAAGGAGAAGCTATGGAATGTTGAAAATTCCAGCTCAAAAATAAGGAAAGCTGGGACTACTGTAGCGGCTAATCATGTCAATGGTAATCCTAGTTCTATAGGGATTAGGGTTGAGGAAGGAAAGACCATGGAACAAGAGAGAAAAGACCTAATTCTCGTGGTACTGGGACTGGAGAATTAGATAATAAAGAGAGAACAATTGACTGGGTTCAATGAAAATTTGGCACGACAAAGGAAGCACCCGATGTTAAACTTAACCATTCAGGGTAAGAGATATCTTCTCAAACTGTAGAGAAGTCACCTAGGGCAATACAATCAACTGGAGTCAATAGTTTAGACTCTTAGTCAATTTTAGTTTAAATCACATAAATCTCCATTGTTGATCATCTTGGATAGCAATTGAGCTATAAACTACGAAAATACTGTTTACCTCCAATCCCTGTGGATACAATATTATAATTTACTATATTCAACTAGCGAGCATATTTTAGTGTGTGTTTTGCGCTCGTCAAATTTAGGCACCGTTGCCGGGAATTGGCAATCAATAGTGTTGAAATAGTTTACAGTGCTAATTCAGGAATTTTTCTTTTTATTTTATTTTTCTCTTTTACTTTTGGTGTTCTTTAACTGTGCGCAGGCTACATGTCTGATTGGTGCATGACTCGATCTTCTGGGAAAGAAGTGCAATCATACAAGCCAGAGATCAAGAGACAACTGCGACAGTTGAGGACGGAAAGAAATCTCTCTGAGAATATAGAGAAGATTGGGCAATCCTTAACCAAAGAAAATATGCTTGGAGATGATGATAATGTGAAGTTGGTTGCGAGAGAGGCAGCCCAACTCAGAGAGAAAGCTGCAATGGATGCTTAAGAAGCAGCACTTGGAGATGCACAACTTGCATATGAGGAGGAGAGGGCTCGAAGAATGGCTCAGAATCAACCTTTGGGTGCAGACCAGTTCGGAAACATAGCTCCCAGCCAAGGGAGCCACTTGGCGATTGTGCGAGACCGGTCTACAACCAAGGCTTATCAAGTGTGAGACCTCCTCGAGTTGCAGCTAATATTTTCGAGTTGAAGCAAGGGTTGCTTCAAACCCTTCAAAATTGTTGTGTCTTCAGAGGAAAGCAAAATGAAGATCCAAACAATCATCTAATGGAATTCGAGGAGATAATGAACACCTTTCAATATAACGGTGTGTCACAAGATGCAGTATACTTAAGGACATTCCCTTTTACACTTAAAGATGATGCAAAGCACTGGGTTCGAAGCTTTCCCCAGGGATTAATTAGAACATGGGAGGAGATAACTAGAAAATTTCTTGCTAAATATTTCTCCTAAGCTAAAACGGGCAAAAATGAGACTGAAACTGTGCTTGAAGCTTGGGAATGGTTTAAAGGGATATTGCGAAAGTGTCAACATAGCGGAATTGAACTCTAGATGAAACTGCAGGACTTTTGGGATGGTTGAAACCGGCCTCACGCAGAACATTGTCAATGCAGCTGGAGGTCCGTTGATGAAAAAGACACAAGAGGAGATAGTCACGATTCTAGATGAGTTATCTGAAAATGCAAATCAGTGGCCCTTTGAGATTGCTGAAAGAAGAAGATCGA
The DNA here is from genome assembly GCF_001879085.1 of Nicotiana attenuata. NCBI lineage: Eukaryota > Viridiplantae > Streptophyta > Magnoliopsida > Solanales > Solanaceae > Nicotiana > Nicotiana attenuata. Next base: position 104,698,811 of record NC_031989.1, on the reverse strand, counting down.
CTGGTGTTCACCAGCTTAATACTAACACATCTGTGCAGGCACAACTTGATCCCATGAGTGTTAAGCTTCAATGGAGGAAGTAAATGTTGTGAGTAACTATAACTTCAATGCAAGGGGTCAGAAGCACCCCGGTTTTTCAAGGAGTTCACCTGAGGGTACTGCAAATTCATGGCAGCAAAACAACCCCAGATTTTAGGGACAAGGAGCTCTAGGCTTCCAAATTCAACAGCTATCGCAGTTTCAGCCTCAACTGCCAAATCAGCTTGGTCTAGAAGATCTAATGAAGTCTTTCATTGTCAAGACAGATGAAAGATTAGATGCTCATGGTGCAGCAAATAAAAACTTGGCACAAGTTTGCGTAATTTAGAGAGACAAGTGGGACAAATTGCACCTATATTGTGTGAGAGAATCCCAAGTACTCTGCCAGCTGGTACTGAAAAGAATCCCAAAGACATTGTGAATGTTGTGACCTTGAGAAGCGGGAAAGTGTTGTCAGTAATTATAACTTCAATGCAATGGGTCAGAAGCACCCGGTTTTTCATGGAGTTCACCTGAGGGCACTGCAAATTCATGGCAATAAAACAACCCCAGATTTCAGGGACAAGGAGCTCTAGGCTTCCAAAATCAGCAGAGGCCACAGTTTCAGCCTCAACAACCAAATCATCTTGGTCTAGAAGATCTAATGAAGTCTTTAATTGTCAAGACAGATGAAAGATTAGATGCTCATAGTGCAGCCGTTAAAGAACTTGGCACAAGTTTACGTAATTTAGAGAGACAAGTGGGACAAATTGCAACTATATTATCTGAGAGAATCGCAGGTACTCTGCCAGTTGATACTGAAAAAGAACCCCAAAGACATGGTGAATGTTGTGACCTTGAGAAGCGGGCAAATATTGAAAGATTCCACTCCATCCAAAAAGAGGGGGTACCTGAAAAAGAAAGTGGGAAAGAGCTGCAAATTGAAGCTGATAAAAAGAAGAAAGGCAAGAAGGGAGCTGAGAATAAGAAGGAGGAAACTTCAAGAAGGGAGGAACATGATGTGAGCGAGCATATGCCTTCTCCACCTTTTCCCCAAAATCTATATAGAGAAAAGATGGACAAGCAGTTTGAGAGATTTCTAGATATGCTGAGACAGGTTAATGTAAATTTGCCATTCACAGAAACTCTCTCACAAATGCCAGTTTATGCAAAGTTCTTGAAGGAGATCCTTACAAAGAAGAGGAAGATAGAAGAGACCTCAGTGGTCAAGCTCACAGAGAATTGCAGTGCAATATTGCTAAAAAACTTTCACAAAAGTTTGGAGTTCTAGGGAGTTTTACCATACCTTAATCTTTAGGCACTCTTAAGTTTGATAAATCTTTATGTGATTATGGTGCCTCAATTAATCTGATGCCTTTGTCTATTTACAGGAAGTTGGAGAATGAGATTGGAGAGATAAGTTTTTCACCAATATCTTTGCAGCTGGCTGACCAAACAACTATAATACCCGAGGGGATAGTGGAAGATGTCTTAGTCGGGTAGAAATTTTTTTATTTCCTGTAGACTTTATAGTAGTGAAGATGGAGGAGAATAAGGAGATACCCCTAATCTTAGGAAGACCATTCTTAGCAACAGGTAGAGCCATATTAGACATACATGATAGGAAACTCATGCTTAGAGTGGGTGATGAGACCGTAACTTTCGAGATGAATGCAGAAACGAGGGTGAAAAAGGAGAAGCCAGCTGCAAGTGTTGAGTGGAAGGTGAAGGGTGTGAAAGAGAAAGCTGCAGTTATTGAGAAAGACAAGTGTGGGGTATATCCCAAGAAGGCTGAGAAGAAGCTGTCTGCATGGATGTATGCACTAGTTCGGGCGCGTGGAATGGAGCCCGAATTTGACTCAGACCCCGACTAGAGGTTCGGGGAAGTTTCCTCTACCTTATGCTTTTTAATTGTGTGTCATGGGTACAAGCCACAACATAAAGTGTAGGGTGGGGGATAATTGTATGTTGTATGTATTTGTGTTAGTTTTTGCTTTTTAGGAGTTAGAAAAAATTAAAAAATCATAAATTTTTTGATATTTCTCGACGATGGATATCATTCGATGTGCTTCATGAGGGATTAAAGTCGAAAGAAAAAAGACAAAAAGATTTTCTTTTGTAGGTAGTGTAATAATTCTCCCTTGTTTTTTCTTTGTGCCGCAGTTCTTTTCCAAGGGTTTTGTTTGAATCTAGTGTAGTTAGTTTTTTATTTTTTTAGGAGTTGGAAACCTTGTGCTATGATTTGAATCGAAGGCAATATCTCTTGACTTTATTATGCCTTGAGAATAGTGAGTTCTTTAGTTGTGACGCTTAGGCTCAGTTTTTTACTCTTGTATAAGTACCTTCAATTGTATGATCTTGACTTTGCTTAACTGCTTTGACTAGAGTGTCTTGATGAGTCCGATCCTAAGTGAGTTATGTGCTATGAGTGTGTGAGGTTTTCTATTATTTTGTGCTGTACCTTTGATGTCTAGAACTTGCCCCGTGTGTTTGCAAAGCAAAATAGTAGTTTTATTCAGTCTTGGGAGTGATATAGGCATTTCTTTATTGAGCCATTTATATGCTTTTACCCACCTAATTGTTATGTATCTTAGTTAACCCCTTTGAGCATGTAATCCTATTTCTTTGGCAACCATAGTATAAGCCTTACCCATTTTTTAGAACTGACTATCTATTTGAACCTTTTCACCTCTCATGAGCACTTGAAATTGTTATGAACTTTGTAAAAGTTGAAGTGTGGGGTGGTTTGTTTGGCTTTTGAGTGGAACTACTAAAATAAGGAGAAAGGTGAAATGTTTTAAAAAAGCAAGAGCCACCTGAATGGAAAAAAAAATAGTTGACTGAATGAGCTCGATTAGTAGAGTAGAACTCTACGAGCAAGCCTATGGTGTATCTTTTGTGGCATATGAATGTTATTTCTGAGAGTGAATGAATTCTTTCTATATTGAGTTCCTAATTGTTCTTAACTGTTATTATGTGTGGAACTACTCACTGTTGCTGTGAGGGAACTTGATTCATGAAGGAAAGGTACTATCATTGATCTCTATGCTTGAGTAAGTGAGTGAGTTGTGAACAATGTGTGGTACTTGAGAGTCAAATCTTGAGGTAAAGACGTTGCACTACTGTGCTTAGTATATTTTAAATATTCTTGGTGTGATGAGTTAGGAAATTGTTTAATAAGGTTGTGTCTATATGAAGTGTAGTTTTATTGCTCGAGCATGAGCAATAGTTTAACTGTGGGGCGTTGATGGTAGGCTATGATCTCGTGTTTTAGTCGCTTAGTGCACACCAATTTACTGCATTTTAATTGAGTTTGAGCTTTAATCGCTAGTGTTTTGCACTAATTATGTGTTTAATGCCTTGTAGGAGTGATTTCGAGCTATGTAGATGTTCTAGAATGAACTCGAGCTATTTGGAGCTTTGAAGTCTGAGTAAAAGCCCAGGGGATTAAGCCGATATCGCGTTCGGGGGTCGAGAACCATGTCTGGATAGCAAAAAGTCAAGAAAAAGCCAAGCTTTGGGAATTGTTCACAGCCATGGCGCGTGGGGCGCCGCGGCTGCACATTTTGCTACTGCTGTCAATTTTACATGATCCCTGATAAACTACACTGCTGCCCCGCATGGCGCGTCGCACCATCCGGCGCGCCTGTGCAATTTTCGCAGAGCCAATGTTCTATTTCACGTAGGAAAAGGTGTTTTTGTTTGGGCCCGACCCTACTTGGTATATATATACATGGAAACGTTATTTTGAGGACTTTTGACACATCTTAGACCTAAGGAAGCTATGGAGGAGGTGGAGAAGCAAAAGCACAGGGATTTCATCATTCAATCCTCACTCAAGACAAGAGTTTGGATCATTTTATGTTCTCCTTTATCTTAAACATATTTATGATGAATTACGCCATATCCATAGAGTAGTTTTCTTTACGGTTTGATGATTTGGTGTTTTGATATTTATTTGTGGATAATTAACTCTAGATTTTATTTATTGAATCGTCTTGGATGTTTTTATCGTTGCGTCTATATTCACTAGTTAATGTAATCGAGAGGCATAACTTGTGATATCGTTGCATTCTATTTTGTTGGTTGAATTCATTTGTCTTGCACCTATCCTATCAACCCATTTTCTCCCCATTGATATCTTCCTTTGCCTATTGATGGCGTTGTTTGTCACTAGTCAATAGTTTAGACTCTTAGTTAATTTTAGATTAAATCATATAAATTTCCATTGTTGATCATCTTGAATAGAAATAGAGCTATAAACTACGAAAATACCGTTTAACTCCAATCCCAGTGGATACGATATTATAATTTACTATATTCGACTAGCGAGCATATTTTAGTGTATGTTTTGGTCTCGTCAAGGATCCATCTAGGGAAGATATAGGGAAGGAGAAAGGCAATGGAACAGTAAACCCTAGGAAAACTGCCAAGGTTTCTGTCCTAGATTCAGGTGATCCGGTGGAAGTTTTAGGTGGTGGATAGGTTGGTGATGTTTACAATGATTCATTAGAAGATAGAGTGAGGTTAGGTGATCAAACAATTGGTGTCATTCCCTCATATTTCAAGGGAATAGTAACTCCTACAGGTGTAGCTACATTAAACCCTAGCCTGGGTAATGTGTATGAGCTTCAATTTTTGGTGATGCAGGAGGCTTTGGGAGCTATGCAACATAATGCTAGTGTGATAGATGAGGCAAACATGATGTCCAAAGAGCAGAATGATCAGGCTATAGTACCAACGGAAACAAGAGACATGGAACCAATTACATTGGCTTGTGCATCAGGAACTGAGCAGACTCTTCATATTAATGTTCCTTTGAAGACTCCTGTTCAAACTTTACATGACCTAGTGACACACAGTGTGGCTCCTATGGGGTTTGATAAAGCCTTAATGGAATAGCAATAATATGAAGATGAAGGAGATGATTAGTCCACAGCTGGAAATTTCAAACAAATGGAAATAGGCTGACCTTTCTCCTAGAGCTAGTGCTAATGTAGGTAAGAAAAGTAAGAAGCAGGCATAAAATAAGGAAGCACCACAACCTGTAAGAGTAGCGCCTAGAAGGGCATTATCACAAACTAAGCGATGATCAAAACACTAATTTGGAATATAAGGTTTGTAAATACACAGCAGGGCTTTCCTAGGGTGATCAAAATACAAAGAGAGCATAGTTTCTTTGTCATTGCATTGATGGAAACATTTCAGAATCAAAGACACAAACAAAGGTACAGAAGAAGGTTGAATATGGAAGCTTCTTTGTCAAATATTAATAGGAAGATATGGCTATTTTTTGATGATAATGTGAAATGGGAGTTGATCATGGGTACCGGACAACGGGTTACCTTTAAGGTGTTTCATCATGACATTGGCCATATGTCATGATGACTTTTGTGTATGCAAAATGATTAGCCATTGAATTTGGAATTGTGGGATAATTTGTACTATCTTTCAAGTGATATGGAGATGTCTTGGATGGTAGGTGGAGAATTTAATGTGGTACTTCATGAAGATGAAAAGATTTGTGGTCTTCCAGTGTACCCTCCTGAATATGAATACTTTGCCTTTTGTATCTATTCAAGTGGATTAGTGGATATAGGTTACAAAGGGGGTCCATTCACTTGATGGAACGGAAGACCTAATGCTGAAGGTATCTTTAAGAGCCTGGATAGGATATTGGTAAATCTTCCTTTCTAGAATCATTTCCTACTATTGAGATTGAGCATTTGATATGAACTGGATCTGATCATGCCCCTTTGTTCATGAGTTTTGGAGAACAAGCTGCAAACTATGTGAAACCATTTAGGTTTCTCAATTAATCTGAACCAAACATGAGACTTTTAAAGAGGTGGTGAGGCAGAATTGGCAAGCAGACTTCATTGGTGATCCTTTTCTTATGTTCAAGCACAAGTTGATGAATTTGAAGGTTGCATTATCCAAATGGAGTAAAGTCACTTTTGGTGATATCTTCAAGTAGTTGGTGATCTTGGAGGACATTTTCAAAGTGAAGGAGATGGTGTTGAAGGAGGAACCAACAATAGCTAATAGAATAGTGCTTCATCAGGCTCAGGCTGAATTGGAGAAGTATTTGAGTATTAAGGAGCAATATTGGAAGCAAAAGCCGGGATGACTTGGTTTGCTGAGGGTGATAGAAATACTAGCCTATTTGACAATTATGTGATTGGCAAAAGGAAGAAGTTGCAACTTCAATGGAGATGGGAACTGAATTGATGATCAAGTGCAATTGGCTGCTGCTACTGTGGACTTCTATCAGAATTAGTTTACCAAAGAAGGTGATCCTACAGATTTTTCTTCGCTTGACAATGTGCCTTCCATGGTGGCTATAGAGTAGAATATGGAATTGTGTAGATATCCAACACCAGAAGAAGTCAAGGGTGCAATTTTTGAGCTGAGTGGAAATAGTGCCAGTGGTCCAGATTGATTTACTAGAAAATTTTATCAAGACTGCTGGGAGATTATAGGCTTTGATATACACACCATTGTACTACATTTTTATGGAGGTGTTACACTGCCCAAGTCCGTCAAACAAACTAATTTGGTGTTGTTGCCTAAGAAACCTTTGGTGAAAATATTTTTTGACCATAGACCAATAAGTTTGAGCAACTTCATCAACAAGGTGATATCTAGGGTGCTACATGATAGACTGGAGAAGTTCTTGCCTGCCTTGATATCTACTGATCAATCTGGATTTGTGAAAGGTAGGAGTATCTTTGAAATATCCTTCTCATATAGGAGATAGTCATAGATATAAGACTTAGAGCTAAGCCAGCTAATGTGGTGATTAAGATGGACATGGCTAAGGCCTATGATAGGGTCTCTTGGAAATATTTTCTACTTCTTTTAAGGAAGATGGGGTTTGTAGAACATTTGATGAACATGGTGTGGATCTTGATATCAAATAATTGGTATTCAGTGTTGGTGAATGGTCAAGCTTACGGATTCTTCAAGCCTACAAGAGGAGTGAAGCAAGGTGATCCATTGTCTCCTGCATTGTTCATATTATCAGCATAAGTGCTATCTAGATCCTTTAACAAGCTGTTTGAGCCAAAAGTCTTCGTAGGACTTGATATGCCCAAGTGGTCTGAACCTTTGAATCATTTGGCATATGCTGATGACACTATCATCATTGCCTCAACTCAACCAGAATCTTTGAAGAAGGTGATGAAAATATTGGGGAGTTAATAGAGGATTTATGGACAGTTGATCAATAAAGCTAAGAGTTCATTCTATATGCATGCTAATGTTTCAATGCATTGTTTGAGGCAGTAGGAGACGCCACAGGGTTTGATAGATGGGAGTTTACTTTAACCTACTTAAGGTGCCCTATATTCTACACTAGAAGAAGGAAATATTACTATAATGATCTCATAAGGAAGGTGAAAGCTAAACTGCATTCTTGGAAAGGGAAGTCGTTATCATTTGGAGGTAAAGCAACACTCATCACTAGTGTGTTGCAAAGCATTCCAGTACATATGCTATCAGTGTGTGATCCCCCAAATAATGTTATTGAGCAATTGCACAAGTTGTTTTCAAGGTTCTTTTGGACTACAAAGGAGGAAGGCAGGAGTAGGCATTGGGCATCCTGGCAAAAATTAGGTCTGCCTAAGGAAGAGGGTGGATTAGGGTTCAGATCTCTTCATGATGTTTCTAAAGCTATGTTTGCTAAGCTTTGGTGGAGATTCAGAACAATCAAATCACTATGGTCTAACTTCATGTGGAACAAATACTTCAAGAAAGAGATTCCTACAGTAGTGCACTTTAAGGCAGAGTCTCATATGTGGAGGAAGATGCTTAATGCAAGGGAAGATGTAGAGCATGAGATACTGTGGGAGATGAAGAGTGGTACAACAAATGTATGGCATGAAAATGGACATGTTTAGGGGCACTATACCACTTGGTGCCACCTGAATTTCATATCAATGAGGAACTGGTAGAGGTAGCAGAATTGAGGCAAGAAGATAACTGGAATGAGGAGCTGATTAACCAGACTTTCCCTTAACATATTGTCTACCGTGAAAATGGTAATAACAATTAAATTTGATGATGGGACTCTAAAAATATGTGATCTATTTTTATTATAGTTGTTAAGCAGATGATGCCATGTGTATGAATTATAGAGACGAAATAAGAGCTAAAGATGAGGTGATAATCAAACCGAGAGGCTGACAATTGAGGCCTCGAGCTTGTCGATATGGGAACCTCAGGGTCGATTCAGTGGCTCAATAATGAGCTATCGAGGGCGATCGGGGTATGACTAACAGTTATGTCGAAATTAATAAAGGCTCTTTATGGCCAATGATAAGCAATAAATAATGAACAAGTATGAAGATATTAAATGAAAGCAATAATAACAAGAAATTATGTTAGAAAGCAGAGAGAATGTTCTTCGTATATTCGTGTGGAGTAACTGAAGTAGCAGATCCTTACATAATGATAGGGATCCCCTTTTTATAGGAGGGGAGTCTCAACATAGTACAAAATGTTAAAGACAAAGAAGCGGAGATGGGTCAGCTAGATATGACACCCTGATTCATGGTTAGGGTAGTCCACTAGGCTCTATCAGCCCTAGCTGTGTATCTTGGGAACTCCCCATTTCTCTCAATATATTCGTTGATCCGCAAGGATCCGAGATCGAACACCGGCAATCCCTCGAAGGTGAACCTCGACCCCAGTCTCGAGCCTCGGGAAGTGTCCTTATGGAGCATCATGGAAATGGGAAAATTGGACACCCCCGATTTTACCCTATAGAGATAGTCTCTGCGTTTCTTAGAGTGAAAGCGATAAGAAACGACCTTGAATTTTTGCCCCCCTCCGATACTCTTGCAACGATTGAAGCCATACGATGCCAAAAAGACGATATACGCAGCCCTTAAAGGCCTTCGCATTGATTATGGAAGTTAGCCGCCCCCTTGGCCTTCTTCGACGCGCACGTGGGGTTTCAATAAATACTCCCCTTTTCGTTCCTTCCAACTTACTACATTTTCGAACCCCATAAAAGGCTCCTTCTATCTTTAATCTCGTTCTTCTTTAAGAGCGCAACTTCCCTTTTTCTTCAGGAATTTTCTAGGGATGGCGAGAACTTCCGCCTCCATTTCTTAGGAGAATGCGACCTCGTCCTCCTCGCTTCTATCTCAGGGTGAAGTGGCAATGCCTCCCCGTGCTGAGGAATGTGTCCCCGGAATTTTCACGATGGCTTCTGATTTTAAGGTCGAGAAGCCTTCTTCGAAGCCGGGACGCCTTGATCCCGTGACTCAATACATTAGCTCAATAACATATGTTGGAAGAGTGAGAGCTGATTGTCGCTGGGGGGACGCGGTGCTTGTGGAGATCCCCACTCGAGGGGAGGATGTTACGACATACAAAGCCGGTTTTTTAAGTGTGTATACTTACCCGTTTACCCTAGGGCCGGTGGGACCATCCTCTCCTGTGATCGACCCTATGATTCTCGACTTCTGCCAACGGTATCAAGTGACTCTTGGCCAAATTCATCCTTCATTCTAGTGCGTTGTTTATATGATCAGGTACTATGTGAACATGGTCGAGGGGATGCCATTCTCTCTCGATCATCTGATCAGGATGTACAGCCCTCGTTTCTTCCACGGGGGTCTGATTAAGCTCCGCTGCCGAGCCCTGAAGGCCCTTTTTGCCTATACCGAAGAGCTCGGGAACGGGGGATGGATAAGCTGCTTTGTTCGAGTAAGGACTTCTGACCTGATCCCTGCAGAAAGGATGCCGTTGAAGGAGAGGTGGAATGTGGAACGTAAGTAGACATGTTATCTAGCGTTCCCTTGCTTTTCTTTGACTTTAGAATGCACTGAATTTTTCATGATAATGCAGCCGCGGCAATCTATCCTGGCGCGGTTACGGACCTCCCAAATTGGGTCGTTCATCTGAATTCGGTTGGCCCATATGCCAAGTGGGTGTGGCGTGATTTGTCTCAAGCACGGTGGGAGGCTAAAGATCACGTTGAGACTTTACCCATGCTGTAGTCATATTCTTTGACCTGAGTCACTATTAGCAGCATTCTTGTATCCTGCGTTTACCCCTTGCGCTTGTGTAGGCCTGGGGGAGGTCCCCTTGATGAAGGGAGCATTGCTCGGTGAAGAAGGCGCTTTGGTATCCGATGACGGGAAAAAGAGACAACGGGATCCGTCAGACAGGCCCTTGGAATCCAAGAAGATGAAGGTGGAAAAAACTGAGGCCGATCCAGCGGCCCTAACTCAAGTTGACAGCGAGGGAGAAAATAACTTCTCGACGGCATCTGAGGGAGCGACAAACCTGGCCGACCCTTGGGCCGTGGAGGTGGTGGCTTCCGAGCTGGAGTCTGAGGGTGCTGCGATGCAGCTTTGTAGCAGGGAGACAACTGAGGAGGCACCATGTGTAGCCTCTGAGCTGGCCGATGATCAGGATTTCCCTCGGGCGGGGGTGCCTTCGTTAGATGGTTCGGAGGGGCCTAGTCTTGGGGCCCTGAATGGACAAGGAATGGTCCCGATCGATTCTACTAGTGCCGTGGTCGTGATTGATTCCCCTTAGGGAATGACCCTATCTCCTAAGGGATTGGAAGATGCCCCGTGCGAAGAGAATTCCGAAGCAGAGAGACCTATCAAAGGCAGAGGTGTACCCGGGATACTTCCAACCATTCCCGAGGAAATCCTTGAGATCGATGCTTCACTTGTCTTTGGTGAGATGAGCAGGCTCTGTGAGCAAGTAACCCGTGCGAATCCTGTCTGTCTCTCTGGCCTTGGTTGTTCTGATCTTTGTCTTTCTAACTTGTCTTTTTCCGTGGTTCAGGCCAAGGCGCTTTATAGTCAGACTTTCGCCCAGTATCGGGGTGAGGTGATCCGTCATGAGCTCGAGAAAGCTCATCTTACTGAATAGGTTATAGTCCCTGTTTGCCATTATCTGAATGTTTTTACCAGATCTCAGTGTCTTAACATCTCCGACCTGGTTTGTGCAGTTTGAGAAGGACGGCGCTCTGTTGAGGGAGGAGATCCGGGCCAGAGATTTTGATGTCTTCGAACTCAAACAGCGCGTAAGGGAGATAGCTTCCGAGAGGGATGCCCTCTAGGAGAAAGCGACCCTAGTCGGGCATCAGCTCAGTGATGCAAGGAAGGATAGTGATAAGTACAGAGATCTCCATTACGAGCTGGTAGCTGCACTATCCGGGATCAAAACCGAAGCTGAGGCGCTTATATCTTTGCATAGAGAGGATGTTATTGCAACCGACACTCAGACCGGGATGGTGAAGACCCTGGGGAGGAGATATGCTTCCTTGCTTACTTTCGAAGGTGTGTCGGGCAGTGGCTCAGGAGGAGACAAAAACGAAGGCGGATCCCCCGGAGGGGAAGACGCCGCTGAAGGACCCGTAGCCGATGGGACACAACCCTCGGTGAAGCCATCGGCGACGTAGGTTTAATAATAGATTAGGATTTTGTTTGCCTTTCTCCTTGTAAGGGTTTTTCCAATATTTGTAAACATTCCCCCTGGGGATCATAAGAAGGTTTTTGGCTTCCTATCCTTTCTTTCCCTTTCGTGCGGGCTGGCGACAATGGCTCTTATGCCTTGGGCCGATGCGGCCTTTTATGTGTAAGCTGGCGACAACAGCTCTTATGTCTTTAGGTCGAAGCCACCTTTTATGTGTAAGCTGGCGTTTGAGCTCTTATGCTTTTGTGCGCAAGCTGGCGTTTGAGCTCTTATGCTTTTTGCCCTAGGGCATTTTCAGGTAACTATTTTGGGTTCAGTCTCCGAGTCGGGTTTCGACTCCAGCTCTTTCGACCCTTAAGTTTTCAGATTTGTGTGGGCTGGCGACAATGGCTCTTACGCCTTGGGTCAATGCAACCTTTCATGTAGGCTTTATTTTCGCCTCTTAAGGACTTTTTGCGATAACTTTTTCCTGACTCTTCGACGGTTCGAGAAGAACCTAGATTTCGAGCTGTTTTCCGGCGATGATCGAGCACCTTGGGAGGTTTATCTCGGAGGCTGAGTATCTCGAAGCCCGTGATTTGCAGCTGACATGGTCGAAGCTCTTTTGCCTATGTTGAGGGTAGCCTGTTTAACTGGTTTTTTTCGAAGTAGATTCAAAGTAATTGAAGGCCTGTGATTTTGTAGCGACGGTCGGGTGTCCCCGAGTCGCGTTTGTTTGGCTGGTACAGCCTTATGACCGTAATCATTTGTGCTTGGTCGGAGCCATTTTTTATCCCAAGTGAAGTAGTTTGGGCGTCTATATCAAGGGTATGCCTTTTTAGGGGTCTTACATGTTCGATATATAGCCTAAACTTTGGGATCGGGTTTATGCCTTTAGCAAGGTCTTACAAAATTTTCATGCCGTCGAGGTCTTACAGTTTTTAGATACTTGGTACAAGTATGGTTCATGCTTTGCTTGAGGTCTTACAGATGTTGCCACTTGGTACAAGTGTGATTCATGCCTTGCTCGAGGTCTTACAGATGTTGTCACTTGGTACAAGTGTGATTCATGCCTTGCTCGAGGTCTTACAGATGTTGTTGCTGCCTTATGTAGGTCTTACGAGACCGAGTCTGCCCGCTCAGGGTCTTATAGCCTCGGGTTTTTTTTAAACAAATGGAGATTTGGCGACAGTCCCCGAGTTATCGAGGGTGTTCTGGCTCGGGAGCCGTTACTTGTAGACTTGGTATTGCCTCGTTGAGGGCTTATGATTTTGGCGATTCCGACCCTGGGGTCATGCGATTCTTGAACTTTTGACGCCAGTCCCCGAGTGTTCGGGACATTTTTTGGCCTTGGAGTCATTTCGCGTTGCCTCGTTGAGGGCCTATGAGTTTGGAGTCCCGACCCGAAGGTCGTTCAGATGTTAAATTGTGGACGCCAGTCTCTGAGCGTTCGGGATAATTTTTGTTTTGGAGATGCTTTTTGCCAGAACATTTGAGTTTCCTTTGAAGCGTGAAATGCTTTAATGAAAAGGTACTCTCCGGTTGGGGCTCGGTTGTTCTATACGGGCACGGTTTGTTTGACCGTTTGGCCCGGTACATTACTTTCCTATTGATGCCCCGTTTTGAGATATCCTGGCTTTCACGAGCAGGTGACCTTTCGGGGGGGGGGGGGGGAGGGAATCCCACCAGGGCTGGAGGTGTATTGCAAAAGAAAACCTTGAATACTTGTTGAGCCTCTTTAGGTAGCATATGGTCGTTGCCTTGTTATAAACCTTACCGGTAAAAACTTTCTAGGGACAAAATCCGGTTGAAGGAAAAGAGAGCAACACATACTCGAGGGTCTTTTTGGAATTTTTAATCGGGTGCTCTAGAAAAAATACCGTTTTAGCATTGATATGTTCCAGTTGCTTGGAAGCTGTTCGCCCTCCATGGTACCGAGCTTGTAAGACCCTTTACCGACTATCCCGAGGACGCGGTACGGTCCTTCCCAGCTTTGGCCTAGCTTTCCTTCATTGGAGTTTTTAGTGTTGAGAGTGACTTTTCTTAGGACCAAGTCCCCGACTCCGAAATATCAAAGGTTCGTTCTCCTGTTATAATTTCTTTTGATTCTTTGCTTTTGGGCGGCCATCCGGACCAGGGAAGCTTCTCGTTTTTCATCTAGTAGTTCGAGGGCCGTTGTCATGGCCTCGTTGTTCGAGCACTCGATGGTATGCTGGAATCTGGCGCTCGGCTTCCCGACCTCTACCGGAATCAAAGCCTCGGCGTCGTATACTAGAGAGAAAGGCGTTTCCCCCGTGCTTGATTTTGAAGTTGTTCGGTATGCCCATAGCACTTCGGGCAATATTTCTCTCCACTTTCTGTTAGCGCTTTCCACCTTTTTTTTTTAAGTTTTGGATGATGGTTTTATTTGTGGACTCGGCCTGGCCGTTTTCACACGGATGGTAGGGCGTCGACAAGATTCTCTTGATTTTGTGATCCTCAAGGAACTGTGTTACCTTAGTTTCGATGAACTGCCTTCCGTTATCGCACGTTATCTCGGAGGTAATCCCGAATCGGCATATAATGTGATCCCAGATTAAGTTGATGAGTTCTTTTTCTCTTATTTTTTTGAAGGCCTGTGCTTCCACCCATTTTGAGAAATAATTAGTCATAAATAAGATGAATTTAACTTTACCTAGTGTTGTCGGCAGGGGTACGACGATGTCCATTCCCCATTTCATGAATAGCCACTGCGATAAGACCGAATGTAATTGTTCGCCGGGTTGGTGAATCATAGGTGCAAATCTCTGGCATTTATCTCACTTTCGGACGAACTCCTTTGGTGTCTTTCTCCATGTTGTCCCAGTAGTAGCCTACCTTGATCACCTTTCGAACTAAGGAGTCGGCACCGGAATGGTTTCCGCAAGTGCCCTCGTGAATTTCTCTGAGTACATAGTCTGTATCCCCTGGCCCAGACATACTGCTAGGGGGCCATCGAAGGTTCTTCTGTACAGAGTCTTATTTTCGTCGAGCGAGAACCGGGCTGCTTTGGTTCGCAGGGCCCTCGACTTTTTTGGGTCTATGGGCAGTTTCCCGTCTTTTAAATAATTAATATATTTGTTTCTCCAGTCCCAAGTAAGGCTGGTGGAGATAATTTTGGCGTGACCTTCTTTGACCACTGATTTAGATTGCTGAACAACAGCCCCGGGGAGTAGGTCATCTTCTTCAACAGATGATCCCAAGTTTGCGAGTGCATCGGCCTCGCTATTCTGCTCTCAAGGTATGTGGACCAAGGTCCATTATTTGAAACAGCGTAATGCGACCTAGATTTTATCTAAATATCTCTGCATCCTGTCTTCCCAGACTTCGTAACTCCCATTCACCTAGTTTACTACCAGGAGTGAATCGCATTTTGCCTCGATGGTCTCAGCTCCCAAGCTTTTAACTAGTTCCAAACCTGCAATCGTACCCTCATACTCGGCTTCATTATTAGTCAATTTTGCAGTTTTTATAGATTGTCTGATGACACCGCCCGTAGGTGGCTTAAGGACTATATCGAGTCCGGATCCTCTCATATTTGTGGCGTCACTGGTGAACAGGGTCCATACCTCGGAGGACGTGCCTGATTTTAATAAAAGTTCCTTCTCTACCTCGGGCACGAAGGAGGGCGAAAAGTCGGCGACGAAGTCCGCCAGAATCTGGGACTTGATGGTCGTTCGAGGTTGATACTCGATGTCATACCCTCCGAGTTCGATGGCCCATTTGGCCAACTGGCCCGATAACTCGGGTTTGTGTAATATGTTCCGGAGAGGATACGTTGTCAGAACGCGTGTACGGTGGCATTGAAAATAGGGCTTCAATTTTCGCGTGGCGCTTATTAACGCGAGAGCCAATTTTTCTAGGTGTGGATACCTAGTTTCGGCATCCCCTAGGGTCCAGCTTACGTAATAAATAGGGAATTGCGTACCTTGCTCTTCTCAAACCAGCACGCCGCTTTTTACCACTATTTTCTGACATGGATAGGTATAGATACACTGTTTCATCATCCTTAGGCGTATGGAGCAGAGGTGGACTTGTCAGATATTGTTTCTGTTCCTCCAAGGCGTATTGGCATTCTGGAGTCCATTCAAAGTTGTTTTTCCTTTTGAGTAAAGAGAAAAAATGATGGCTCCTGTCGGATGATCTTTATATGAATCTGCCCAAAGCCGTTATTCGCCCTGTCAGCCGTTGCACGGCCTTCACATTATTTACCACCGTGATTTCTTTGATGGCCTTAATTTTATCGGGGTTAATCTCGATCCCCCTGTTTGATACCATGAAGCCCAGGAATTTGCCGGAACCCACTCCGAAGGCACACTTCTCGGGGTTGAGCTTCATGTTGTAGCTCCTAAGGATGTCGAATGTTTCCTGCAAATGAGTCAAATGGTCCTCTGCGTGCAGGGACTTAACCGACATATCGTCAATATAAACCTCCATGGATTTGCCTATTTGCTGCTCGAACATTTTATTAACTAGACGTTGGTACGTAGCCCCCACATTTTTTAATCCGAAGGGCATTACGTTGTAACAGTAGGTATCATATTTTGTGATGAATAAAGTCTTCTCCCTCTCCCCGGGGTTCATCTGAATTTGATTATACCCCGAGTAGGCATCGAGAAAGGTGAGGGTTTCGTGGCCGTCCGCAGCATCAATCAGACGATCGATGTTAGGAAATGGGAATGAATCCTTGGGCACGCCTTATTTAAGTCTTTATAGTCTACGCACATTCTTAACTTATTTCCCTTTTTGGGTACCACTACTACGTTGGCCAGCCATTCAGGGTATTTTACCTCTCTAATGGATCCTATTTTGAGGAGATTCGTTGCCTCTTCCTTGATGAATGCGTGTTTTACCTCGGACTGTGGTCTTCTTTTCTGCTTTACCGGTTTGAACCTGGGATCGACACTCAGTTTGTGGGAGGTTATTTCCGGCGGAATAGCTGTCATATCTAAGTGGGACCAGGCAAAATAGTCGATATTGTTAAATAGAAATTGAATGAACTTTTTCCCGAGTTCGGGGGTTAATCCCGTTACCAGATATCTGGGAGGTGTTTGTTCAAGACAGTCTGCTCCAGCTCTTCGATCGTTGACTTCGTCGCATCCGACTCTTTGAGGGAAACGAAGGTTCGAGGAGCGAAGAAATCTTGTTCGTCGTCCTTGGGGGTCTGTATGCTCTTAGACTCATCCGAGATCGGGTGCTTCAGTGTCAGTGCCTCATGGTGAACCGCAAACATTTCTTTCGCCGCCTGCTATTCTCCGTACATGGTCACTATGCCATCCCTTGTGGGGAATTTTATCATCTGGTGCAGGGTCGATGGTACTGCTCTTATGATATGTATCCATGGTCTGCCGAGCAATGCATTGTACCTCATGTCACCGCCGATGACTTGGAACTCGGTGTTCTGAATTGTGCCGGACATGTCGACCGGGAGGGTGATTTCTCCTTTTGTTTCTTCGCCGGTCATGTTGAAGCCGTGGAGGACCCGTGAGGCGGGTATGACCCGATCGAGCAGCCCAAGCTGTTCTACTACCTTCGACCTGATTATGTTGGCGGAGCTGCCTGGATCCACGAGCACACGTTTAACTCGAATGTTGCATAAAAGAAATGAAATTACCAGCGCGTCGTTATGTGGTTCTGCCAAGGTCTTGAAATCCTCTTCGCTGAATGCGAGGGTGTCTCCGACCACGCGGCTTCGGATCGGTGCTTCTTCTGCGTTAGATATTTTTGTCCGTTTGATCACGGGCCTTTGGGGAATGTCGGTCCCTCCGATAATCATATGAACGACGTGCCGAGGAATTTCTCCCTTTTCCCAGGTTGGATTTTGTTGAGTTTTCCACGGGATTTTTCGACGCGCTCTTTGGAGAATGCGAGAAATAGTGTCGACGCACTAGGCATCGCGTGAGGCCGTATCCTCGGGGATCGGCTTCAATGCGCTCACAAGGTTCTGAGGTGGTATACCGACACCTGGAATAGCCATACCTTTTCCTTCGCGGTTCTCGAGGTAGCTATTTTCGCCTTTATTTACTGAGTTAGGCATTCCGACCTGAAACTTGAAGATCTTTGGACAAGAAAAAGCATGAAAGATAACTTGTGTTGTGTAATGAAACCAGCAAGAAAATAATCACTATTATTTTTAGCCCCACGGTGGGCGCCAAACACTTTACCGTGAAAATGGTAATAACAATTAAATTTGTTGATGGGACTCCAAAAATATGTGATCTATTTTTATGCTAGTTGTTAAGCAGAGATGCTATGTGTATGAAGTTTAGAGAAGAAATAAGAGCTAAAGATGAGGTGATAATCAAACCGAGAGGCTGACAATCGAGGCCTCGAGGTTGTGGATATGGGGACCTCGAGGTCGATTCAGTAACTCGATAATGAGCTATCGGGGGCGATCGGGGTATGGCTAACAGTTATGTTGAAATTAATAAAGGCTCTTTGTGGCCAATGATAAGCAATAAATGATGAACAAGTATGAAGATAATAAATGAAAGCAATAATGACAAGAAATTATGTTAGAAAGCAGAGAGAATGTTCTTCGTATATTCCTGTAGAGTAACTGAACCAGCAGAGCCTTACATAATGATAGGGATCCCCTTTATATAGGAGGGGAGTCTCAATATAGTACAAAATGTATTAAAGACAAAGAAGCGGAGATGGGTCAGCTAGATATGACACCCTGATTCAGGGTTAGGGTAGTCCACTAGGCTTTGTCAGCCTTAGCTGTGTATCTTGGGAACTCCCCATTTCTCTCAATATATCCGTTGATCCGCTAGGCTTCGAAATTGGACACCGACAATCCCTCGAAGGTGAACCTCGACCCCAGTCTCGAGCCTCGGGAAGTGTCCTTATGGGGCATCATGGTAACGGGGAAATTGGACCCCCCGATTTTACCCTACACGCATATAGTTGAACATATTATACAAAATGCGCAGTTTGAAAGTAGCTTTGGTTACTGAGATAAACCTTTGTGGAAACTTACCGCATCAGGTAAGTTCACAGTGAGTACTGCTTGGCACCTAGTGAGACATAGAGCACACCCTAATCCAAAAAACAAGAATATGCGGATTAAGGGGTTGCCATTCAAGATTTCATTCTTTCATTGGAGGCTATGGAGGGGCAAACTGGCTACTGATGATTTGTGGAGAATGCAAGGATACATGTATGTTTCTAGGTGTTGGTGTTGTCAACATACACAAGATAAAACCTTTGAGAATTTGTTCTTGACAGGTACAACTGCTACTAGGGTTTGGAAGATATTTATGAATGCTGCAAGAATCAATATTTAACTGATATAGGTACATCAAGTTATATAGGCATGGTGGAATGCTTCATGCTTTCCAAAACTGAAGCCATTATTCCTGGCAGTGCCAGGAATTGTAACTTGGGAGCTGTGGAATATGAGAAATACAAACATCAATGGAGGTTCAATGTCAATTAATATGGTAATACATGAGATCAACAAGACACTATATTTCTTGGGAAAGATTAGATATAGTTGGCTTACTCATATTCTATATCTTTGGCCAGACAAGATAAGGTTCTTTGAGGAATATTGGCCAATGATTGTAACTAAAATAGTGACATGGAAATTGCCTTATACTGGCTCGTACAAGTGTAATACTGATGGGGCATCAAGAGGCAATCCAGGTCCCAGTTGTATTAGTTTTTGTCTGAGAAATGAGGAAGGTGATTTGATGTATGCAAAGACACAACAACTGGGGGAAACAACTAACATTGCGGTTGAGGCAAAGGCAATAGAAGAAGGACTGTCTTATTGTGCTGCTCATGACCTACATCCTCTCATTTTGGAGACAGATTCCCTAGGTATAAAGAAGATTACTAAAGTAGAACGGGATCCTCCATGGTGCAGGGGCTGAAGTTAAGAGGATCAAGGAGATGAAGGAGAATTTTGATGCGCTGTTTCAGCATGTCTTACGGGTGGGCAACACAATGGCTGATTATTTAACTAACCTTGTATTTTCTTTTGCAAGTACAATTCAATACCATACAGTGGAGTCTGTTTCACCTATTCTTGGTAATTGTTAGCATAAACTTATTAGCTAGTAGTAGCTTTTCATCTTTAAGTTTAGGTTTTAGAAAATTTGTAATTTTTGGACCCTTGTGGTATATTTGTTAAAAAATAATAATTTCTAAGGTGCGTTAGGACAACTATTTGTGATTGACTCTTATTTAACTAGTCATTGTCACAAAAGATCGGGTGACAATTCAAATTACCTTGAAGAGAGATGTTAGGCACTCTTCGAGGTCCACTGCTGTGGTTTCAAGACAAATGCTAAACTAAGTGGGATAATTATAGTGTTAACAAAGTTACTAGTTATTATTCTAAGTAACATACAAAAGAGAATTAACTACTACAGATGCCTAAGTGAATAACATATAATTTAATTGATTTTATACGTGGCTAGATAACTAACATACAAGTGGATCATTAAGAAACTTATGTTAGCCGAATAGACGAAGGAAAAGAAAACTACTTTAAAGATAAAGATTTATAAAAATAGACTTGAACACAAGATTTGAAGGAGACAAAGTAACGTGTATACAATCAAAATCGGGCTTGCCCTTCTGTATGACTAATCGAGACCGGAACATGATAGGCCAACGATTCAACCTCGTGTTATGTCGAACCATGATGCAAAGTTAGATTGCCGAGCTCGTGACCCAGAGACCGATCAAGATCAAATCGACCAAGATTGAGACCAAGAAAGATAGAGATCGAGCAAGATCAAGGGAAGCTTACCGAGCCAAATAACGACAAGCCGAAATATCCGCAATCGGGCGAGGATCACGGCAGAAATCCTAGCACGTATCAAGAAGAGGCTGATTAATTAGCTAATCATGAGATTTCTTATCTCATATAGAATTGTATCAAGAGTAGGACTCCCCTACTATATGAAGGGGTATGATCATTTGTAAAAACATCATATTCACGCAATACAAAACAATATACTGTCATTTTCTTGCCTTCATTATCTTATTTTTCTATTCATATTCCAGTTGAAACATC
Source organism: Nicotiana attenuata (assembly GCF_001879085.1). Classification (NCBI taxonomy): domain Eukaryota; kingdom Viridiplantae; phylum Streptophyta; class Magnoliopsida; order Solanales; family Solanaceae; genus Nicotiana; species Nicotiana attenuata. The sequence continues at coordinate 104,678,320 of NC_031989.1, read as the reverse complement.
TTTTGATTCAAGGGTGACCGAACTCGAGGGATAAAGCTATTCAATTTGTGTGGTTTGCATTTATGCTTTTATCGTCAATTTCAATACTAATTTGTTCTTTTTAGTTTGTACCATGTTATATCACGTGTCCTTAAAACCGCGTATAAATTTAGTTGTTATCCGATTTAAGGGTTAACAGTTTTGCGCCCACCATGGGGCTAAGGATAATAGTGATTACCTGGTACAAACTTTTGTCACACAAACTATTTTACACTTGTTCTTTGAAGTATCTTTTATTATAGGACTAAACAATGTCGAACTCTCAGTCAGCACCCCAATACATTGACAATGATTGCGGCCACCATGGCGAAAATGATAACATAGCACCAGGTAACGATGTACCCCTAGTTGGCCTCGATGGAGTTCTGGCTGTAGATCTAATCGACGTCAGTTCACATGTAGCCATCAACGGAAATTTTGTCGTCGATCCCAAATGCAGCATCCCTGAGGATGCTCGATCAGCCGCTCAAAGCGCACGTGGCGGCCAAGATGGCGGGATCATCCTGCAGGTGATCTTCAAAATGTTGTAGGCTCAGCAGGCATAAATATCCCAGCACCAAAACTAGAATCACACACCGAGCAGGGTCAAGCTCGAGCCGTCCCAGGAAGTTGTACACAGGGTGGAATCGGTTTCAAGAAAATTGAGCGAGATAGAGTAGGAGACCAACCTTACGATCATGAAGATGCTCGAATAACTGACCAAGTGAATTGTATCGGGGGAAAAGAAGATCGAGGCAAACGACAAAAAGGTGGAAACTTATAATTCCAGGGTCGATCGAATCCCTGGGGCACCACCAATACTGAAAGGACATGATTATAAAAAATTCGTACAAAAACCTTTTCCCCCTAGCGCGGCTCCAAAGCCAATCCCCAACAAGTTCTGCATGCTTGAGATTCCTAAGTATAATGGAACGACCGATCTGAGCGAGCACGTCACCTCTTACATGTGTGCTATCAAAGGGAATGATCTAGAGGATGACGAGATCGAATTCGTCTTTCCAATGAAGTTCGGGGAGACACTGTCAAAGGGAGCTATGATATGGTACCAAAATTTACCACCTAATTCTATTGACTCATTTGCAATGCTAGCAGATTCTTTCGTAAAGGCACACGTCGGGGCCATTAAGGTCGAAATTAGAAAGTCGGACCTTTTCAAGGTAAGGCGGAAGGAAAACGAAATGCTTAGGGAATTATTTTCTCAATTCCAAGTGGAACGGATGGACTTACCACTGATTTCTGATGATTGGGCTGTTCAAGGTTTCACTCAAGGGCTCAATGTTCGATGCTCAGTGACTTCACAACAATTGAAGCAGAAATTGATAGAATACCTGGGTGTTACATGGGCCGATGTACATAATCGGTATCAATCAAAGATCAGGGTTGAGAACGATCAACTTGTGGCTCCTTCAGGATCCGTTTATCCTATTAGACCCGTCGATAGAATCCAGAGGGATATTGACTGAGAACCAAGGTCGAAAAGAGATCGATATCAGCCGTATAATGGAGATCATAGGAGCGACAGATCTGTGTGAAATTCTCCACAAAAGGAAATGGGAAATGACCGAGACTAGAGCTCCCAAGGACTCATGAGCAAGAACGGCTTCGAAAGACCTATTGGACCCAGAGAGGCACCACGATTGTCAGGGAATAACTTTAATGTTGATGCGGCTGCCATCGTATCGGCTATCGGGTGCATCAAAGAAACCAAGTGGCCTCGACCTTTACAAACTAATCCAACACAAAGGGATCCTAACCAAATATGCAAATATCATGGCACACATGGCCACAGAACGGAGGATTGTCGACACTTGAGGGAAGAAGTAGCCCGATTGTTCAACAACGGTCACATTCGAGAATTTTTGAGTGACCGAGCTAAGAATCACTTCAGAAACAAGGAATCCAACAAACAAAATGAACAAGACGAACTCCAGCACATCATCCATATGATTGTCGGAGGGGTCGATGTTCCTCAAGGTCCGATGATAAATGCACCAAAGTGTCAATCATAAGGGAAAAACGGACTCGCGATTACCTACCAGAAGGGACTCTATCATTCAACGATGTGGATGCAGAAGGAATCATGCAACACCATAATGATGCACTGATAATTTCTGTACTTATGAATAAAAGTCGAGTTAGATGTGTGCTAATTGATCCAGGTTGCTAGGCCAACATCATTCGATCGAGAGTCGAAGAACAACTTGGCCTACAGGACCAGATCATACCTGCGACACGAGTGCTGAACGGATTCAACATGGCTTGCAAAACTACTAAGGGAGAAATAAAGTTGCCGGTAAACGTAACCGGTACCACCCATGAGAGCATGTTTTATGTAATAGAGGGAGACATGAGATACAATGCCCTATTCAGAAGACCATGGATCCACAACATGAGGGTCGTTCCCTCTACCCTTTACTAGGTATTAAAATTTCCAACACCAGAGGGAACAAAGACGGTTTAGGGGGAACAACCAGCTGCAAATGAGATGTTTGCCGTAGATGAAGTAACTCCAATATCAACACTCTCATCGACAAAAGACTTAGGTTCAAAAGCTAAACAGGAAGCCAAATAGCAATCATCGATTCCATCCTTGGCCCGATTGGACAAGCAAGGGATTGACGAAGACGACGACTACAGGGTTCCTAGATCCTTTATAGCTCCCGATGATTTCGATGCTACCGAACATCTGCCCGATCAAAAGGTATACCTAGGCACGAGTTTAACTCCCGAGCTTAGGAAAAAACTCATTAAATTTCTTACAGCTAATATAGATTGATTTGCTTGGTCCTATCTCGATATGACTGGGATCCCACCGGAGATCACTACTCACAAGTTGAGCTTGGACCCGAAATTCCATCTGGTAAAGCAAAAAGGAGACCCCAGTCCGAGATCAAGCATGCACTCATAAAGGACGAGGTAACTAAACTCCTTAAAATAGGGTCCATCCGGGAGGTCAAATACCGGAATGGTTAGCAAACATAGTAGTAGTTCCTAAAAATGGAACAAACTGAGAATGTGTGTGGATTATAAAGATTTAATTAAGGCATGCCGCAAAGATTCTTTCCCCTTGCCTAACATCGATCACATGATCGATGCCACGGCCGGCCACAAGATTCCCAGTTTTCTCGATGCCTATTCCGAGTACAACAAAATACGGATGGCGATATGTTAGTTAAGTCCCTGCGAGCAGAGGACCATTTAAAGCATTTGTAGGAAACCTTCAGTATATTGAAAAAATACAACATGAAGCTGAATCCCAAAAAATGTGCATTCGGGGTCGGGTCCGGTAAATTTCTCGTGTTCATGATATCCAACAAAGGGATCGATACCAACCCTGACAACATCAATGAAATCGAGGATATCATGGTAGTGGATAATGTGAAGGCAATACATAGGCTAACGGGTGCATTGTATCCCTAGGGCGATTCATCTCGAGGTCGTCCGATAAAAGCCATCGATTTTTCTCATTGGTGAAAAGAAAAACAACTTCACATGGACCCCAGAATGCCAACGGGCCTTAGAATAACTTATGCGATACTTATCAAGCCCGCCATTGCTTTACACGCCAAGGGCAGACGAACGACTATACTTGTATCTAGCTGTATGGGAAATAGCGGTAACTGGTGTCCTAGTCCTGGAAAGACAAGGTACGCAATTTCCGATTTATTATGTTAGTAGGACCTGAGGTGAGGCCGAAACTAGATATCCTCACCTAGAAAAATTGGCACTCACCTTGCTAAGTGCCTCAAGAAAACTGAAACCATATTGTAAGTGCCATCCTATATGTGTTGTGTCAACCTACTCTTTATGAAATATAATACATAAACCCGAACTCTTAGGGCGAATGGCCAAATGCGCCAGGGAAATCTGCGGGTACGATATCGAATATCATCCCTGAACAACTGTTAAATCCTAAATTTTGGCAAATTTCGTAGCCGACATTACGTCGGCCCTAATACCTGAAGTCGAAAGAGAGTTGTTGGTAAGCTCGGGAACGTATTTGGGTATCTAGATCCTCTTATGGATGGTGCCTCGAACGTAAAGGGGTCCGGACTTGGCATCATTCTAAAGCAACCCACAGGCAATATAGTTAGACAATTTATTAGAACTCTAAAAATTAACTAACAATGAGGCCGAATATGAGGCCATGATTGCAAGTCTCGAATTGGCCAAAGTCTTGGGGGCGGAGGTGATCGAAGCTAAGTGTGACTCCTCCATATAGTAAACCAAGTTAAAGGAACATTCGAAGTCAGAGAAGAACGAATGAAAAGATACTTACACAAGTTACAAGTAGCATGACATCGATTTGAAGAGTAGACTTTGCAGCACATGCCTCGAGATTAAAATAGTGAGGCCTATTCCCTTGCGAACTTAGGATCATTGGTCGAAGATGACGAGCTCAACTTAGGGGCAGTCGTACAACTCATGAGGTCGGTAGTAGAGGAAGGTCACGCCGAAATAAACTCCACAGGCTTAACTTGGAATTGGAGAAATAAATACGTAGATTATTTGAAGACCAGAAACTTCCCTCAGATCCAAAGGAATCAAGGGCCCTACACACAAAGGCAGCCCAATTTAGCTTGTCCGATGACGGAACCTTGCTCAGGAGAATGTTCGATGGCCCGCTAGCAATATGTTTGGGACCGGGAGATACCGAGTACATATTGAGGGAAGTCCACGAAGGCACCTGCGGGAACAACTCAGGTGTTGAATCATTGGTTCAAAAGGTAATCAGAGCCGGCTATTAGTGGATCAATATGGAAAAAGATGCGAAGGAGTTCATGCAAAAATGTGATAAGTGCCAAAGACATGCTCAAATTATTCATCAACCCGGGGAGCTGCTACATTCGCTTTTATCACTGTGGCCGTTCATGAAGTGGAGGATGGACATCGTCGGCCCTCTTCCATTGGCACCAAGTAAGGCTCAATTTGTGTTATTTATGACTGACTATTTCTCTAAGTGGGTTGAAGCACGGCTATACTAGAAGGTCAGGGAGAAGGAAGTCATCGACAACATTTGGGACCACATCGTATGTCGGTTCAGTATCCAAAATTGCATGTGACAACGAAAAACAATTTATCGACACTAATGTGACCATATTTCTCGAAGATCATAAGAGCAAAAGGATCATGTCAACACCTTATCACCCTAGTGGGAACAGAAAGGCCTAATAGACCAACAAAACCATAATCCAAAACCGTAAGAAAAGGTTTGCTGATGCTAAGGGAAAATGGAAAGAGATCATGCCCGAAGTTCTTTGGGCATATCGCACAACTTAAATGTCCAGTACCGTGACTACCCTGTTCTCATTGGTTTATGGCGCCGAAGCTCTAATACCGGCTAAAGTCGGGGAGCCGAGTATCAGATTCTGATATGCAACAAATGAATCGAATGATGAGGCCATGAATACAAGCCTAGAGTTATTGGATGAAAGGTGTGAAGATGCCCTTGGTCGATTGGCTGCCCAAAAGCAATGGATCGAAAGGTATTACAATCGAAGGGCCAACCTTCGATACTTCAATGTCGGGTACTTAGTACTAAGGAAGGTCACATTAACACCCGGAATCCAAACAAAGGGAAATTGGGTTCGAACTAGGAAGGACCATACAAGGTTCTTGAGATCACAAGGAAATGGTACTATAAGCTCGGAATGACAAACGGAGAACAACTACCAAACATTTGGAACGTAACTCATCTTAAACGATATTACTGCTAAGGTACGACCCTATTTCAATTCTTTCTATTTTTGGAATAACACTTGCAGGTGATCGACAAGGAGCGACACGAAGCCTTTAGGTCTGAAAGCACGCGTTGCACTCTTCTTCCCTTGAACCGTTTTTGTCCTAATTGGGGTTTTTGACAATTTTTTTAACGAGGCAACAATGGATCGTGCTAACTTAGAATCGAAGGACGATCACAAATCGGTGCCAAAGGCAGCACTAACAGTATCAGAGGTTCCTCTACAATCAACCTCGAATACTTGGTGGCATTACCCTCGGACGTCAACTTTTTGCAAGGAAATTACTTCGTAGTAGAAGGGTCTCGATAGGTAAGATTTGTGGTAAGGGCCAAACGGTCAAATGAACCATGCCCACATAGGTTGCTCGAGCCCTGGCATAAAACATGTACGCATGTGTAACTAATTTTCACAAGAATAAAGAGAAAAACTTTCCTTACAATTATCTTATGTCTTTGAAAAAATTTCCATTTTACAATTTCGTACTTTTGATCTCTTAAGGAAAGGAGCTCAAGGGCCGATTATAACTAGAGTTTGGATGATTACCACCACACTCGGGGAATGTCATCCGAAAAACAAACTCAAACAGATCAAACTATTATTTATCGGGGGCATAAGACCTCTCAGGCAACCCCCAAATTTTAAAGGCCACGGCCATACCCACTCGGGGACTGTTATCTTAGGCAAGCCTTGATAACTCAAGAAAGCAAGCTCACTGGGCTACACCTGAATTAAAAGGCTACAGCTGCATCAACACGCTTCAGAGATATCCGAGAACCGTAAAAAAATAGGCCTTCGGAGACGTCCGAGAACCGTATCAAAACCTAAGCTATTTTATTCCACCCTTTGTGAATACAATAGTAAATCAAAGGAATATTCGAAATAAAAAAGGGAAAAGAAGGCCTTTTATATATTTATGTCGCGCCCCCTTTTTCTCGCGAAATCGGGTTTATGACATTTGGTTGGGACAACTCTTTCCTTTTGGGAAAGGGGTTTGCAATTTTGAAGAGTCGCCACCTAATGATTTTAAGGTACGTTAGGGCACCTATGGGGTTCAACTATAACTACGTTTGATAACCAGAGAGAGGGTAGGGGCTTGAAATTATCCCAAGGGGAAGGTGTTAGGCACCCCTTAGGATCCACTAGTGTGGTTCCCGGCCAGATAGTTTTGTGAATTTGTGCAATTAACAAGTAAACAAACAAGGCTCAAATAATAGGGGATTTTAAATACACAAGTGTTTGAAAACGATTAAATAAAGCAGGGTTTCGAAAAGAGTTATAATCTAAGCATGCTGATGAATGTAAAGGGGTCCTAGGTTTGTTTATAATATGGATCAAATCAATTCAATACCCGGTAATCACTCCTCAAAAGAGGGGCTACACGTGGTATTAGCGCACCGGTCATCATATCCATATCTACCCTTCTCACCCCGTAAAGGTATTAAAGCGCGGATTGGTCTCGACCTCTATTGCGTGCTATTACCCGTCCCATTCCTATAAGCCCAGGAGGAATTTTAGGACTACTATTCCTACAAGAGGGAGAATTTTAGGCTGACTCTTAGGTTTAAAGGTAAAAAGGCTAAGGCGACATACAAAAACACGTAGGACTGCATTTAAAGGGGAAACATGTAAGAAATTAGAAGGCTCATATAAACCTCCGCAAATAATGCATATAAATAGCACGACTCAAACACAGTTAAAGTCTGAATTTTTTAAGTCCTAAAGCAGGGGATTTGAGTCAGAACCAGATTCATTATATAGCTCAGATAAGAAGTCCGAATCAGGCCTGCCTGTTGGTTGTAGCAAGTGATAATAAACAAAGGCAGTTCCAGTTTTACTCAAGTAGTTACCTAAGGCTTGCCTAGGCGTAATAATGATATCCTATGAGCACGATATCTATATTGATTAGGAATGCAGTAGAGCAGCAATTAATTTTAAGCAGATAACTTGAGATCCTATAGACATGCTTTCTAACGGTATTAAGTCGAGGCAGTGTTTGAGAAACTTGTAAAAGAAGTGGCAGATTACTAAATTTATCCAATTCAGAATAATAACATGAACTAGACGGCTTTTCCAACTAAATTATCTTAAATTCTAAAAGCATGATTTCTATTATAGCTATTTAGATCTTATAGGCATGGTATCTAGGAGTGTGAAAGCTGACTTGGGACTTATAGGCGTGATTTCTAAAGGAAACGAGTTTAGATACATGTTGTAACGAAAGTTGAGCTTCAAATACTTTACATCCTATAGGCATGATATCTAATTGTAGAGCTGATTTTTAACCCTATAGGCATGTCACCTATTATTAAAGCCACTTATGTCCTATAGATATGATTTCTAGTTGTGTGAAAGTGAAGCATGCATAATTTATTTTAAACAAAGCACGGATCCTATAGGCATGTTATCTAACATACCAGACTTGAAGCAAATAGACCCTATAGGCATGTTATCTACCCAATCCACCCACAATGTACAACTACCCACCCTTTTCACTAATCCCCCGATATTGTTTACAAATTATTACGGTCCCAATGATTGAATTACAAAGGAAGTGCAGAAATAAGAAATTACAACCAAAAGAAGCTTGATCTTGACTCCCTATCTGAGCTATATAATTAATCACTTCAATGCCAATGTTTCAAAGCCTTTCTCATACCTGAGTGTGTCAAAGTTCCCTAAGGATCTCAGGGGATCCCGGGAAGTGCTCACACCCAGGTTTACATAACCAAATAGAAGGAGTGCTGTGTGGAAGGGCCAGCCCTTATGTGTCCAAGATCAGAGGGAACTCCAGGGTCCCAAGGCAAGGCTCACACAAGAGGGGCAGAACCTAAGTTCTAAGAGTATAGTAGAAGTGCAGAATAGAGATTTATTGAAACTGAGTTGGAAATAGTAAGTAGTAAAGGGTGATTTGGAAACAGTTGTAGTCGTGAAACAGAATCAGAAATCATTCAAAGGGGCAAGGGATTATTGGATTCATTGCATAACCCCAGCCGGGCTCTGATTTGGTCATGCGCAGCAATAGCTGATGCTGGCATGGACACAAACCATCCAAAGGAACACAAACACATATAGGGGATGTGGGGGTTTGGGATTCATAAGGTAGCAAGTGCATAGCAAATGACTGACAGAGTACACATATAGGTAAGCAATAATTTAAAAGGGAAAGGGTACCTACTACAACATGCTAGTAACATAACTTGACTGCAGAAACATAAGCAGAGGTAGACAAGAATGAGGAACTGAAGCAACGTGAAGAAACATGTTGTTGTTGAGACTTAAAAGAATTAACTAGGACATACCAGTAGAGAAGCAAAGTGCAGTAAAGAATGATCAGAATTAGAATCAATTAACACAAGTAATTCCCTTTAATTAAGGCATCACTGCATAGCGGATTCTAACAGGTTTTAATTAAGGAAAGAAGTCAGTTTGGGACAGATTGATTATTGCCATATAAGGGGGCAGTAAAAACATGAAGTAAATAATTAAGTCTAAGTACAAAACATGCTTAGTTTTGGGAAATGATTCAGCAAGGTAAGACACCACAGTAATTAAAGGAGGGGAATCAATTAATTTAAACAAACGAATACTATAAGGGTTCATAAGAAAACCTTTTATAATCAGTCGCAACATTGAAGGAGTCAGAATCAATCAAGAAAGGGTCAAGATTCTACACCTCAACATATAAATAGCAAGGAATGAACATGCATGCAGAGTCAAACATTTTGACACAAAGAAGCAACACAAACATATAGTAGTAGCAGGAATAAGCTAGGATTCAATAGTAAAATAGATCTACTCGAAGCACAATAGTCAACAAAGTCAAGTAGTTACGCAGAATCAAACGGGAGGAGAGCATAGTAACAGGTAAACAGAGTCAGAAACCAGTAAAGGTCTCACAGTAACGATAAGTGAGGAAAACCTTTTAAGAAATTAGGGCTTTCACAATAGTCAAGCTTAAGAGATGATAGGAACTCAGAATCAGATAAGTTAAACAAGGAAAAGAACTTAATCGAACAAGTATACACTCAAACAAACAAGGATAGTTTCAGAACTAGGATAAGACCAAAAGACCTAGGGTTATCAACATGCTGAATCAAACAGAAGAAAGGCATAAACAAGTTGTTTGAACATAGTGAAATCATGAAACAACACCAAAAAATAAGAGAAGCGGTCTTTGAAAATAAGTTAAGAGAAACCCTAATCGTTGAAAAATGAAGAGTCACTTTTAAAGAAATCGGAGAATCTTTGAAAAACACTTAAGAAGTTCATAGTAAGCACAGATCTAAGATAGATCTGAAAGAAAATTGAAAGGTCTTAGAGCTAGGGTTTTAGAAAACCCAGAAAAAGTGAGAAAGACTTTGAAAGTTACCAATCTAGCCAGAAAAGTCAAAGATCTGACTTGAACGACCACGGATGGTTGGCGAAAGACCAGGGATGGCCGGAGAAAGGCCATGAATGGATGTTGAGCAAGGGATGGACCGAATCTCTTTGAGATTTTGCCATGAAATCGCACAAACGGGTCACCATGAGATGTAGGAGGCCGGTATACACCTCAAACGGCCATAGGAGACCATGGATTAGGTGGGGATTGAGGTGGATTAGGGTGGAATTAGGTGGCGGGCGGTCTAGGGTTCATATGGAGGTTGCAAAG
>NC_031989.1:104660328-104667864 GCF_001879085.1 Nicotiana attenuata | reverse complement strand
AGAATTTAGAGGGAAAGGGATTCAAGGCTGGCGGTGGTGAGAAAATGATTTAGGTTTAGGGGTCGTTCAGGATTAAAAATGGAAAGGGTGAATGCTGGCCGTTGATCTGAATGATCAACGGCCTGGATTAAAGAGGGTAGGTAGGGATCCGACTTTGGGTCGGTTTAATTGAAATTGGGTAGGCGTTTAACTAGAATTGGGCTGGGGTAATTAAGGCCTAATTTGGGTTATAATTGAAACCCAATTCGGGCTAAAATTTAAATAGCCACTTTTCCTTTTTAATTTATAAAAATAGTAGATAAATTTTTGCAAACAAATTGAAAGCACCAAAATGATTTATAATATATAATTAACAATTTAAATATAGGATCCCATTTATAATAATGAGGACAAATTTTAAACCTAAAAATGGCTAATATTGCAATTATGTGCAATATACTTTAAAAAATACTAAATAAAATTATAAAAATATGCAAAAATTACCTTTGGCATATTTTTGCATAAATATAAAGATCCAATAAATGAATCATCAAAAATAATACTCTTGAACATAATTATTGGGATTTTATGGATGGAAAGGGGTAATAAATCATTTTAAAAACCATTAAAAAAATAAAACATTTGGACATACATATATATGAAATATATATTCTACTTGAAAGTATTTTGCATACCGAAAATATATAAGGATAAATATGGGTGTCAACAGCTGCCCTCTTTACCCGGAAGGATGAAAGAATTTTCGGTTAAAGATATGATGGCCAATTTTGACCATGCGAAACAGTTTGAAGAGGTTTAGGCTGCACCCTGGCTTCTGAGCTACCTACGTATCCCTGGTTTTACAAGAATAAGGTCATATGTAGTTCAGGATCCATTGGCGGAGTATATCGATGAGGACATTTCAAGAACGGACGCAATATCTAGGGCTGGGTGAGTGGACGATTTACAGGAATGGTTAGGTTCTGATATGGCTGAGGGAATTGGAGCGGGATCACGCCTGCTGGGATAGTCGTTGCTCGCCCGTTTACCTACAAATAAGCGATACAAGCATATATTGTGCGTAAATTTAGTCATGATGCAAATTCCCGTTGGACCATGAATGATGTCTTTGGGCGGTTAGGGTAACGTCCTTAGACCATGATTTCATGGGCCATGAAGCATATAATAAAGGATTCGCAGGCCATGAGATGATGTTCTCGGGCTATGAGGATGGTGCCTCCGAACCATGACGCCTTTGAATAATGATATGCAAAAGATTGAATGGAATCCTCGGGCTATGACATGGTGTTCTCGAGCTATGAAGATGGTGCCTCCGAACGATGACGCCTTTGGATGGGTTGGCGATATTTCAGCCCATGAAGGATGCAGTAGCATGTGGCGATCTTTCAGCCGTGCAATGTGGCGATCTTTCAGTCGTGCAATATAGTTCGAGACAGCGTTTAATCTCGGAAGGCAGAATGGTAGCCTTATGCAATGCAAATGCAGATAAAGGTAGAGCTTTACCTCGGAAGGCAGAATGGTAGCCTTATGCAAGTTGGAAGGCAGAATGGTAGCCTTATGCAATGCAAATGTAGATAGAGGTAGAGCTTAACGTCGGAAGGCAGAACGGTAGCCTTATGCAAGTTGGAAGGCAGAATGGTAGCCATATGCAATGCAAATGCAGATAGAGGTAGAGCTTAACCTCGGAAGGCAGAATTGTAGCCTTATGCAGGTTGGAAGGCAGAATGGTAGCCTTATGCAAGAAATAAAATAGCAAATGACAGTAGAGTTTCTTAGCTGATAGCAGATTGCGTCGTGGTGATTACTGGGAGCATTGTGACATATGGAATATTATGGGTGCATGCTGATAGCAGATGTTGGTAAGTGCAATGGTTCAGAGAATCGCAGTTTTGAACAATGTTTGTTCTATGGACGTACAATACGTTCAATGATTTCGTAATCCTAGTGCCTGCATCTAGAGAAAAATCATGAGTTTTTGTAAAGGGGAAGGTTAGTTTCGTATCCCCGGTGGCTTTTCTTGACTCGTTCGGCTTTGATCTGGCGATACCATCTGTATCATTGGGGTAGCATTGCTAAACCAAGCAGTTACAATAATAGGCATGCACGATTTTGTAAAAGTATGATGTAAATGTATAATAAAAAAATAGTTTTTAGATGAACGTCGACTGTGACGCAATTCAGGACATTGCAACCTCTCCTGCTACGGAATTTTGAGAGTCCTCAAAATTCTGCACCAGTTTGATTTGTTGACGTTTCTGAATGTTGTTCGTGCGGTGATCGCTGAAATTACTTTGGAATTTTGGAGGGTCCTCCTCAAATTCTGCCCCAGTTTCCAATTGCGGGGGAAATGGAGATTTTATTGAATTGGTGACCGACCCATAGGGCTGCCTACGTATCCCTCTTAACGGATCAGGTCAGGCGTAGTTCAATTTACATCATATAAGGAAAGCATAAAGATTACACATAGTAACGCTTGACTGCATCTGAATTAATCGGCTTTGGCCAGACTTCTCCATCCATTTCTGCTAGTATGAGGGCTCCTCCTGTCAAAACCCGGTGAACCATGTATGGACCCTGCCAGTTGGGAGAAAACTTCCTTTTGGCTTCATCTTGATGCGGAAAAGTTTTCTTCAACACCAGCTGCCCCGGTGTGAACTGTCTTGGCTTGACTCTTTTGTTAAAGGCTCTGGATATTCTGTTCTGATAGAGTTTGACCATGGCAAACTGCGCTTCATTCTCTCTTTCCGTCTATAAGAAGCTAGTTTGCTCGTAAAGACCTCTTCACCCACTCTGCAATCATTGAGCTCAGCTTCCTTATGATCCTTAGGGAAGGAATTTCTACTTCGACGGGGATGACGGCCTCTGTACCTAATAAACCAGCATATTAGGGGGTTGCCCCGGTTGATGTGCGGACTGTAGTTGCGATACCCAATAGAGCAAACGATAACTTCTCGTGCCACTGTTTAGTGCTTCTCCATCATTTCCTCAATATTTTTCTTGATATTCTTGTTTGGCGGCTTCTACGACTCCATTCATTTAGGCCTGTAGGCTGTGGAATTCTTGTGTCTGATCTTGAAGGTTTCACACATGGCTTTCATCAAGTCACTGTTGAGATTGGAGCCATTATCAGTGATGATTGACTCTGGGATACCGAATCGACAAACATGCGATCGAGGATAAAGTCTGCCACGACTTTCTTAGTTACTGCCCTTGTAAGATGCTGCTTCGACCCACTTGGTGAAAATAGTCGATTGCTACTAGGATAAACCTGTGTCTATTGGAAGCGACAGGCTCGATTGGTCCAATGACGTCCATTCCCTGGCGGCGAACGACCATGGTGAACTTGTTGTGTTGAGCTCGCTTGGAGGTACCTTTATCATGTCTGCATGTATCCGACAGCGATGGCATTTCCAGACATACTCGATGCAGTCTGTTTCCATAGTCATCCAAAAGTAACCAGCCCGGAGTATTTTTTTTGCTAAGACAAAACCGTTCATATGCGGACCGCAGGTCCCAGCATGAATTTCTTCCTAGCAGCTTGATGCTTCCCTTGCGTCAACACATCTTAATAGTCCCAAATCAGGAGTCCCTCCTATACAAGGATTCCTCCGCTGTGAAAGAAGTTGTTGGACAACCTCCGAAGTGTGCGTTTTCTGAGTATGATTGGCAAGCTCCGGGTAGTCTCTTTTTGCAGAATATTCCTTGATATCATGAAACCAAGGCCTTCCGTCTGTTCCTCTTCAATGGGGCGCAGTAAGCTGGCTGATTATGAATTTTTTCACTGGAATGGGATCAATGAAATTCTTATCGGGATGCTGTATCATAGATGATAGAGTAGCCAATGCATCGGCGAACTCAATTTCTGGATTCTGGGAAACATGTTGGAATTTTGTATTATGAACCTCTTCTTAATTCCTGTACGTGATGCAGAGTACAGAAGTATCTTGGAGTTCTTGGTTGCCATGTCCCCTGTACCTGATGTATGAGTAAATCTGAATCTCCAATCACTAGCAGCTCTTGCACATTCATGTCATGGCCATTTTGAGCCTAGGATGTCAGGCTTCATATTCGGTCCATATTGTTGGTGTTGGGACCTGATTTGGCAGCACTGGATATGCTGACCGGATTTCTGATACCAAGACTGCTCCTATGCCAACTCCTTTGAAGTTTGCTGCTTCATCGAAGAAGCATTCTCCAACCTTCATAGGATTCTAGAATGTCTTCTCCTATGAATGATACTTCTTCATCAGGAAAATAACATTTTTAAGGGTTCGTATTCTCCATCACGGGTTTTTTCGACAAGGTGGTCTGCCAGTTGCCTGTCCCTTGACCGCTTTCTGAGTTACGTAAATAATGTCGAACTCACTCAACAGGATTTGGCCACTTGGCTAGCTTACCGAGTGGGCATGGGCTTCGAAAGATGTATCTTCAAAGGATCCATCCTTGATATGAGCTACGTAGTATAAGGCACAGAAGTAATTTCTCAGCTTCTGAGCTACCACAGTAAAACACAGCAGGTGCGCGCTCCAAAAGAGAATATCGCGCCTCGTATGGGGTGAACTTCTTGCAGAATAATATGGCTTGTTCCTTCCCTCCCCGTTTCATTGTGATGCCCAAAACGCAGCTGAAAGCTCCATCTAGCACTGCAAGGTAGAGCAATAAGGGTCTACTGGCTCGAGCGGGAAACTAAGACTGGTGGTGTTAACAGGTACTTCCTTGATTCTGTCGAAGGCCTTTTGGAAGTCCTCGGTCATTTGGTAGCGGCGTCCTTCTTTAACATATAAAGATTGGCTCACAGATAAATGTAGACTGTGCTATGAATTGGCTGATGTAGTTCAGCCTTCCCAGGAACTCATCACATCTTTCTTGTTCGTTGGCGGTGGCAGTTTCTTGAATGGCTTTGACTTTGATGGATTAGTTTCTATTCTCAGCGGCTCACAATAAACCCAAGCAACTTTCCAGCAGGACCCAGAATGCACACTTTGCGGGGTTTAGTTTCAGGTTGTAATCTTCGCAATCACTAAGAACTTCCTCGTAAATCTTCTATGTGGTTCAGTGGCCTTCTTGGATTTTTACGATAAATACCACATATACTCGTTATCTCCTTTGTGTACATTATCATAATCAAATTGGTTATCATGGCCCCTATGTAGGTAGCCCTGCATTCTATCAGACTGATGGCATCTATCTTTTACACAATGATACTCCCACGGTGTAATGAAAGCGTTTTTCTCACATCTTCCTCATCTCATCAGTCTGATGATAACCAGCGAATCGGAGCTCTGCAAGCCATGCGCGACGTACCAGATACGTGACTGTAGCTCATTATTTGGCGCATTGCATAAGGATGTGTATATTCGGCAAATGGGAAAATCCTCTTTCGGACTGCCAGTTGAGATCCCGAAGTCCGACATAGACTCTGACCATTCCCATCCTTCTCTTGGGTACTGCACATGTTGCTAACCATGTCGGGTCTACTCAACCACCCTGAGAACCTTACGCTTTGATACTCGTTGGTGACTTCTCCTGATGTTTCAAACTCACTCAACTCGGGTTGAAACTTTCTCGAGCTTTTGCTTTGCCGGGTGGAACATTGATAAAGATCCGGTGGCAGTTTGGTTGGAGCCACCACCATATAGACGGTACTCAGATCCTTGTCAATGTATATCTGCTCCTGTCGGTAATGACACTAGGCGGAAAATAGTGAGGTAATGATAGATCACTATTTGAGTAATGTCTTCTATACTTCTTTAACTCTTGTATTCTTTTCTTATGAACTTTCGGGGTAGATTCATGTGTTCTATTTCTATGATGTGAGACGGGGTCTCAGGTTTGTGTTGTGATGGTACTGATGAGCTTGAGGTACAACTCTTTTGTTTGGGTCATCTTCATGATTTGAGTATGTTCAGACCGTTCCTTATTGGTGCGTGAATTATGCAAGTTGTGGCTTAGGCCTGTATTGATGTGTCATGTCAGCGGAGTGGTGTGTTGGATTCGAGGTGATTGTTGGGGTCATTAATGAATACGAACAGATTTGATTTCAGCTTGTTGGAAGGATAATATCGAGGTTCGGCTCGGAAAAATCTGCTGTGGTGTTAGCCAAACGAGAAGTGACTTCATGAATGGCTGACCTGAGAGATGGTTATGGATTATTGCATGCCTATGAATGATACTTCTTCATCAGGAAAATACATTTTTAAGGGTTCGTATTCTCCATCCACGGGGTTTTCGACAAGGTGGTCTGCCAGTGCCTGTCCCTTGACCGCTTTCTGAGTTACGTAAATAATGTCGAACTCACTCAACAGGATTTGCCACTTGGCTAGCTTACCAGTGGGCATGGGCTTCTGAAAGATGTACTTCAAAGGATCCATCCTTGATATGAGCTACGTAGTATAGGCACAGAAGTAATTTCTCAGCTTCTGAGCTACCCAAGTCAAAACACAGCAGGTGCGCTCCAAAAGAGAATATCGCGCCTCGTATGGGGTGAACTTCTTGCAGAGATAAATAAATGGCTTGTTCCTTCCCTCCCCGTTTCATTGTGATGCCCCAAAACGCAGCTGAAAGCTCCATCTAGCACTGCAAGGTAGAGCAATAAGGGTCTACCTGGCTCGAGCGGAACTAAGACTGGTGGTGTTAACAGGTACTCCTTGATTCTGTCGAAGGCCTTTTGGAAGTCCTCGGTCCATTTGGTAGCGGCGTCCTTCTTTAACATCATAAAGATTGGCTCACAGATAAATGTAGACTGTGCTATGAATTGGCTGATGTAGTTCAGCCTTCCCAGGAAACTCATCACATCTTTCTTGTTCGTTGGCGGTGGCAGTTCTTGAATGGCTTTGACTTTTGATGGATCTAGTTCTATTCCTCAGCGGCTCACAATAAACCCAAGCAACTTTCCAGCAGGAACCCAGAATGCACACTTTGCGGGGTTTAGTTTCAGGTTGTATCTTCGCAATCTATTGAAGAACTTCCTCAAATCTTCTATGTGGTCAGTGGCCTTCTTGGATTTGACGATAACATCATCCACATATACCTCTATCTCCTTGTGTATCATATCATGAAAAATGGTTATCATGGCCCTCATGTAGGTAGCCCCTGCATTCTTCAGACTGAATGGCATCATCTTTTAACAATATACTCCCCACGGTGTAATGAAAGCCGTTTTCTCAGCATCTTCCTCATCCATCCAGATCTGATGATAACCAGCGAAGCAATCCACGAATGACTGTAGCTCATATTTGGCGCAATTGTCAATAAGGATGTGTATATTCGGCAAAGGGAAATCGTCTTTCGGACTGGCCCAGTTGAGATCCCGATAGTCGACATAGACTCTGACCTTCCCATCCTTCTTTGGTACTAGCACAATGTTGGCTAACCATGTCGGGTACTCAACCACCCTGAGAACCTTAGCTTTGATCTGCTTGGTGACTTCTTCCTTGATTTTCAAACTCATATCGGGTTTGAACTTTCTGAGCTTTTGCTTTGCCGGTGGACACATTGGATCGGTTGGCAGTTTGTGAGCCACAATAGACGTACTCA
>NC_031989.1:104650665-104656721 GCF_001879085.1 Nicotiana attenuata | reverse complement strand
AAAAAGATAAACTCCTATCTACTTGGTCCCAGAAGGACCTTCCCCAGATTCGGCATCCTTGGCTCCGTTGAACAGTTTCCCCAACTCGCGAAGTCCTAGCAATAGGTATGTTCTGGCTAGATATCCACCTTCAGTTCCTTTAGCCTCTTGACAATCTTCGACCCTTTTGAGAAACTTTCTTTCCAGTTCCACTATGCCTCGCTCCAAGTATCCCAGCCTTTTGTTGGAGTTAGTAGCCATGTCTTTCTATTCATCGATCATCTTCTGGTTGGACTCTTGCATTTCACGATGTTTGCTTTCGCACTCCCGGATCCTTTTGCGCAACTGGTTGTACTTGACTTGCGACTCGGCTTTTTCATCTATAATCCTGTGGCCTTGAACAAGCCCTGGCTGGCCCAAACCATCATGATTGTCTTCCAACCAACCTGAATAGAAAGGAGTACAATCGGCGTGGTATCTGTCTGGCTCTATGGTGTCTCTCCCCATTACGATCTTACTATGCCACATGTATTGGGCTTGGCACTTGTAGGGACTATCATCGCCTTAGAAGTCGGCTCGAAAGTGGCTCATCTTGTCGACCCTGGGTATGACTTGCTTCCTACTAGCTTGCCTCATTACTCACAGAGGGACATAAAGGTAGGTTCCCCTGAGACCAATTAGTATCAAGAAAGGTGCGTCTCTGGATCGGGCGATGAACTCCTCTGTCGGAAACCATTCGAACATCCACTGAACCTGTTCTTCGGTCAGATTATCAAAATAGCTCAACCCATCCTTTAGCATCCTCAGGCTGAGCGAACATGTCGGGGATGTAATTCATTCGCTTTGGATGGTGGAAAGCGATGTGATCATCCCAGTCCCTACGCTAAATTTCTTGTCGATATTCGCGCTTTTGGAGATGCTCTATGAGCCAAAGTTGAAGTAGCAAATTGCAGCCTTTGAATTGTTTCGCTCCTCGTTGACACTTCTCTAAGGCTCGGTATATGTCTGGAATAATCATGGGACAATGCTGAATGCCTGCCCACCAATCCCCTCCATTAGGCTTTTGGTTGCCATAGCCAGCCTAGTGTAAATTCTACCTTTCTTCGTCGAAAATACAATCAGACC
Organism: Nicotiana attenuata; assembly: GCF_001879085.1. Lineage (NCBI taxonomy): Eukaryota > Viridiplantae > Streptophyta > Magnoliopsida > Solanales > Solanaceae > Nicotiana > Nicotiana attenuata. Next base: position 104,655,617 of record NC_031989.1, on the reverse strand, counting down.
CAGGAAACAAAATATGAAGACGAAAAACCCTGTGATGGACGTGTCCCAAGGATGTGATGGCAAACTCGCCAGAGTAGGTACGGTAAGATTTGCTGTGATCGTACCTTTCATACAAGTAGTCAAAAGGGATGTATGAATCCTTCAAGCATGTTAATTCTGGATTCTTCTTCAATCCCATCATTTTAAGGAAGCCCCTACCTTTTTAAATTCTCAGGCATTAGCAAGCTCGGAGTTTCCCATACTAGACCGGCCAGTCCTCCTATCTCTTCTAGCAAAGGTGTTATCTCAATGCCCTCAAAGCGGAATACGGCCCTTTCACAATCCCAAAACAATGTAGCAGCTTCTATGATCATGTTATTGTGTTGGACCTCCAAAAGGGATAGTAGATTTCCCAGATATTTTCTGACGAGATATTGATCACTAGAGTGTAAATCTTTCCACCAGCTTAGCAGTCTTGGGTGGATGTTGGTGACCATGCCGAATCTGGGGACTTCGTGCCTCATATTTCTGCAAGGCAAATAAGGTTAGACTGTTCCCCCACCGGACTTGACTATTAAATATAAATGATTAGCATGAAGCATCCAGTTCTCAAATTAAATGCACAGAACGCGACGACATCCGTTTTGGGTTTAGGAAAACCCAATGGACTTTAGGACAAGGCTATCTTAAAGGATCATTATGTGGACAACATAACTGATCCGGCTAGGTTTGACAATGATGCATGCACAATTTGAACAGAGTATGGTCTCTATGCGGTTTTAGACTCGTACCCTTGAGCGGACAACTCAAGGGAGAAGGTTCGGAACTGTCGACTGCACCGCTGATCGACTAGTTTTACCGCAAATATGCCTTTCCAAATTTAGGGGGGTAATGATATAGGAAGAGCACAACCACTCATTATAAGCGTTGTTATAGTATTTGTTTTGGCACGAGTGGAGTATGATGTTGAGCATGATTATGCAATAATTGAAAGCATGTTGACATATATTTGCATATTAAGAAAGAGATAAATACAGCAGTTTTCATAATTTAAAGTAATAAAGGAAAGAAACAAAGGAGATACGTCAGTTTTGCTTCTAAAGAAGAAATTAAATGCTTAAATGAATTAAACAGATAATTGCACATAAGGAGAGGTACAAATTCACAAAAATAATCTGAAATGGTAAAAGCCTAAAAATCCCCAGCAGAGTCGCCATGCTGTCGTGCCCCCTTTTTCTCGCGAAATCGGGTTAATGGCATTTGGTTGGGACAACTCTTTCCTTTTGGGAAAGGGGTTTTGCAATTTAAAAGAGTCGCCACCTAACAATTTTAAGGTGCGTTAGGGCACCTACGGGGTTCAACTACAATTACGTTTGATAACCTGAGACAGGGTAAAGGGCTTGAAATTATCCCAAGGGGAAGGTGTTAGGCACCCCTCAGGATCCACTAGTGAGGTTCCCGGCCTAATAGTTTTGTGAATTTGTGCAATTAACAAGTAAACAAACAAGGCTCAAATAATAAGGGATTTTAAATATACAAGTGTTTGAAAACGATTAAATAAAGCAGGGTTTCGAAAAGAGTTATAATCTAAGCATGCTGATGAATGTAAAGGGGCCCTAGGTTTGTTTATAATATGGATCACGTCAATGCAATACCCGGTAATCACTCCTCAAAAGAGGGGCTACACGTGGTATTAGCGCACCGGTCATCATATCCATATCTACCATTCCCACCCCGTAATGGTATTAAAGCGTGGATTGGTCTCGACCTCTATTGCGTGCTATTACTCGTCCCATTCCTATCAGTCCAGGAGAAATTTTAGGACTACTATTCCTACAAGAGGGAGAATTTTAGGCTGACTCTTAGGTTTAAAGGTAAAAAAGCTAAGGCGACAAACAAAAACACGTAGGACTGCATTTAAAGGGGAAACATGTAAGAAATTAGAAGGCTCATATAAACCTCCGCAAATAATGCATATAAATAGCACGACTCAAACACAGTTAAAGTCTGAATTTTTTAAGTCCTAAAGCAGGGGATTTGAGTCAGAACCAGATTCATTATATAGCTCAGATAAGAGGCCCGAATCAGGCCTGCCTGTTGGTTGTAGCAAGTGATAATTAACGAAGGCAGTTCCAATTTTAATCAAGTAGTTACCTAAGGCTTGCCTAGGCGTAATAATGATATCCTATGAGCACGATATCTATATTGATTAGGAATGCAGTAGAGAAGTGATTAATTTTAAGCAGAGAACTTGAGATCCTATAGACATGCTTTCTAACGATAGTAAGTCGAGGCAGTGTTTGAGAAACTTATTAAAGAAGCGGCAGATTACTAAATTAATCCAATTCAGAATAATAAACTGAACTAGACTGCTTTTCCAACTAAATTATTTTAAATTCTACAGGCATGATTTCTATTATAGCTATTTAGATCCTATAGGCATGGTATCTAGGTGTGTGAAAGCTGACTTGGGACTTATAGGCGTGATTTCTAAAGGAAACGAGTTTGGATGCATCCTGTAACGAAAGTTGAGCTTCAATTACTTTACATCCTATAGGCATGATATCTAATTGTAGAGCTGATTTTTAACCCAATTGGCATGCTACCTGTTATTAAAGCCACTTATGTCCTATAGACGTGATTTCTAGTTGTGTGAAAGTGAAGCATGTAGAATTTATTTTAAACAAAGCACGGATCCTATAGGCATGTTATCTAACAAACCAGACTTGAAGCAAATAGACCCTATAGGCATGTATCTACCCAATCCACCCACAATGTACAACTACCCACCCTTTTCACTAATCCCCCGATATTATTTACAAATTATTACGGTCCCAATGATTCAATTACAAAGGAAGTGCAGAAATAAGAAATTACAACCAAAAAAAGCCTGATCTTGACTCCCTATCTGAGTTATATAATTAATCACTTCAATGCCAATGTATCAAAGCCTTTCTCATACGTGAGTGTGTCAAAGTTCCCTAAGGATCTCAGGGGATCCCGGGTAGTGCTCACACCCAGGTTTACATAACCAAATAGAAGGAGTTCAGTGTGGAAGGGCCAGCCCTTATGTGTCCAAGATTAGAGGGAACTCCAGGGTCCCAAGGCAAGGCTCACACAAGAGGGGCAGAACCTAAGTTCTAAGAGTATAGTAGAAGTGCAGAACGGAGATTTATTGAAACTGAGTTGGAAATAGTAAGTAGTAAAGGGTGATTTGAAAACAGTTGTAGTGGTGAAACAGAATCAAAAATCACTCAAAGGGGCAAGGGATTATTGGATTCATTGCATAACCCCAGCATGGGTCTGATTTGGTCATGCGCAGAATAGCTGATGCTGGCATGGACACAAACCATCCAAAGGAATACAAACACATATAGGGGATATGGGGGTTTGGGATTCATAAGGTAGCAACTGCGTAGCAAATGACTGACAGAGTACACATATAGGTAAGCATTAATTTAAAAGGGAAAGGGAACATACTACAGCATGCTAGTAACATAACTTGACTGCAGAAACATAAGCAGAGGTAGACAAGAATGAGGAACTGAAGCAACTTAAAGAAACATGTTGTTGTTGAGACTTACAAAAATTAACTAGGACATACCAGTAGAGAAGCAAAGTGCAGTAAAGAAAAGTAAGCAAGATTCCACAGTCTAGCCTTGGCTTTCAACCGGCTAGACAAAGCAATAGCACAAGTAGCAGTAAAGAAAAGAGAGTTTTTGAGTGTAAGTGTGTGCTCTCAACTTTAATTGTTCGTGTCTTTAAAAGAAGAGAGGGTAGGGTATTTATAGTTTTGAAAATGAGTAGAAATTAAGGTAATAAGTAAAGTCAAAACACAAACATGGAAATGATCACAATCAGAATCAATTAACACAAGTGATTCCCTTTAATTAAGGAATCGCTGCTTAGCGGATACTAACAGGTTTTAATTAAGGAAAGAAATCAGTTTGGGACAGATTGATTATTGCCATATAAGGGGGCAGTAAAAGCATGAAGTAAATAATAAAGTCTAAGTACAAAACATGCTTAGTTTTAGGAAAGGATTCAGCAAGGTAAGACACCACATTAATTAAAGGAGGGGAATCAATTAATTTAAACAAATGAATACAATTAGGGTTCATTAGAAAACCTTTTGTAATCAGTCGCAACATTTAAGGAGTCAGAATCAATCAAGAAAGGGTCAAGATTCTGCACCACAACATATAAATAGCAAGGAATGAACAGGCATGCAGAGTCAAACATGTTGACACAAAGAAGCAACACAAACATATAGTAGTAGCATGAATATGCTAGGATTCAGTAGTAAAAGAGATCTACACGAAACACAGTAGTCAACAAAGTCAAGTAGTTACGCATAATCAAAATGGAAGAGAGCATAGTAACAGGTAAAGAGAGTCAGAAACCAGTAAAGGTCTCACAGTAATGATAAGTGAGGAAAACCTTTTAAGAAATTAAAGATTTAACAATAGTCAAGCTTAAGAGATGATAGGAACTGAGAATAAGATAAGTCAAACCTGGAAAAGAACTTAATCGAACAAGTATACACTCAAACAAACAAGGATAGTTTCGGAACTCGGATGAGACCAAAAGACCTAGGGTTTTCAATATGCTGAATCAGATAGAAGGAAAGCATAAACAAGTTGTTTGAACATAGTGAAATCATGAAACAACACCAAAAAATTAGAGAAGCGGTCTTTAAAAAGAAGTTAAGAGAAACCCTAATCGTTGAAAAATGAAGAGTCACTTTGAAAGAAATCGGAGAATCTTTGAAAAACACTTAAGAAGTTCATAGTAAGTACAGATCTAAGATAGCTCTGAACGAAAATTGAAAGGTCTTAGAGCTAGGGTTTCAGAAAACCCAGAAAAAGTGAGAAAGACTTTGAAAGTTACCGATCTAGCCAGAAAAGTCAAAGATCTGACTTGATCGGCCACGGATGGTCTGAGAAAGACCAGGGATGGCCGGAGAAAGGCCA
>NC_031989.1:104615999-104650487 GCF_001879085.1 Nicotiana attenuata | reverse complement strand
TAGGTTTAGGGGTCGTTTAGGGTTAAAAATGGAAAGGGTGAATGCTGGCCGTTGATCTGAATGATCAACGGCCTGAATTAAAGAGGGTAGGTAGGGATCCGAGTTTGGGTCGGTTTAATTGAAATTGGGTCGGGGTTTAATTAGAATTGGGCTGGGGTAATTAGGGCCTGATTTGGGTTATAATTGAAACCCAATTTGGGCTAAAATTTAAATAACCACTTTTCCAATAGTAGATAAATTTCTGAAAACAAATTGAAAGCACTAAAATGATTTATAATATATAATTAACAATTTAAATATAAGATCCCATTTTATAAATATTACAAATTTAAACCTAAAAATGACTAATATTGCAATTATGTGCAATTACCTTTAAAAAATATTGAACAAAATTGTAAAAATACGCAAAAATTACCTTTGCCATATTTTGGCATAAATATAAAGATCCAATAAATGAATCATCAAAAATAATAATCTTGAACATAATTATTGGGATTTTATGGATGAAAAAGGGAAATAAATCAATTTAAAAACCTTTAAAAATAATAAAAAATAATAAAACATTTGGACATACATATATATATATATATGCATATATATGCTACTTTGAAAGTATTTTGCATATTAAAAATATATCGGAAAAAATTGGGTTTCAACAATTTACACAATAGTCTTTTATTGAAGCCAAAATTTCTTAATTCAAAAAAAATTACAATGGCCGAGATGGCCTAAAAAAGATGCAAAAGAAAAGCAAAAAATATAAAGGCCTAAGTGGCCTGGTCTTCATCGGAGGCAACATCTCCATCATCGGGATCTTCCCCGCCTTCAGACTCACTTAAACTATCTGAGTCTTCCTTGGGAATGGCCAGCTTCCGAGCCCTGGCTTCCTCTGCTTTGCCGTTCTCGAGTTCAGCCAGTATATCGAAGCCTTGAGCATGGACTCCCTCAAGGGTTTCCCTTCGACCTTGACACTTTAAATAATCCACCATGCTTTTGTCTTGCGCCTGGATGGTCTCGACGTCGACCTTATATTGAGCCACTTTAGCATCGGCTTTGGTGTTGGCCACGACCACCTCAGATTTGGCTGCCTCGAGCTCATTGGCCAAGTTTGTAATTGGGACTAAAGCTCCTTGATTTTCTTCTCCTGCACCGAGGCATTCTCTCTTGCAGCTCGGAGCTGGATCTCGGCCGACACCAGTTGTGTTTGGGCAGCTTCCCTTTTCGAGGCTAAGATGTACATATTTTTCTTAAACTCCTCAGCCTCAGCTCGAATTGTATCTACTTGTTTCTGAAGCTCCTCGATTTGTTCAAGCCTCTGCCGAAACTACAGAATTGGATCGTTAGTCATTATCTCCAATTTGTTTTCACTATCATGAAACATTCGGAATACCTGCACGGCCATCTAGGCATGCTCATCCCGAGACGTTACTACATCGGCCTGAAGCTTCTCACTGAGAAGCTTGTAGGTGTCTCATTTCTCAATGAGGTCCCAGACCTCGGCCCCGTGATGACTTAATTCTTCCCAATATCGGAGGAAAGCCTTGTGATGCAGCACTGAAGCCTGCAAGCATAAGGTAAGATTATATTTACAACATTAAAAGTTAAAATATATGAGAAGAAAAGACACGCGAATTTACCCGATTTAATTCTTGTTGGGCTTTATTGAATAGGCAGGGGGTTTCCACCTCGTCCATCACTGCCCGATCTTCTTCGGTCACTAAACACCGAAGGTAACTAGAGACACTCACGGGGGCAGAGATAACCCGAGCATCATTCGGGATAGAAAAAGCTATTGACCATCTTCGATCAGGATTAACACTTGAGGCCGGAAATTGATCCACCGGTTTTAGGCTCGATGAAGACCCGGTGGCACACGACGACGGCTCCTTCCTTGGCACCAGCAAGTTACGGAGCCTGGTGACATCTTCCAAAGCACCAGACTCAACCCCATCCAAGAAGTCGTGGATATCAGTCACCCCCTAAGGACTCAACTTACCGGCCTCACGAAGAATGGCGTCCAAAATTTGAGGAAACCCGCTGACGTCGATCGCTCCAAGTTCGTCTATCGGGGCACTTTCCGTAGCCCATGAACCATCACATGTGTTCTCTCTCTCGATCCCCCTATCTTGGGGCAGAATGTGCTCGACCCTTTCTGGCTCGGAAGCTTCAGCCAGAGCTCTCTCACCGACCTCCTCATGTCGGGGTGTTTCAACACTAGCACCTGCCGGTTCGAAAACTTCTTGTACGGTGACACCAGCCCGCACGCGGGCCACCAATTTGGATTTATCTTCCTCTTCTTCTTCTTCTTCTTCATCTGACTTATCCCTTAATCGGCGGATTGAGTTCGAGGACATAGCACCGTTGTCTCCCCTAGGATTGGGCGACCTTTTCGTCGGTTTCTTCTTTTCCGAGCTTGGGGAACCGGGAGTCCCTTTCCTTTTCTTCTCTTTGGCCTACTTTAGAGCAGGTGGTTGGGGAAGGACTTCTTTGCCACCAGATGGGGGCCTCATTGCAACATCCTTCCCAAGGCCTACAAAGGAAAAATGATGAGTAAGCTCGAGAAGGAGCCCAAACGATAACCGTTCTAAGAAAGTAGATTACCATGATTATGGGCCTCCCATAGACCCTTCGATAACTCTATCTAAGCACAGACGGAGTATGGTCTCTGCGACACCAGGCCCTCGACCCATTGCTTGAGTTCGGGAACTACTTCTGGCACCTGTGCCCCAACTGGAACACCAAAAACATAGATGAGGAAAGAAGATAAGAAGTAAAATAGCAAAAATGAACATTCAAGGTGATGTACTACTCAAGATTTGTGTTCCATTTCACAGGAAATGGCGTGTCTTTAGCAAGGATCAGTTCCGAAGTCCTTATTCGGACAAATCGTTCCATCAAACCTCGGTCACGAGCCTCATCTATGCTCGAGAACGGGGCCTTGCTGGCCTGGCGAGCAAGCTTGATCAGCACTTCTCGATAGAGTCGGGCACTGTAAAGGCGCATAAGGTGATCGATGGTGAAAGGACATCCCTGGATTTTTCTTACGAAGAACCGAAGGAGGATCACTATTCTCCAGAAGGAATGATGGATCTGACCAAGGTTCACATCGTACCTCTTGCATAAGGCAACAATAATAGGGTCTAAGGGACCCAACGTGAAGGGGTTAGTGTAAAAACTTAGAAAACCCTCCACCTGGGTAGTGATCGACTCCTCGGGCGAAGGTACCACAACATGTTTATCAACCCAGTGGAATTACTCTTTAACCTTGGGAAGGAGATCATCAGTTATCGTGCATATGTACCTCGAGGCCAGTTCACATCGACCCGGTACCAAGAAGGTCTTTTCAATCTTAAAATCGGTGACAGTAGGGCACCTTCCCGGAATGAAATCCTCAAGGGGTTATTCTGTCGTAGATCCGTCGCCGGCGGGCCGTGATGAAGAGGCGGCCTCCTTTTGCTGTACATTTTTAGAAGTTTTTGCCATTATAGAGCAGAAGAAAGGGAAGCTAGGATGGTATGCGGTTTGCTAAAAGTTCAAGAAATTTGGGTACAAGAATTGCAAAGCAAAGAGATTTTTTAAGAGAAGCAAGAATGGGAAAAGCTTTGCACGCAAAGTCTGAATAGAGGAAGGTTACAGTACTTATAGCTTGTCGGTGATGGTTCAGAACTCATGGTGGCCGACCAGCAACTAACAGGCATTAATACCTTGGTAACTGTACCGACGGGACGTTTTGAGTTGTTGCTTATGTCATGATCAGGTGTATTAGTGACGTTCGCCGCATACGTCATGGTTCATCGAGAAGGTTCTCGGAAATTCATATCATTTCTCGTCATCTTCTCTCTGATAAACGAGGGGGCTATCTGTATACGGTCAAAACCGGGCTTGCCCTTTTGTATGACTAATCGAGACCGGAACATGATAGGCCAAGGTTCAACCTCGTGCTATATCGAACCATGGCGCAAAGTTAGACTGTCGAGCTCGTGACCCAGAGATCAATCAAGATCGAGATCGACCAAGAATAAGACCGAGCAAGATAGAGATCGAGTGAGATCGAGGGAAGCGTACGGAGCCAAATAATGGCAAGCTGAAATATCAGCAGTCGAGCAAGGATCACGGCAGAAATCCCGGTACGTATCAAGAAGAGGCCGATTAATTAGGTAATCATAAGATTTCTTACCTCATATAGAATTGTATAAAAGTAGGATTCCCCTACTATATAAAGGGGGTATGATCATTTGTAAAATCATCATATTCACTCAATATAAAGCAATATACTGTCATTTTCTAGCCTTCATTATCTTGGTATTCTATTCATAAGCCAGTTGAAACATCTTTTGGTTCAAGGGTGACTCAACTCGAGGGCCAAGGCTATTCAATTTGCATGGTTTGCATTTACTATTTTATCGTAATTTTTAATACTAATTTATTCTACTTAGTTTGTACCAAGTTATATTACGTGTCCTTATAACCGCATATAAATCCAATAATTATCTGATTTTAGGGTAAACATAACGATCATAAATTTGGGAAAAAGAACTTTCGTTTATACAACGTGAATACAAATACGTATTTCATTTGCGAGTACAAATGCAATGTAAATGGGTAGTAAAATACCCTCAAACACAATAGTGAAATGAAAGGATTGGTGTAATTAATTAATCAAAGGGGGTCCTAAATTTTTAAGCCTAAAGGATCACCCCGTGCAAGAAAGATAATACTTCACAACCCAAGTGCAATAGTTGCTCATATTATCCAGCAAACGCAGACTATAATCTCCAGCTACCCGATTACTATCATTAAGTTTTTTACTTAAAGTGCACTAATTCAATTCTAACTCATGCCTTAAGGGTGCCTACTCGTCCCTTACCTATTCTAGACTCAAAAAGCCTAAGGTTGCTCAAAAATTAAAACTAAGCGTCAGATAGGTAGGAGCAAGTAGGACTTTAAAATAATGCAAATAGAATCTTTAGGGCTCCAGTTTACCTCCCATATAGACTCGTCACATGACGAGTGCAAAACACCACTTAAGTTATGCTCGCTAATCAAATATAGTATAGTATAATATCGTATCCATAGGGATAGGAGTTAAACAGTATTTTCGTAGTTTCTAGCTTGATTCTATCCAAGATGATCAATAGTTGAGATTTATGTGATTAATACTAAAATTAACTAAGAATCTAAAGCTATTGACTAGTGACAATCGACGCAAGGAATAAGCAAAGAAGGTTATTAATGGGGGAAGATAGGGTTTTGATAGAATAGGTGCAAGATAATTGTCTGGGATTTAAATCTAGTTAATTCACGTGCAATGTTCAAGTGAGTCTCTCTAATTCACTTGATTATTAGTTCAATTGTTTAGTAGTAACTCCTTTATCGATTAAGTCTCAACCTCATGAGATGAACTAATTTAAGCTTTGTGAAGATATTTAAGAATGCGTAGTGGATTGGTCTTTAAGAGAACCTCTCTCGATTATCCTCCTAACTAGGTTTAATCAATAATTCAACTAGGCTCTTTCGATTACTTAGAAGAATTAATGAACTCAACCCACAATATAATGCAAGGATATCACAAGTTATGCCTCTCTCGACTACATGAACAAGTGAATATAGATGCAACAACTAAATCATCCAAAAATGCTTCAATACATAACACTAGGGTTATAATCTACAAACAAATATCAACACACCAAATCCATCAAACCCTAAACTACTCCGTAGACATGGAGTAATTTATCACAAATATGATAAAAAGATAGGAAAACATAAATTCAATCCAAACTCGGGTCTTGAGTGAGGAAGGAATGATGAAATCCTCGTGCTTGAGTTCTTCTAACTCTTCCTTAGCCTCCTTAGGTAGAATGTGTGTCAAAAGTCCAGAAAATAATGTTTTTCCATGTACTTATACCAAGTAGAGTCGGGCCCAGACGAAACTACCTTCTCCTAGCCGAAATAGGACATTGGCTCTGTAAAAATTTGCACAGGCGTGCCGCATAGGGTGACGCACCATCCGGGGCATTAGTGGGGAAATCTAGAGAGCTCTACTTCTGTCCGGCAGCCAAAAATACACTGTTGTGGCGCACCACGTGCCGCAGTAGTGCAAAAATCTCAGAGTGATCCTTTTTCCTTTAATTTTGATATCCAAATGTGGTTCTCGACTCACGAACACGATCCTGACTTCATCTTTTAGGTTTTTACTCAGACTTCAAAGCTCCAAATAGCTCGAATAAGCTTCATAACGTCTACATCACTCGGAGTCACTCATACAAGGCATAAAACACAAAATAAGTACAAAACATTACAATTAAAGCTCAAACATACTTAAAGTGCAGTGAATTAGAGTGCAATAAGTGAGTAAAACACGAGATTATAGCCTACGATCATCACATTAGACATGCAAATGAAGTATAAATATGCGGGCTATTACTAATTACGTCTGATTTTAAGGATATCACACAGAGGTTGCACAAGGACAGGTTGTCGGGTCAGTATTACAGGTTGTATCCTTGTAGGCATGATTTCTAAAGAACAACATTCTGGATGGATTCCTCTTAAGCTAATTAAGAGACAAATCAATTATAATAGTTGACGTATCCCTATAAACTTGATCTCTAGGTGGTAGGTGCAAATGATAGGTTCATAATAGTGAGTAATATGAGTTATTTAAGAAAAAAAGGCAAACCTTTTGCGCATGACCTCTATGTGAGCATATCATAGCAATATTGAAATTTAAAATCAGTTTATAGCATACGAGAATTGAGTTTCACTATTAACCCTATAGGCATGATTTTTGTGTTTTGAGAGTTAAACTCGATAGACGTTGAATAAAGCGCAACCAAGTAGTTTGGTCTAGCACATAAGATATTAGGCAATCAAGTATTTTTAAATGAGATGTCAACCCTATAGGTTTCTATGTGATTGAGTCAGTTTTTTAGATCCTATATACAGAATGTCTACGCGACACAATATATAATAATTAGAGTCCTACAAACATGGTTTCTAAATGGAAAAAGAGAGCATGCTTTTGAAAATGTAATCGTATAGACATGATTGTTAATTACCAAATAGAACATAGGAATTTGGAGACCTATAGGCACGTTTTCTATTATTAAGAATAAATGAAACTCCCAGGCACCATTTTACTAAATCTCTAGCAGTTGTTTACATGAGTTATTAAACCCAGAGGAAAACGAACGAAACAAATAGTTATAGGCCCAATTGAATACAAGGGAAATTTAAACAAATGCAAGCCCAATTTACCAAGCCCAAATGCAGTTTCTCCAAAAGAATTCTCAAGTCCCAACAAAGTCTAACATCCCAGTGGCAATTATAACAAGCCACCCCACCCTCATTTGTTATTTTTAAGATTAACACGTCTGAATCTGAATACACATCTGAACATCAAGATGTTTATTAAGATTAAGACATCTGAATCTGAATACACATCTGAATACATAAAGATGTGTATTAAAATCTGAATAGAAATAATTAAGACTGTTTAATTTTTAACATCTGAATGTATAAAATTTATCTTTATTTGAGAATTAATAAACAAAAAATTCAAATAAAATACTAACTAATCTAATATTCTATCAATAAAATATATAGTTTTTTAAAATATGATAGTTGTTGGTGGTGATGGCTAACGGGTGAATGCCGACTAGAGGCGGTAGTTGGTGGTAGTTTTTGTTGATGATGGTGGTTCATGCTAGTAGCTAGTAGTGATTGATTGTGGTGGCGATTATGATTGAGTATGGTGGTGGTGGGTGGTTATATTTAATAATGGCGGATGGTGATAGTAGTTGTGACTGGGGAAGGTGGTGGGTGGGTGGTGGTAGGTTATAATGATGGGCAGTGCCGGCTGTAGTTGTTGATGGTGATGGGGTGGTCAGTTGTGGTAGTTGAGGTGGATGAGTGTTGATGGTGGGATAGTAGTTGGTGATGGTCGATAATGGGGGCGGCTATGATTGAGGATGATGGTGGTGGAGGTTGTGGGGATGGCGGCGGCGGCGGCGTTGAGTATGGTGGTGGCAGCGGCATAATGGTAGTTGATAATGGTAGGCGGTGGCGTCAGTTAATAATGAATATGTGAAAGCATCTTGATGAAACTAAGTCTTTGTTATAGATCTTAATTATACAGACCTATTCAGACCCATTAAGTGGTTGTGAAGTAAAAAAATAAATACGCTTAATGATTAAGATCTGAATAATTAAAATTCAGACTTTAAAAACAAACGCACTAATGTCTGAGATCTGAATGAATAAGATTCAGACCTCCATTAAGTGCAAACAAATGAGGCCAGGCCTCATTTGTTTTTTTAAGATTAAGACGTCTGAATCTGAATACACATATGAATATCAAGATGTGTATTAAGATTAAGACATCTGAATCTGAATACACATCTGAATATATCAAGATGTGTATTAAGATCGGAATAGAAATAATTAAAACTGTTTGATTTTTAACATCTAAATGTATCAAATTTATCTTTATTTGAGAATTAATAAACATAAAATTCAAATGAAATACTAACTAATCTAATATTCTATTAATAAAATATGTAGTTTTTTAAAATATGATAGCTGTTGGTGGTGATGTCTAACGGGTAAATACCGACTAGAGGCGGTGGTTGGTGGTAGTTTTGGTTGATGATGGTGGTTCATGCTAGTAGCTAGTAGTGATTGGTTGTGATGGCGATTATGATTGAGGATGGTGGTGGTGGGTGGTTATAGTTAATAATGGCGGATGGTGGTAGTAGTTGTGACTGAGGAAGGTGGTGGATGGGTGGTGGTAGGTTATAATGATGGGCAGTGCCGGCTGTGGTTGTTGATGGTGATGGGGTGGTCAGTTGTGGTAGTTGGGTGGATGAGTGTTGAGGGTGGAATAGTAGGTGGTGATGGTCGATAATGGGGGCGGCTATGATTGAGAATGATGGTGGCATGGTGGTGGTGGAGGTGGTGGGGGTGGTGGCGGCGGCGGCATTGAGTATGGTGGTGGTGGTGGAATGGCGGTAGTTGATAATGGTAGGCGGTGGCGTCAGTTAATAATGAATATGTGATAGCATCTTAATGAAATTAAGTCTTCGTTATAGATCTTAATTATACAGACCTATTCAGACCCATTAAGTGGTTGTGAAGTAAAAAAAACAAACACACTTAATGATTAAGATCTGAATAATGAAGATTCAGACTTTAAAAACAAACATACTTAATGTCTGAGATCTGAATAAATAAGATACAGACCTCCATTAATGTTGTAACCTTAACTTGAAACACTCCACTCAACCAGAATATGGTAGGCTCAATCAAGACCCAAAGCACGTAAGCGAAATAACAGAGCATATATCACCCAGGAACGTAATCAACCAATGAACAGCAACGCAAGATCTCATTAGGTCTAAGTGGGGTAATTGCTGAATCCTTAAGACATGCTTTCTATTGGGTGCGAAGATACTCAGACAAGTTGTCCAGGTGCCAGTGCAAATCTTGTTGACATGCATTCTATTGGGTTCCATAATGTGAAAATACCCAAGCATATTAAGTTAACACAAATTGACATTGAAAGATCCTATATGTATGTTATCTAGGTGCAATGGGGCTGAGGCAGGTAAGTTCAGGCAAGTGTAAAATGTGTATATAGATTAACATGAGTGAAACACAATGACATAGTCAAACAACAGAGCCTGGAGCAAAGGTCTACAAACATGTGATAGGATGAATGAAAGTGCAAAAAGGATGAAAGAAACCTCAAAGGTCTAAGTGCATATAAGCAACCGGAAAGTGCACGCTATAAAACTACCTCTTCAGTCACGATTATAGGCTATAAGTTGAAACTAAACATATAGATTCAAAACTCAAGTTTCTAGAGTTATTGAATACCACAACACACAATATGAATCACATAAAAGAATTAGAGGCTCAGAATGGATAAGTGTCGATGATGACCATCAAATACACATAACGAACACGATAAGTTTCTAGAAAGTGATAAGGAATCATCTTAAGAGCGGAGGTCCAGTATCCAAATTTTCCTATCATTCATGTCACTAAAACGGAATAAATTAACGGAATACCAATTACAAACAAACTAACAGATTAGCACATAGTGTAACTGAATCACAATGTTGAGAGGAACTAACCAATTTTGAAGAAATAATAACAACGAACAAGAAACCAAAAATCTCAGGACCAAATTAACAGAACGATAGTAGTTTTAGCCACTTGAAAACCTCAGGTCCCCGACACTTCAGAGTTCACGAGAGTCTCAACAGACTCCGAGCAATGCTTGTGCCGGAGAAGGTTATAGAATGAGATACCAAATTCCCCTTGGCTTACAGCCGGTAAACAATAATGAAAAGCATCAGAACGACTCACGGAGAAGAGCAGTAGCGAATGCGTATAAATGAGAGTCAAAGATGTGACCAAAAGTCCTCATTAAAGGGGAAGGGGAAAAGGGTTTATATAGTGATGAATTAACAAACACCTAAGGAAAGAAATCAATCACACCAAAAATAAGGAAAAGGTCACATGCAAAATCGATTTTGAATCGGATTAGGGCAAAATTATATTGAAACCCCTCAAAGAGATGTAAAATACCAAGGATTTAGACTGTCAAGGAGGATAAAGATCTCCTAGGTATATTGTCACGACCCAAAATCGCACCTTAAGGATCGTGATGACACCTAGTCTCTAAAACTAGGTAAGCTGATCCCTTACAACATTTAAACCAATTAAACATGATATTATGAAGTAGAGTTTAATATAAATGCGGAAACAAATGTGATACAAGCCTACACGACGTTGAACACAATAAATTCCCAAGATTAGGTAGTACAGAGTCACGAACTCTACTGAATACATAGAAATAACTCAGGAGGCAATATTGTACGGATAAAGAATTAACAGTAGTAATGTAAGTAAAGAACTCCAAGGGACTGCGACGATCAAGCAGATCTACCTTGAATCCTCACGATCAAGAAGCCTCACTGCCTGAATCTACTAGCTCCAATACTTGGATCTGCACAAAAAGTATGCAGAAGTGTAGTATGAGTACAGAACGGTCAATACCTTATAAGTATCAAGACTAACCTCGGTAGAGTAGTGAAAAGGTTCATGTCAAGACACTCACTAGTCAAATAATCTATGCAATAATATCAAAAACTAGCAGAAAGGAATCATAACAAAAAACAATAACTGTAATCTCATCAAATTAAGTGATAACCAATTATAACAAATGAAGGTCCCGTTCGGACAATAAATCATCAAATAGAATTACACACACATGGAACCTCGTGCCCAAATTATCAATCACCCTCGCACGAGAATGACCTTGTGCCACCATATAAGTAACACTCGCACGACAAAGACCTCGTGCTACAATATATACTACAACGACACGGCAAAAACCTCGCGCCACAACATACCACAACTGCACGTCAATGATGTCGTGCCACAATGTATGTCGCAACTGCACTGCAAAGACGTCATGCCACAATATATACCACAACTGCACGACAAAGACCTCGTGATCTTACCTAGGTTGGTTACTAATAACACATACAAGAGAGATTTATCAAGAATCAAATAAGGTAATGCATGATAAAAACTTCCTTTTATTTCAATTTTTTATGTCACCAATAACACAACAGAATATGAGATAACAACCCCACATAGGTGAATTTACCCCGGCAACCAAATCATCAAGTAAAGACAGAGCACGTATTAGCAAATTGGAAATAACGTAACAAAACACGTAAAAATGCATGACGCACACACAAAGAAGTCACACGACCACACAAACATCCTCAATAATACGCCTCCAGGCCATTACATATTACCCCAACTTAGCCATCTTTGTCTCACCGCGCGCGCAACTACAAAGTAAAGGCCAACCTTGTCTCGCCACATGCGCAAATCGGATATATATATATATATATATATATATATATATATATATATATATATATATATATATATATATATATATATATATATATATATATATAGCCTATCTTTTCTTACCGCATGCTCAATATCATCAATAACAATAATACGGCAGACACCTCGTGCAAACACCCCAACAGTCGGCTCAACAAGTCCACGTGTGCCAAAATCACAACAACACAACATACCTGGAATTGTCATAAAGACATAAACTCAAAATCTTCCAACGCAGTACACAAGATTATCGATAAGGAAAAGCAGATTGGTATTCTACATATGAATTCAGCTAACCCAAATAGTAACATTTTCACAAACGCTAAACTTGACCAATTAAGGGAATAAAATCTTAAAACGTGGTCTCTAACATGGAATATAACTCAAGTAATCATCCATCATAGGAAACATGTAGTGTGGAGATCTCACAATCAAAATAAGGCAAAAAGAGCAACCTCGGATCATATTCGGTCAAAGTCACTACACACTAGTCACCTCGGGTACATGTCGTTTCACACATATCACAATTGAGGAAATAAGACAATTCCTAAGAGGTAATTCCCCCACACAAGGTTTGGCAAGATACTTACCTCGCAAAATGCTTTTCCTCTAAATTCACCTCCGCTCGGCTAAAATTTATCCAAAAATGACTTAATATCGTCAAATAATAGAAGAGAAACCAATTTCAATCAATAAACTTAAGATCTTTACACATTTTTCTAAAATCAACAGAAGTCAACCCCAGGCTCGCCCGTTGAATACACGAGTAAATGGGTAGATCTTGACTACCCATAGCCCCACGAGTCCAAATTTTTGTTTGGCTTTCAAATTCGAGTCCAATTAAACTCAAACCTCTCAAATTTTTATTTTTCAAAATATTGTCAGAAATCCCCAAAATATCTCTTCACATCTCCTGATTTAGATGTTAAATCTCTTTAAAATTTACTTGAAATCATATACCCAATGAATTTGTATCAAAATACCCTCCTAAAATCGCCTCCCATCGAGTCTACGACTCAAAATGAGATAAAACGAGACTAAGTCCTGGAATCCCTTCCTTAATACCAGCTGCAGATCTCGCATTTGAGACCTAGGGTTCGCATATGTGAACCACCACAAATGAAAAAAATTCATCGCAAAAGCAACTATGAAAATGTCGAAAAAGTGACAAAAAATTCACAAATGCGAACACACGCACCTTCGCAAAGGACATCATTGTTGCAAATGCAGTAACCCCCTACCCAGGTGCCCATCGCAAATGTGTGATCAAGTAGTTCACAAATGCGAACTCCCCATTCCCACCCCACTTATCAAAAGCTAGAAAAATCTCGCAAGTGCAGTGGTCGCAAATGCGACCATCTCCTCGCAAATGCGAGGCAGTACACCAGCAAACTGAACCTTGCTTAAAACTCCCCGGAACGCGTCTAAACCTCACCCGATCCCCTGTGGCTCCACACCAAGCATCCACACAGGTGCATAAACATCATACGTAATCGCTCATGCAATCAAAACACCAACATAACATCCGGAACGACGAATCGGACACCAAAACACATTAAAATTACAATGAAACTTAAGAATTGCTAGAAACACAACCATATGTCTGATTCCTATCAAAACAGCTCGAAATGACACCAATTTTTGCAGGTAAGTTCCCAATGACAAAAGAGACCTATTCCAAGTCTCGAAACCAAAATTCGACCTCAATAGCAATAATGTCAAGCACTGGTCAAACTTAGGAAAAGTCTAAACCTTCAAATTGCCAACTTTCGCCAAGAAGTGCCAAATCAACCAAGGAACCTTCGAATCCAATTCTGGACATACGCCTAAGTCAAAAATCTCCATTCGGACCTAACGGAACCATAAAAACTCCGATCCGAGATCAAATACACAAAAGTCAAACTTGTTAAACTCTTCCAAATTAAAGCTTCTAAAATGTGAATCATTCTTCCAAATCAATCCTGAATAGCTCGAAAACAGAAACCGACCATACATGCTAATTACAATAAATCTTATGAATCTACTGAATGTCTCAAACCACCTAAGGGAACACTAAATCTCGAAAACACCGGTCCGACCGTTATATTCTCCCCCTATTAAACAAAAGTTCATCCTCGAATGTGGCAAGAGTTGTTCCAAAGTCATCAAATCACGGCATAAACTTACCATAAACATACACACGGCTGATCCTACGTCTCCCCCAATCGACATAAGCTCGACAACACCATCTCGACTGAAGATTATTCATTCCTCCCATATCGATAAGCCTTAGAACTAAATTTCGACATCCAATCATCCCCCAAAGTCCCGATTCCAACCTAAACACATTGTGTTAACATCAACCAGCTGCAACAACTCATGCATACATCCACAAGGTATGACCACACGACGTAACATATCACCTATATGCCTATGGCAACAACTTTAACCTTAATAGATACCCAATACCAAACCCAATGCCTGTAAATAACTTCATATTGACTAGAACATTGTTCCAAACATTCATAACACTGCTAATGATGTAAGAAACATGTGAATACTCATACCACTCACCCGACCAACAAGCCATACCAAACTCTACCTGACACATACGTCGCAATCTGAACCCAACAAACACAACTCGAATATAACTGATGATGGAAAGAGAAACACATGAGAGAACTATCAAACCAGTCCAACAATTACCACTCCCCATCAGTACCATACTATGAATTCATCCCACAAGGAAGAAGCAAAACACACGCAACAACCACAACGAATGTCATCCTAACATAACCCTATCGCGGCGCGTAGTCTGGTCCAACATACTGATCCACCTGAAATCACGAGGATCCCATCCTCAACTCAGAATCACAAGTAAGATAAACCTCATATCAACCAAAAACCTTTCAATAACTTAATCCCATAGAACAAAACCACAACACGTAATAGACTCCCCATGCCTGTAGTGCACTACAATCGAAAGTCATGGCCAGACCACCTAGAAATAACGTCAAAACCCACCATATAAAATAACAAAAAGTCCACCCTAGTCTCATAACCCTCAATAGTGACCAAACAAGAACGATAGACACGGCTTACCACAGTAGGACCCCCAACAGGTGTAGACACATAAATAGAGCACAAGAATCACGAAACATTTCCATATATGAAACAAGATATGATGACTTATACCAATAAATAGGACCCGATTCAAATAAAATTGATGCATGTCTGTGAAA
Source organism: Nicotiana attenuata (assembly GCF_001879085.1). NCBI lineage: Eukaryota > Viridiplantae > Streptophyta > Magnoliopsida > Solanales > Solanaceae > Nicotiana > Nicotiana attenuata. The sequence continues at coordinate 104,635,332 of NC_031989.1, read as the reverse complement.
AACTAGAACAATACCTTTAACGATATCATCTGGTGAAGCAACCTCAGTCATACCCGAGAAAGCATAACAATGGGCCTGGCCCCTCTGTACGGCATCCTCTACCAGCCTGTCCCCCACCTTTAGGTGGCTGTGCAGGTGGAGTAGCATCTAGAGTACAACACATAGCCTGAGTACTCTGCTGGGGAACACCTTCCCAGAGTTTGGGACAATCTCTCACCATGTGTCTGATAACCCCACACTCAAAGCAATATCTCTGTTGACGTGGCTTTGGATGTTATTTGGAATGAGTGCTCTGGGACCCATGGATAACTGGAGAACCACGCGAAGCCTGAAGTGCAGAATGAGTTGTCTGACCAACAAAACCTCTACCATGATGCGCTCTGCCCCCAAAATAGGGATCAGTAGATCCTCCAGGTCCACAAGGCTTTATTGCCTTTCTATCCTCCCTCTCTAGACAGCGGATGCACTCCATCCTCCTAGCGATCTCCACAACCTGATGAAATAGAGTATCAATCTCCAATTCCCATGCCTTCCAAAGTTTTGAGACCATAACCAAGTCCCTCAATGAATCAGCGGACCGTCTCTCAAATAGTTGAAACCAAAGCAGGTTCATGATAAGATATCTCACTAAACCTCAGAGCATATTCAGACAGAGTCATAGACCCTTAGTGCAACTGCTCAAACTCAGTGCGCAACACATCTCTGAGGGTCTATGGAATGAACTCTCTCAAAAAAAAGATTAGTGAATTAAGCCCAAGTAAGTGGCGCTGTGCCAGCAGGCCTACTATCTTCATAAGCCTGCCACCATCAATATGCCGGCCTTATAAGCTAGAAAATAGTAAGAGCGACCCCGCTTAATTGCACTATACCCATAGTGCGCAGAATATGATGACAATGGTCTAGAAAACCATGTGCATCCTTAGAAGTTGCGCCACTAAAAGTAGGAGGAAAATACTTCTTGAACCTCTCCAACCTCTTCTGCTCCTCCTCTGACGCTGTTGGCTTAAACTCAAGCTGAACCACAATCGCCGGTTGTACCAGCATCACACCGGGAGTCTGATCAACATGAGCCCGCTACTCTAGAGTACGGGCAGTAGGAGTCTGAGCTCCTCCCCCAGCTTGAGAAGTAGTTGGTGAAAGTGGGATCAATCCCGCCTGAGCCATGGTACCAAACATTCTCATGAAGTTCGTTAAAGCCTCCTGAAGTCCAGGGGTAGCAACAGGCGCTTCGGGTGCGTGCCCCCAACCGCAGCTATTGGTGGACGCTCTACAACTACTTTGGCAGGTGCTCTAGTTATAGCACGTGCTTCTCCTCTGCCTCTACCTCTACCCCATCCCCTAGCAATACTGGCCTTGGGGGCAGCATCATCAGTAAATGTAGCTTATCTCCTCACCATCTTTGAGAAAATAGAAGGATAAAGGATCTAACTCCAAAATTAATAAATCTACACGATAAAGAATGAAAGAAGTGAAGTTTGCTAATAGTTATGTAGCCTCTCAAAGATAAGTACAGACGTCTCCGTACTGATCCGCAAGACCCTATTAAACTTGCTCGTGCCTCGGAGAACCTATGAACCAAGAGCTTGATACCAACTTGTCACGACCCAAAATCCACCTTAAGGATCGTGATGACACCTAGTATTTAAAACTAGGTAAGTCGATTACTTATAACATTTAAACCAATTAAACATGATTCTATGAAGCTAAATTTAATATAAATGTGGAAACAAAGGTGATACAAGCCAACACGACTATAATCACAACAAATTCCCACGACTAGGTAGTACAGAGTCACAAAGTCTACTGAATACATAGAATAAACTCAGTTACAATACTGTTTGGATAGAGAATTGATAGTAATAATGTAATAAAAGGAATCCAAGGGATGGTGATGATTACGAAGCTCTACCTTGAATCCTCGCGATCAAGAAGCTCTCACTGCCTGAATATGCTAGCTCCATTTCCTAGATCTGCACAAAAACAGTGTAGAAGTGCAGTATGAGTACACCACCGCTGGTACCCAGTAAGTATTAAGACTAACCTCGATGGAGTAGTGACGAGGTTCAAGTGAAGACACTCACTAGTGAAATAACCTATGCAATAGTATATAAAATCGGCATAAGGAATAATAACAAAAAGCAATAATTATAATCTCATCAAATTAAGCGATAACCATTTAGAACAAATGAACGTCCTGTTCTGACAATAAGTCATCAAATAGAAAAACATACGACACCTCGTTTCCACATTATCAATCACTCTTGCATGACAAAGACCTCAGGCCACCATATAAGTCACACTCGTACGGCAAAGTACTCGTGCCATAATATATACCAAAACCGCATGGCAAAGACCTCGTGCCAAAACATATACCAGAACCGCACGACAATAACCTCATGCCACAAGGTATATCACAACCTCACGGTAAACACCTCGTGCCACAACATATACCACAACCGTACGGAAAAGACCTCGTGCAACACGTATATCGTACCCATGTCAGTTACCAGTAACATATTCAAGAGAGATTTATTAAGAATCAAATAAGGTAATGCATGATAACTAATTCCTTTTATTTCAATCCATTATGTCACCAACGACTCAATAGAATATGAGATTACAACTCCATATAGGTGAATTTACCTTGGACACCATATCATCAAGTAAAGATAGAGACACAAATTAGCACATTGGAAACAACGCAATAAAACATGTAAAAATGCATGACACAAACAAAGAAGTCATACCACTACACAAGCATCATCAATAATACGCCCCCAGGCCATCACATATCACCCCCACATCGCTATCATTGTCACGCCGCGCGCGCAACAATAAAGTGAAGGCCCGCGTTGTCTCACCAAACGCGATCAACAATTATCCCACCTTGTTTCGCCATATGCGCATACCTAATATATATATATATATATATATATATATATATACACACACACACATACATACATACATATATAACCTGCCTTGACTCACTGCATGCGTAATATCCGCAATAACGGTAACATGGNTAGTATAGTATTTAATTTCTTATACTAAACAATTAAATTTCATATGATTGATATAAAGATCAACGGACAAGTATAGAGGAAATAATCATGTATGCAATACTGAAGTTAGCAGATTTTAGCTTATTGTTAGCTTTTGGTATGGAATCACTCAAAAGTCATTCCCAGTGTAAATAGAAGAGCTATTCATAATTGAAATGTACTGTAATGAATGTAACAAATGCCTATTTAGGTGGACTGATTATCTGAGATTATGACAAATGGATTACATAGCTGTAATTCAAATAATTGCCTCTTAAGAGAACATGAGTATTTCCTTATTATTTTCCATTTTCTTGACCTTTATGTTATCAAAAATTGAGAAAGTATTGGCACCTGACCTAATTTAAGGTATGCCAACATTTTCCCTTTAGAGAGTTAGCATAAGACCTTTATAACATCAAACTGCATGGATTTCTTGTCCGGCCATTCTCTAGTTTTTTCTTCTTCACCCAAAGTTTCTGACATATATAACTTTGCAGATTGAACAAAGAGTTTTTTGACCATCTGCAAGTCGAAGTGGGAAAGCTGCGGTTTTCTATGACCAAAACTCAGGTTTATTGACAGTTTGCTCGATTTAATATGAGACTGTTATGTCAGTGAAATGATACGAACTATAATATTTTTGCAGGAAGTGGAAGACAGATTAATTGAACTGGAAGCACTGCAAAAGGCCCTGCAGGAAGCAACAGGTATGATAAGTTGACTATTTGCTCTTTTGTTAGATATTTCCAGACTGTTTTACATGGAAAAGGGTATGGGTACCTGAGCAGGTCGAGAAGTTGGATTAGTCATCGTATAATTCTTAAGTATCGGAGATACGTAGGAGTACATGTGCGGGTGAGAAGATAACTAACAATTGTCTTAAAAGTCACTGAACTTGGACAAATATAAATGTATTATGGCTACACATAATATTTGCTCTATGATTATATCTTGCACAATAACAAAGTTTTCTTATCCCTCTAGTGAAATATATATATATATATATATATATATATATATATATATATACACACACACACATACATACATACATATATAACCTGCCTTGACTCACTGCATGCGTAATATCCGCAATAACGGTAACATGGCAGAAACCTCGTGCAAACACCCCAACAGTCCGCTCAACAAGTTCATGTACGCCAAAATAAAAACAACTCAACATACCAATAATTGTCATCGATACATCAACTGAAATCTACCAACGCAGTGCAGAAGGGCAATCAAAAAGGGAAAAGCGGATGGGTGTTGAACATATAACATGAATTCAGCTAACCCAAATAGCAAAAATTTCACCAACGCCCAACTTGGCCAATTAAGGGAATAAAATCTAAAACACGATCTCTAACATGGAATATAAACTCAAGTAATCATCTACAATTGGGAACATGTAGTGTAGAGACCTCACAATCAAAACAAGGCAATAAGAGCAACCTCGGGTCATATCTTGTCAAAGTCATACATACGATCATGTACACACTCGTCACCTCGGGTACACGTCGTTAACACATATCACAATTGAGCAAATAAGCTAGTTCCTAATGGGTAATTCCCCCACACAATGCTAGGCAAGATACTTACCTCGAAAGCGCTAGCTTAATACTCTAAAAATGCTTTTCCTCTAAAATTCTCCCCCGCTCCGCTCAAATCTAACAAAAAACGACTTAATAACATCAAACAATGCAAGAGAACTGAACTTTAATTATTAAAGTTAAGATCTTTAGCCATTTCACAAAAAATTAACAGAAGTCTACCCCGGGCCTACCTAGTCAAAACCGGAGTGGAAGGGTAGATCTTGAATACCCATCCCACCAGTCAATATATGTGTTTGGTTTTCAAATCTAAGCCCAATTAAACTCTCAAATCTCAAATATTTATTTGGTCAATAAATAGTCAAAAATTTCTCTTCAAGTCTCATGATTTAGATGTTAAATCTCATAAATAATCATGTTATATAATCGAAACTGAGTTAAAGTCACTTACCCAGTGACTTTGTGTGAAAAGCCCCTCCTTAAATCGCCTCCCACTAACTCTAGGGCTCAAAATATGATAAAACAAGACAGTCCCAAAATACCCTTCTTAATACTAGCTGTAGAAGTCGCACTTGCCACCTAGGTTCGAAAATGCAGCCCACCACAAATGCGAAAAAGTCATCACAAAAGCGGCTCGTGAGAAACTATGAAGATGTTGCTAAAGCAAAATGATATTCGGAAAAGCGACATAAAATTCGCTAATGCAAACATAGGCACCTTCCCAAAAGCGACAACATTGTCGCAAATGCGGTGCGATCAAATAGTTCACAAATACAAACTCCCCGGCCCCCACCCACTTTGAAAAAGCAAGAAGAATATCACAAATTTTGTAGTTTCAAATGCGGCCATTCATAAGCTGGGATTTTGACTACTTATTAGCGCCCTTTAGCTTTTGTTTTAGTCCAAAAGTGTTTAATTGTATTCCCGAAAACTAATGAAATATGCTTAATTGCAGGAGTATTGGAAAATGAGCCACTAAGATGAAATCCGACTCAAGAAGGAGTGATCTGAACTCAAAGGACAAAATCAGGCACAGAAGCTCAAAGTGCGGACCGCAGATTTCCATCTGCGACCGCAGATTGTGAAGAAAAGCTCATCAGAGATAAGTGCAAAGTGCGGTCCGCACATGAAATGTGCGGCCGTGGAAGCTATGCAAGATCAGAAGTCCAGAGATTGTTCATTTTAAGAATCAAAGGAAGTACGGATCGCACAATTATTATGCGGCCGCAGAAGTCAGCTACACAGTCGCAAGAAATGCGCGGTCCGCATAAGAGCCCTATGCGGCCGCGATTCAGAATTGTGCGGCCGCAAAGATCCAAGTCCTGTGAAGCTGTAGCGAAGTGCGGACCGCACATGGAATTATGCGGCCGCAGAACCTGCGAAAGGGCATTTTTGTCCGAAAATTTCAGCATTGTATAAATAGAATAGTTTCACTTTTTTAGGTCATGTTTTGAATATTAAAAGTGTTGTAGCCGTTTCTTATTACTTTTTTAGGCAACTTTAGCTTATTTTGGTGATTTAGCATTTGATTGCATATTTTAATCTTTCAATATGAGTTTTATTATCTTTTCTTATTTATTTTATATTACACCCATTATGAGTAGCTAGATTTTTTACTAGGGTTGTGTCCCAACCCTAGTGAGTAAACCTTATGCGTGATTAATTTTATGCTTGTTTATGAATGGGTGTTTGTTATTTAGCTAGGTTCATGCTTCAATTGTGGAATTAATGGTTGCAAACATTGATTCATGCCTATTAGACTTAGTTTGTTCTTGAGAAAGAGAGACATAGTCTAAGTTAACTTAGCTAACAAGGAATTGGGTCAATTGAGAGATTGTTTAACCCAATTAAAGTGTTTAACCTAGAGATAGTAATAACCCGATTTGTGCTCTTATCAACCGTTTTGGTAGATACCCATTTGGACTTGAGAAAGCCAAATTGGGCAAAACCCCTCTCTGACCGAGAGGTATTGAGCGGGCAATGTAGTGTTGTGAGTTATAGTACACCCCAATCAATATAAAAACATACAAGTCTTTATCCCATTAGGCAAATACCTAGGTCGTTGTCACAGCCCTAGGCCTTTTGTATCTTTAAAAAACATTCAAAAACGATCATCTCTAGCTTTATACCTTTAAATTTGCAATCCTTAGTTAATTTTACAAGTAAAAACAATACCCTATTTGTGGAAGTGCAATCCAGATACTTCACGTACTCACTCTAAATATATACTACTAATTCCCATCTTCGCACCATGTAGATTTGATCCCGGCACCTTGTTGGATTTTATTATTGCAAACGACCGTGTCATACCTGTTAGAGGCGTGGATTTGGACGTGATCAATTTTTGGTGCCGTTGCCGGGGAGCAAAAATTGATTTAGCTATATATTTGGTTTTGTGTGTGAATTGTCTTCTTTTCCTTATGTGTTACTAAACTTTTTTGTGAAACAATTGTAGGTGAAACAATGGCTCTTAACCATGATCCACCCAGAAATATGCATATGGGGGATGTGGACGTTGAGGACGACCAAGTTGAGGAGGTTCCTCTTGAACCTCAAGCAAATAGAAGAGGCCGACAACCTCAAGACAACGTCCCAGCTCCACCCCACCTCCACCAAGAGCGGCTCCACACTTGGTGTTGCTGAATAAAGGGTATGCAAGTGCCATAGTCCCACCCCGTATTAGGGTAGGCAACATGCAAATCACGAATGTTATGCTGACATTGCTAGAGCAACGGGGATTCTTCACCGGGGCTCCGTGTCAAAATGCATACAAAAACTTGAAGGGGCTTGTGGACACTTGTTGGGGGAGTAAACAGACAAACTTCTACAAGGATGTTTTAAGGTTGAGGCTATTTCCTTTCTCTCTATGGGGGAAAGCCTTGGATTAGTTAGAGAGATTGCCAAACCATTCCATCGATACATGGGATGGATTGGCGGAGAAATTTATTTCCAAGTTCTTTTCTCCCGAGCATATGACTACTCTTAGAGACGAGATTCTAGCATTCAAACAAGAGCCCAATGAGCCGTTGCATGAAATATGGGAAAGCTACCGAACAATGGTCAAAGAGTGCCCTAACAATGACATGACGGAGGCTATAATTCAAGAAACTTTCTATTTGGGGATAAATACTACCAATAAATGCGTGGTCAATCAAGTTGCGAGTGGAAACTTCATGACGACGCCATATGCGAAAGCTTGTGAGATTTTAGATAAAATAGCGGATACTTCATCGGCAAGGCAAAGTAGAGAAAATGTTCCTCAAGGTGATCCGAATGTGATTCACCTACATAAAGAATTGCATTATCATGGGCAAGCCATTGCCGAGTTGACCACCACGATGAATCAATTAGCCAAGGCTCAACTTCAACAAGTGCAAGGTCCTAAGTAAGTCAATGCAATGGAGGGAGTTAGTATGATGGTGAACAAAAGAAGGCAAAAGGGTCCACACGTGCAAAACCTTGTGGAAATTATGTACAAGAAGATAGTGGGTTTGATCAAGATGAATCTTACAATGAATAAGAGGATGAAGTACAATATGTGAACAACTTTCAAGGGCAAAGAAATAACTCTCAAGGCTCGAATCAATAACAATGGTGACCTCAAGGTAATCGAGGGAATTGGAATTCTAACAACCAAGGTAACTAGAATAGTAACAACAATCAAGGAAATTGGAATGGTCAAAATAACCAAGGCAATTGGAGTGGCAACAATCAAGGATATTGGGGAGGAAACAACCACGGGGGATGTAACAATAACAAGGCAATCGGGGGTCAGGCTTTCAAAGGCCCCTGATGTATCAGTAACCGAGCAACCCGTCTCCTTATCCTTCCCATGGTCCAAGTTCTTCCAACAATGAGACGGGGGAATTAAGAATATGTTCAAACAAATGATGGAGAAGAATGCCGACTCTGATGCCCAACTAGCCTCACACAACACTTCAATTCGCAACTTGGAAGTTTAATTAGGGCAAATCTCTCAAGCTCTAAACACTCATCCTAGGGGGGCACATCCAAGTAACACGGTGGTGAACCCAAAGGGTGGGAACAATACGGGACATGCCATGGCTGTTACTACAAGGAGTGGAAAATGTGGGGATGTACCCACCTAAAGCAAAAGGAAACATGTGGATGATGAGCAAGTGGTACAAGAAGATGAGATCCCGAACAGTGTAGTGCAACCAAATGATGAAGTGCAAATTAATATTGATGACAATGTGGAGGAAGCTCAAGAGGAAGTGAACCCGTCTAGGGAGCACATTGTTGACATACTGAAACCTGTAGTGCAAAAGGCTAAGGCACCAATGCCTAGGCCTCCTCCTCCATATCCTCAAAGGATTGCCAAGCAAAATGGCGAGAATCAATTCAAAAATTTTATTGAAGCGGTCGATGAATTGTTAAACTATTAATATGACTCATCAATTGAGTGCAATAGTGCATTCAATGGCTCCTAAATTGGAAGATCCCGGCGCTTTCACAGTTCCTTGTACCATTGGAAGTGCTGAATTTGCTAAAGCTCTTTGTCATCTTGGGGAAAGTATCAATTTGATGCCCTATTCGGTTTTCAAGACATTGGTAATTGGGTAACCAAGACCCACATCTATGAGATTATAAATTGCCGATCGTACCATGAAGAGACCATTGGGAGTGATCTTCCAGTGGATTTTGTTATTCTTGTTTGTGAGGTTAACTATGAGGTGCCGATTATTCTTAGGAGACCTTTCCATGCTACGGGCAAGGCTCTAGTTGATGTTGAAGCCAGAGAACTTACGTTCCGGGTTGGTGATGAAAAAGTGGTTTTCCATGTATGTAAGTGTATGAGGCAACTCATAGCAATGAGGTGTACTCTTTCGTGGACTTGGTGACCGATGTGATTGTGGATAAAACAAGTGGAATGTGTTAACTCTTTGCAAGGAATGGGGTCGTACACTTATGACCCCGCAAATTGTCCTTGGATCATGAAAGTAGAACTACTCCTCCATCAAAGCCTTCAATTGAGGAGCCTCCCATCTTGGAGTTGAAGCCATTTCCTCCACATCTTCGGTATGAATTTCTTGGCCCTTCTTCTACTTTACCGGTCATTCTTTCCTCTTGTTTGAGTAACGTGCAGGTAGATTCTACATTTGTTGTGCTACAAAAGAGGAAGAAGGCTATTGGATGGACATTGGCGGATATTCAGGGAATAAGCCCTGCATTTTTCATGCACAAGATTAAGTTGGAGGAAGGTGCCAAACCATCTATTGAACATCAAAGGAGACTCAATGAAGCCATGCAAGAGGTTGTCAAAAAGGAGATCATCAAGTGGTTGTATGTCGGGGTTGTTTACCCCATTTCTGATAATTCATGGACTTCTCCGGTTCAATGTGTCTCGAAGAATGGGGGCATGACGGTTATCACCAACGATAAGAATGAGTTGATTCATACAAGAACGGTGACCGGGTGGAGAGTGTGTATGGACTATCGTAAACTCAACAAAGTCACAAGGAAGGATCATTTCCCACTTCCCTTCCTGGATCAAATGCTTGATAGATTGGTCGGCCGTGCTTTCTGTTATTTCCTTGATGGGTATTCCGGGTACAATCAAATTCTTATTGCTCCGGAGGATCAAAAGAAAACTACTTTTATATGTCCTTATAGTACTTTCGCATTCTCGCAGATGCCATTTGGGTTGTGCAATGCATAGGCAACTTTTCAAAGGTGTATGATGGAGATCTTCACGGACATGGTGGATGATTACCTTGATGCCTTCATGGATGACTTCACGGTGATCGAGAATTCTTTTCATGATTGTCTGGCAAACTTGGATAAAGTGTTAGCAAGATGTGAAGAAACAAAATTGGTGCTCAATTGGGAGAAGTGCCATTTCATGGTTGAGGAAGGCATTGTCCATGGCCACAAGATCTCAAAGAATGGCATTGAAGTCGACAAGGCAAAGAATGAGGGGATTTCGAAACTTCCACCTCCAACTTCAGTGAAAGGTGTGCGGAGTTACATAGGCCACACAGGATTTTACCAGCGTTTCATCAAGGACTTCTTCAAAGTGGTAAACCCATGGTGCAAACTTTTGGAGAAAGATGCCAAATTTCATTTCAATGATGATTGCATGAGAGCCTTTGAATTGCTAAAGCTCAAGTTGACTATTACTCCCGTCACCAAGGCGACCAACAAGAAGCCCGGAAAACCCCAGCTTGGGAAGAACGGGAGGTTAGCCTTCCACTTATTTTGAAATGTTGTAGGCACAACAACTGGCTATTGCTCAGCTGCAAAGTCACCAGAGAACTCCTAGCACGGTAGAACCGTGGATGGCTCCCCTAGCCGAGCAGGTACCAGAGAGGTCAAGCAACAACGGGTCGGCGGACGACCCCGCCATCGTAATGATGCTCGAGGACCTCACGAGGAGGATCAAATCGGGCTATAAAAAGATAGAGGGCAACGACAAAAAGGTCGAGACCTACAATTCCAGGGTCAACCAGATTCCGGGAGCACCCCCGATACTGAAAGGTGTGGATTCAAAGAAGTTCATGCAAAAGCCGTTCCCGCAAGAAGCGGCTCCGAAACCCATTTCGAAGAAGTTCAGAATGCCAGACCTCCCGAAGTACAATGAAACCTCGGACCCCAATGAGCACGTTACTGCTTATGCCTGTGCGGTAAAAGGCAACGACCTGAGGGACGATGAGATCGAGTCCGTCCTGCTGAAGAAGTTCGGGGAAACACTTTCTAAAGCAGCAATGATGTGGTATCACAACCTGGCCCCAAACTCAATAGATTCATTTGCCATGCTGGCAGATTCTTTCATCAAGGCACATGCTGGTGCCATCAAAGTAGCAACAAGGAAATCCGACGTCTTCAAGATTAAGCAGAGGGATAATGAGATGCTGTGAGAGTTCGTTTCTCGCTTTCAAATGGAACGAATGGAACTACCACCAGTCTCCGATGACTGGGCGGTACAAGCCTTCACTCAATTTTTGAACGAATGAATCTCGGTGGCTTCGAAACAGTTGAAACAAAACCTAATCGAGTACTCGGTCGTGACTTGGTCGGATGTTCATAATCGATACCAGTCCCAAATTAGGGTCGAAGATGACCAGTTAGGGCCCCCCTCGTGCTCGGTATACCCAAGCAGGCTTCTGGAGAAGGAGCCGAAGCCAAACAAAGAAAGGTACCTGCCATACATCAAAGACAGGAGAAATGCCCCGAGGCGCAACATACCCCACAACGATCGAAGGATGGACCGAGGACAGAATCCTCGGGGACTCGTCGACAGAGCCGGATTTGATAGGCACACAGGGCCGACGGAGGCACCTCGCTTGTCAGAATGCAACTTCAACGTCGACGTATCAGACATCGTGTTCGCCATCAGTAAAATCAGGGATGCCAGGTGGCCCAGGCTTGTACAATCAGATCCTTTGCAAATGAATCATAACTTAGTGTGTGAATTTCACAACACGCAAAGGCTCAGGACCAACGATTGCCGACAGTTCCGGAAAGAAGTGGCTCGATTACTCAGCAAAGGTCACCTCCGGTATTTCCTAAGAGATCGGGCCAAAAATCAGTTCCGGGAAAGAGAGGCAGCCAAGAAGAACAAAATGAATGAGCCGCAGCATGTCATCCATATGATCTTGGGAGGCATTGATGCCCCACAGGAGCCCATGATGAGAAGAACAAAAATATCCATCACCAGAGAAAAGCGAACTCGGGGCTACATAATCGAGGATGCCCTCACATTCAGCGACGAGGACATTGAGACCTTGTCTCAACCTCACAACGACGCACTGGTAATCTCCTTCCTTGTAATTCACTTCAAATTAAACGTGTACTTGTGGATCTAGGTAGCTTACCCAATATTATCAGATCAAGGATGGTAGAGTAGCTTGGATTGCTTGACCAAATCGTACTCGCCTCTCGAGTCCTCAACGGATTCAACATGGCGAGCGAAACAACGAAAGGAGAAATCACCCTCCCAGTCAATGTGGACGACACAACCCAAAATGCCAAATTCCATGTCATTAAGGGAGACATGAGGTACAACGCCTTGCTCGGAAGGCCGTGGATACACTGCATTAGAGCAGTGCCGTCCACCCTCCATTGAATGATGAAATTCCCGACAAAGGATGGGATCAAAACCGTCTACGGGGAACAGCATACTGCGAGAGAAATGTTCGCGGTGCACGATTGTGGCCCCGACACTGGTACCTCCACCTTCGAAGGAGCCGAAGGATAAGCAAATAGTAAAATAGCGATAACAAGCTACACTCTCGGCTACTCCTGACTAAACAAAGTAGGGGACCGTACCGTGTCCTCATCACAAGCGACTGAAGCACATCAAGGCTCGAAACATCGCTGGCACATTCTATACTAAGGTATGAGCGCCTCCCGATTCTTTCACTTTTACTCTACACTAACCTGAGTGCAGGTATCCACTCAAAACGGCCGAAGCACTTCTCGAAGGCCTTACATTTTGAAAGCATGCGTTTCGCTCTTTTCCTTCGCCCGGGTTTTTATCCCAATAAGGGTTTTACCGGCAAGGTTTTTAACGAGGCAACACCTATATGCTACCTAAGGAAAACTCAATGAGTATTGAAGGCTTCTTTTGCAATCAACCTCGAATACTGGGGGGGGGGGGGGGCATCCCCCCGGAAGATCACCTTCTCGGAGAAGCTAAGATATGCTGAACAGGGTCTCGATAGAAAATACAATGTACCGGGCCAAACGGTCGAATGAACCGTGCCCACATAGAGTAACCGAGCCCTAAATAGCACAGACATGTATGCTCAAGCAATCAAAGAAGAATTTCAAGAAGCATTTTGCGTTTCAAAGAAGCTCGGTACTTTTGCAAAAATAGCTCCTCTGTCAAAAACGTCCTGAACCCTCGGGGACTGCCTGAATGACCTTCGAGTCGAAGCTAAAAAATCATAAGCTCTTAATGAGGCAACTTCAAAATAACGAAATGGATCCAAAGCCAAAAGGGCCCCGAACACTCGGGGACTGGCGTCGAAAACTCAAAGCAACATGACCTCTGGGTCGGAGACTACGGAATCATAAGCCCTCAAATGAGGCAATACCAAGTTTGCACAGTAATGGCTCCCGAGCAGAGAAATCCTCGATAACATGGGGACTTCCGTCAATCGCCATCTCCATCGCAATGGCTCCCCGAGTCGAAAAATCCTCGATAACTCGGGGATTGTCGCCAATCGCCGCCTATCAAAAACCCGAGGCCATAAGACCCCGTGCGGGCAGACTCGATCTCGTAAGACCTACATAAAGCAACACCGACATCTGCAAGACCTCAAGCAAGGCATGAACCACACTTGTACCAAGTGACAATATCTGTAAGACCTCAAGCAAGGCATGAACCATACTTGTACCAAGTATCCAAACTCTAAGACCTCAAAGGCATGTAAATCTTGTAAGACCTTACTAAAGGCATAAACTCGATCTCAAAGTTAAGGCTATATATTGAACTCTTAAGACCCCTAAAAGGCATACCCTCGATATAGACGCCGAAACTACTACACTTGGGACTAAAAATGGCTCCGGCCAAACACAAATGACTATGGTCACAAGGCTGTACCAGCCAAACTAACGCGACATTGGGACGCCCGACCATCGCTACAAAATCATAGGCCTTCAATTACTTCGAATCTACTTCGAAAAAAATCGGTTATACAGGCTACCCTCTACATAGGCAAAAGAGCTTCGACTATGTCAGCTCCCAAACACTGGATTCGAGATACTCAGCCTCCGAGCTAAACCTCCTGAGGTGCTCGATCATCGCCACATAACGACTCGCAATCGAGGTTTTTTATTAAACCGTCGAAGAGTCAGGCAAACACTTTCAAAAAATCCTTATCGAGGGAAAAATAAAGCCTACGTAAAAGGTCGCATTGACCCAAGGCATAAGAGCCATTGCTGCCATCCCACATAAAAAGTCTCATCGACCCAAGGCATAAAAGCCATTATCACTAACCCACATAAAAGGTCGTACCGACCCAACGCGTAAGAGCCTAAAGGCTAGCTTTAAATTCAAAAACTTAAGGGTCCCATGAGCTTGAGTTGAAACCCAATTCGGAGACTGAACGCAAAACAGTTAACTAAATCTACCTAAGAGCAAAAGTGTAAGAGCCATTGTCGCCAGCTTACACTAAAAGGTCGCATCGACCAAAAGCGTAAGAGCCACTGTTGCTAGCCTAAAATTCAATAACTTGAGGGTCAAATGAGCTCAAGTCGATATCCGACTCGGAGGCTGAGCCCAAAACAGTTGATCGAAATATGCCCAAAAGCAAAAGCGCAAGAGCTAAGACTCCGGCTTATACTAAAGGCTTGCATTAGCCAAGCGCGTAAAAGCCTATGGGCCAGCCCAATGAGCCTCAAGGCCATACTATGAATCTAAGGGTTCTTTCTAACTCAAAGACCAGTTCATCTGGCTAAATTCAAGACATGAAGGTATACAGAAGAAATAAAACCACAAGGTTTTATTTTGTATATATATACGAAAAAAACACAAGCTCCATTTACAACATACTTTGAAAATACTATGTGCAGAATCAGAAAAGGAAATCTATGCCCCCCCCCCGGGACTATGGCCCGACGGCCTCATCTTCGCTCTCCTCAGCGTCGGACAGAAGTAGCCGAGCACTATGCTCGTTCGCCCTTGCCCGCTTCACCTCTCCCGAGAGGTCAAAGCCCCTAGCATGGATCTCCTCGAGGTTTTCCCTTCGGGATTTACATCGAGTATATTCCTTGCTCCTGCCCTCGCGGTGGAGAACCCTCCTCAGCTGAACTTGAGCATCAGCAGCGTCCTTTAAATAAACCGCCACTTCCTGGTCGGCCTTAGTTCGGCTCATTATAGCTTCAGCCCGGGCGTCCATAACCTCGGCCTTTATCTTTAAAAGCTCAGAGTCGAGCTTCATAATCATGTCTGTTCGAACCAAGTTATTATCGCGAGCTAAGCGAAGTTGAACCTCAAAGGCAGAGGCTTTGCCCAGAGCACCCTTTTCCGCCGAAGCTTGAGCGTCCGCCTGGGCCTTTAACTCGTCATACTGGTGCTTGGCTCGACCAACTTTGTTCCAAAAGCGCTCCAGGTCCTTCATCTTTTTCTGCAACTAAAATAAACGAAACATTAGCCTCAGGAGCTAGAAGAAAGAACACAAACTCGCTCGGAACCAAAACTACCTGCTCCTTCAAATAGCTCTCATAATTCAAGCTCCGACTCGCCTCATACCGTAAGCATGCCAGCTCGTCTTTCCTTTCTTGGAAAAGGAGCCTAAGGGATTTCTCTTCATCCAGAGCTTTCAGCAACCCGGCCGCACGGCGAAGCAGCTCGAACTTAAGCTTGTCAAAAGCCTGCAAAGGAAAACTCAATAAGGAAGGGAAGGCACGGAACTTGGAAGGCCTGTGACAAAACTCACCAGAGCGTGAAGCCGCTGGGCTTCTTCAAAGGTCGAGCGCACATCTGCTAGCCTGGCTTCCTCAACTCCGAAAGAGTCGACCCCGGTCAGGGCACGGTGGCTTGGCGCATATGGTCTCGGGTTTCGAGTATCCCTCGAAGTACCTCCAAGGAAAAAAGAGGGCGACATCGGAGGAGAAACCACCTTTCCAAAACCAGAAATCACGGGCGCGGCAGGCTCAGTCAATACTTCCACTCCGGGCCCCCGGTCTAGGTTCACCTTGCTTTGAGCATTATGGCCCTACAAAGGTATCTCTTGCTTATTGTTATCGTTCTTTCGCCCAAAAGCAAGCAACCCTTCTCCCTTTCCCAAGGGGTATGGCCTCGCCTCAGAAAGCTCCCTGACGCCTACAACGACTGGGTCAGTACACAGAAAGGGAAAATGCTTTTCCAACTAAAAAAAGGAGAAGGGAACAAATCGCACAGCACATACCATGATGTTTTGCCTCCCATCGACCCCTAGACAAAGCTCGCCACTTACGATCGACACGGGTCGAGTGGGCCGCCAACTCCCGAGCCCAATATGACAGATCAGGGACCTCGCGCGACACCCATGAAATTGCTGCAGAAGAGGGAAAGATGGCACATTTACGGAACACTCCTTCGCCATAAGTAAAAAGCTATAAAGGCACGAGTGTACCACTTACGTGTATAATTCCATTCCTCTGGGAATGGCATAAACACCACGGGGATGAAATTAGCAGTCTGTACTTGGACAAATCGACTCATCCACTCCCGATCTCCGTCTTCTTCATCATCAACAGCGAAAAGCGTGGCCGACCGGCATCGTAAGGTTAACATACCTCGATGGTGAAAGGGTCGGTGCAGCCTGATAAGATGACTAAGCGTGAATTCAAGCCCTGCCTTATCTGCAGAGAACCTCATCATCAGTACTATCCGCCAAAATGACGGATAAATCTGCGCCAAGGCAACCCGATATGTGGAAAAAGCGGCGACCACCTGCCTGCCCCAAAGGCCGACTAGAAATATTGGCTAATGCTTTTATCACTTCAGAAAGATATACCGGTAAAATCACCTCGGTCATTTCGTAACCGTATCCTGCACTCGACGTCGCCAAACGACGCTTCTAGGTCGAAAACCTCGCATCAACCAAGTCCCGAAGTGGTACCCGACCTCGAAGACCTCCATCAGAAGAAGTTAGGCTCCAAGAAGCCACTGGCATCATTGCAAGTCCTGAGGTGGAACCCGAACTCGAGGACCTCCATCAAAAAGAAGTTAGGCTCCAAAAAGCCATTGGCATCATTGCAAGCCTCGAGGTGGTACCCGACCTCGAGGACTTCCACAAAAAGAAGAAAGGTTCCAAGTAAACCATTGACATCATTACAAGTCCCGAGATGGAACCCAATCTCGAGGGCTTCTCTCAAGAAGAAAATAAGCGCTTAAACCCTACTCATATGGGTTTGGTCTCGGGGTACGATCTGAATCCGGGTAAACCCTCACCCGGGATCTATCTACAAAACCTTAAGGCAATCTATGCTAAGTTCAAACGAGTTCCCAGGTGGGCCGGGTTCGAGTAAACCCCCACTCGAGGACTGCTCTCGAAAGCCTAAAGGTAGTCTCTATTCTCGGACCTCCGAGAAAAATCCCCCCTCGAAGATTACCGCCAGGTACGAAGGCCAAGCCTTAGTCTAAGGATTCGAAGCCCTACTCTCATTCAACTCGAAGTCAGGGTCCTGGCGACCTGAGTTTATCAGTCTAATCTGGGCTCGGCCCAAAGAACGGCAAAGGGTTCTGCGGGGAGCCGCGTTAAGCAATCAAAGTCAAAAGAAACGCTCGCCCCCGGGCTCGATATTTGTACCAATCGGCGGGGTCAGGCACTCAGATTCTTCACAAGCATAGATAAGGGGAAATATAGTATACAACGATGACAAATTGAAGAAACATCTTTTCCACTAATAGACACAATTACAAAGCCCACGAGGAGTCCTCACATATGATTACAAAATCCCGTGAAGGGTCTTAAACAGAAGCAAAGAAGCAAAAAGATGTACACATGTAATTCAAGCCTAGTGCCTAGCCTATTCTCCGGGGAGCATCCTCGGCGGCAGCATGTTCGAGCATCGCCTCCTCGACGATCTTATCTTGGTCTCCCAAAGTAGCATATTCAAGGGAGAAGATGAACAAGAGAGAAGATGAAGAAGAGGAAAGTGGGAGAAGAAGAAAAGGATGAAAAAACGCCATAGCGCGCCAAAGAGCAAAGGCCTATATCCGGCCAAGAAGATCACGGTCCGGTAGGAGACTTGGCGAGCTCCAGCCTTATTTGCACGGCTACCTTAAGTCTACTTCTTAGGACATTGTGCCCCCAAGTTAAGCGACAGGTTTTTCCATTTATCCCTTGGAAAGCAAAGGGAATGAAGTGCCACACCATGCTAGAGTAGGGAGGTGAGCAGCGGTGTATAGTCCGAACGCCCTCCCGAGCAGCAGTGTAGAGTCCAAACATTCTCTTTAGTCGGAAGAAGTCGGCCCCCCTATTTCGTCACCTCGAGCCAACGACAACAGTAGCAACAACAACAACAACAATAGCAATGACGAGTCGATGTAACCTCGCTCGGTAGGGGAATGCCCTAGGAAAAGGCCGTGGCATGACTGGTGAAGACGCCGCCATGCGGTCCTAAGGCCGTGGGGCTCTGACATGGAAGACAACAATGGATGGGGGTAAAGAGAAGAAAGGGGTGAAAGGCTATTAAAGAGCGCTTGAACGAAGAATTGATTTGAGAAAGCTCTCATTTATAGAAGAAGGGGAGCGTAACCTACGAGCACAATCAATGCTCTCCTGGAAACGTAACCGATGGGATGCTTCAGTCATCATGAAGGCCTGCGTCATAAGTATGATGTCGTCACGGGAAATCCGGAAAGCTGGTTATCAAGGTCGTTTCTTATCGTTCTACTCTAAGAAACACAGGGACTATCTATATACGGTAAAATTAGAGGGTCCAATTTTTGGCCATTACAACGCCTCGGGAGCAACGTTTCCAAAGACTCGAGGCCACGGTCAAGTCTTATCCCGGGGACATCAGTGTCCAGCCTCGGGGCAATACAAATTGATGGTTACGCTGGAACAGTGGGAAGTTCCCTAGGCGCGCAACTGAGGCTGACAAAGCCTAGAGGTCTAGCCCTGACCCGTATCTGGGCATTAGGTGGCTATACCTGCTCATATCTTTGTAATTAATACTTTTGTATTATATTGGGATTTCCCCCCCCCCCCCTTGTCTATTTTGAGTGTTCGGTGCTCACACTAAATCGAGAACGACTCTCTCTCTGCTTCTACTAAC